>NC_069393.1:82503700-82803700 GCF_027475565.1 Acinonyx jubatus | reverse complement strand
CATAAGAAGATGTTTCACATGTCTCACGGTAACCACAAAGCAAAATCCTATGGTAGATACACAAAGGAGGAAGGAGTCTAAGTACACCACTACACAAAGTCATGACATCATAAAGGGAGAGCAAGAGAGGAAGAAAGAAACAAAGGAATTACAAAAGAAAGCCAAAAAACAATGAATAAAATGGCAACAGTAAGTCTATAATTACTTTACGTGTAAATGGACTAAATTCTCCAATCAAAAGACAGAGCAGCTGAATGGGATCAAACACCAAGACTCAACTACATGCTGCCTACAAGAGACGGCTTCAGCTTTAGGGACACACACAGACTGAACAAGATGAAAAAAGATACCCCATGCAAAGGGAAAATCCCAAAAAAGTGGGGTGGGGAGGGCAGGAGAGATGGGAAAATGGGTGATGGGCATTGAGGAGGGCAACTGGGATGAGCACTGGGTGTTGTATGGAAGCAATGAATCACGAGAATCTACCCCCAAAGCCAAGAGGATACTATATACATTGTATGTTGGCTAACTTGACAATAAATTATATTTAAAAAAATGTATCTTCAAATACAAATACACACTGGATAAAATTAAAAAAAAAAAAAAAAGAATATTCTCAACTACTACCTAATTAAAATCCAGTTAATTTCTTTAAACATTGAAAAAAAAATGGGGTAGCTACACTTACGTCAGGCAAAACAGACTAAGCCAACGACTGTAACAAGAGATGAAGAAGGTCGTTATATAATGATAAAGGGGTTAGTTCATAAAAAAGACATAACACTTATAAATATTTATGTGCCAAACCTAGGAACACCTAAATACAGGATGCAAACATTAACAGACCTTAAAAAAAAGAACAGTTATACAGAAGCAGCGGACTTTTTAATACCCTACTTTCAACAATGGATAGATTATCCAAACAGGGGGGAAAAAAGTAAGGTAACAGACTTATTACGCATCGGACCAGAAGGAATTGACACACACAGAACATTTCAGCAAATTCTCCTCAAGCAAACATGGAACACTGAGGATCGAGCATATGTTAGGGCACAAAACAAGTCAATACATTTAAGAGTGGAAATACATCAAGCTTCTCTGCCAACCACAAGGTATAAAACTACAAATTCTAAGAAAACTGTGAGATTCACAAACATGTGGGGATTAAACATGCTCCTGGACCAAACAATGGGTCTAAGAATAAATCAAAATAAAACAGCGCCTGAAACAGCACACATACCAAGACGTGAGATACCACAAGAGCAGTTCTAGGACGAGGTTTGTAGCCACACTAGGAAAAAGGGTCTCAACCACATCTACACCTCAAGGAGTTAGACAAAGGAATAAACTAAAGCCAAACTCTGAAGGCAGGAAAAGAAAATCAGAGCAGAAAGTAAGTGAAAGAAAAAGGACAACAGACAAGATCAATGGAACTAAGGAGCGATATTTTGAAAAGATAGGAAAAAAATTACCAAACCTTTAGCTAGACTAATCAAGAAAAGAGGCCTCAAAATTATAAAAGGAGACCTCACAACGGACACCACAAAAACACAAAGGACCGAAAGAGACTACTACAAATTATATACAAACAAAGAGGCCAATCTAAAAGAAATGGATAAATTCTTACAAACCTAATCTACCAGGACTGCATAATGAACAGACAATCTAGACAAATTACTAGTAAGGACACTGAATTCGTAATCAAAAACTTCCAAAGGTGGGGCACTTGGGTGGTTCATTCGGTTGAGCGTCCAACTTTGGCTCAGGTCATGATCTCACAGTTCGTGCTTTCGAGCCCTGTGTTTGGCTCACTGCTGTCAGCGCAAAGCCTCCTTCGGATCCTCGTCTCCCTGTCTCTCCGCGCTCCCCTGCTCATCGTGCTCTCTCAAAAATAAACTTTAAAAACAACCAAAATAAAAAAACAACTTCTAGTCCAGGACTAGATGGCTTTGCTGGTGAGTTACACCAAACATTTACAAATGAATACCAATCCTTCTTGAGCCCTTTTGAGAATGAAGAGGGAACACATCCAACGTCATTTTATAAGGCCAAGCCAGACAAGGACACCACAAGAAAATTAGAGGCTGATACTCTGATGAACACAAATGAAAAAATCTGCAACAAAGCATTAGCAAACAGAGTTGAACAGTACAGGGAAAGGATCACACACTGTGATCGAGTGGGATTTACTGCAGGGACGTAAGACTCGTTCAACATCCATCAGTGTGGTGTATACCACATTAACAGAGTCAAGGATAAAAATCCTAACCCTCTCAGCTGCAGAAAAGGCATCTGACAAAAAATTCAACATGCTTTCATGATAAAAACTCTCAACACACTGGGTAGAGAGGCAATGTACCTCAACAAAGGTATGGATGACAAGCCCACAGCCAACACAACGGTGAAAACTGACGGCCATTCCTCTAAGAATCAGTCACAAAGCAAGGATGCCCACTCTTCCCACTTTTAGTAAAGAGAGTACTAGAAGACCCGGCTAGAGCAGTAAGCAAGGCACAGACTATCCAAATCAGAAAGGACAAAGTAAAATTGTTTGAAGATGACCTCATTTCTTATATCTAAGAAATCCTAAAGACTCCACCAAAAAAGCTATCCAAACTATGAAATGATTTCAGTAAAGTTGCAGGCTACAACATCAACACATAAGAATTTGCTTTGTTTCTATATACCAATAACCAACTACCATAAAAATTAAGAAAACAACCCCATTTACAATAGCATCAAAAAGAATTCCTAAGGATAAATTTAGCCAAGGAGGTGAAAGGTCTGTTCGCTGAAAATCATAAACATTAATGAAAGAAACTGAAGATGCAAATAAATGGGAGAAACGCACCAGGCTCAAGGAGGGAGGAACAGGAAGTACGTCCGTAGTGCCCAAACCAGACTACAGATTCAACGCGATGCCAGTCAAAATTCCAATGGCATTTTTCATAGAAAGTTCACATGGAACCACAAAAGACCCGGAATAGTGAAAGCAATCTTGGAAAAGAACAAACTGGAAGGCATCCCAATTCTGGATTTCAAACTATATATATTGCAAAGATACAGTAATGACAACAGTACGGTATTGTCATAAGAACAGAACAGAACGCCCAGAAACAGGGGCACCTCGGTGGCTCAGTCAGTTGAGTGTTCAACTCAGGTCATGATCTTGTGATCATGAGATCGAGCCCTATGTCAGGCTCCATGCTGAGCTGCTTGGGACTCTCTCTCTCTCCAGCCCCCATCTTCCCCTCCCCCACTAGCTCCTGAACACTCATTCTCAAAAATAAATAAAATACTTTTAAAAGCCCAGACATAAACCCATGTATATATGGTCAATTTTCAAAGGAGCCAAGAACACACAATGGAGAAAGGGGAGTCTTTTCAATAAACGGTGTTGGGAAAGCCAGACAGATACATGCAAAAAGTGAAACTGGACCCCATGTGACACCATACACAAAAGTCACTTCAAAAGGGACTGAAAAGTTGAATGTAAAACCTGAAACCATGAAGTTTCTGGAAGAAAACGTATGCAGTAATTTGGATTTGATATTAAAAGGCAACAAGGGGCACCACAGTGGCTCAGTCAGTTAAGTGTCTGACTCTTGAATATCAACTCAGGTCATGATCTTGTGGTTCCTGAGATCGAGCCCCATTCCCCCTGGTCAGGCTCTGCACTGACAGCACACAGCCTGCTTGGGATTCTCTCTCCCTCTCTCTCTGCCCCTGCCTGCTTGTGTGTGCTCTCACTCAAACTTACTTTTATTAAAAAAAAAAAAAAAAAAAAAAAGGCAACAAAAGCAAGAAACAAGTTGGACTATATCAAACTAAAAAGCTGCACGGCAAAGAAAACCATTCATGAAAAGGCAGTCTACTGAATGGGAGAAAAGGTCTGAAAACCACACGCCCAACACAGGGTTAACATCCAAACTATGCCATAACTCCTATAGTTTAAGAGCAAAAACCAAAAACCCAAATAATCCAATTTAAAAATGGGCAAGGGCCCGATTAAATTATTTTCCCTTAAGAAGACATCCAGATGGCCAACAGGTATGTGGAAAGGTACGTGCAAAGGTGCTCCATATCACTCATCATCAAGGAAATACCAAAAACCCAAATGAGGTACCATTACCATTCCACACCTGTCAGAATGGCCATCATCAAACAGAAAACAGGTAATTTCTGGAGAGGATGTGGAGAAAAGGGAACCCTCGTACACTGTTGGTGGGAATGCAAACTGGTGCAGCCACTCAGAAGACAGTACAGAGGTTCCTCAAGAAATCAGAAACAGAACTATCATGTGACCCAGCACTCCCACCTCTGGGCATATACTGAAACAAAATTATCTTTAAGAGACAGCTGTACTCCTATGTCCACTGAACTATTTGTAACAACCAAGACATGGAAACAACCAATGTGTCCTTCTACAGATTAAGAAAATATATATGTACATAACAGTAATAATATTTCATTATTATATTATTTAGACTTGAAGGAAATGTTACCGTTTTCAACAGCATGGATGAACCTAGAGGGCATTACACCAACTAAAATAACCCAGAGGGAGAAAGATATACTGCTCACTATCACTTATTATGTAGAATAATTAAAAAAAAAAAAAAAAACCACAAAACTCAAACAGAAAAGTGGCTGCCAGGGGCTGGGGGAAACGGAGAGAGACTAGTAAGAAAGGCATCAACTTCCAGTTACAAGATGAATAAACTTGAACATCTAATGCACAACATGGTTGACCACCGTGTATTGTGTAACCGAGGTCTGTCAACTTTTATAGTCTCACCAAAAAAATTTTTTTTTGAAAAGGAGACAATGGAGGGGTTACCTGGATGGGAGGAGAATCTTTCCACAAGGCACGTCAAGTCACATCATATGTATATTTTTTTAAGTTCATTTACTTTGAGAGACAGAGTGAGCGCACGTGAGTGGGGGAGGGGCAGAGAGACAGGAAAGAATCCCAGGCAGGTTCCGCACTGTCTGCACAGAGCCCGACGCGGGGCTCGAACCCATGAGAAACTGTGAGATCATGACTTGAGCTGAAATGAAGAGTCAGATAACCGCTTGAGCCACCCAGCGGCCCACACTGTATACTTTAAATTTCTTATTTTGTCAAGGATTCCTCTAAGCTGAAAAAACCCTTCCTAACAATGGAATGGGCTACCCGGGCACAGGCTGAGCCTCAGACCAGTGGTTTTCTCTGAAACTTCATGTGATTCTACTTGGGGGCGGGGGGGGGGGGTGGCGGATATGTATCTACTCTTAAAAGGTCAAGATGTTATAGGCAGTGTTCTATTCTCTGAAAATTAAGCAGGTGAAATTCTCCAGATGATAACAGTTGCATGTAAACTGTATCATCTGGGACAGCTTGATGACTGTAAGTCCACCCAATTCCTAGACTTCAGGCAAATACTTCATTCTTGGGACTGGGGACATTTTGCTCTTGGTATACCAACACAAAACTCAGTACTGGGCTAGGTCTTTCTGCCTCCCTCAAGAGGACTTAGAACGGTTTAATGATACGAAACTCCCAACTATCAAAGTTAGAAAGTCATTTATTTAGGATCCAAGGAAAATATTCTTGACCCACTGGTCTTAGAAGAATTCTTACCACAAATATTAAATAAACTACATTTTATACTCTCCTTTATAAACCACTCATATGTTAGATGTTGCAAAAAATATCATAGTCAGAGATTAGATAATAAACTACAAAAAAAATTCTGCAGATCGTTTTTATCTTTTATAAAATGTACGGCCCAGAAGTCGATTAATTCAAAACACACTGACAAATCTGCTTAAGAATCTGAATGAAAATAAATATGTGTTCCAATCAAACTCCTGTAAAAAGTAAAATACGTTTCAAAGAAATCAAATATGAAAACAGAAAATAAGCACAGAGCTATCCCTGGCTATCCCCAACCACCCCCACTGAAAAGGGAAAGTAATAAGCAAGACCTTTGTAAGCATTCCAGGAATACTCAAAAGCCACAGGACAAGATTCAAAACTCTAACTACAACTGTATCAATGTTAGCTTCTAGTTGATAATCTGGACAAACGTACCACGGTTATGTAAAAGCAGTTATCACTAGGATATGCTGGGCAAAGGGTATACCAGAACTCTGCACAGTACTAGCATCTTCGCAACTTCTCTGTAGATCTAAAACTGTGCCAAAATGAAAAGCAAAATCTGACTACATAAAAAAACTCCATGGGTGAAATAAAAACAGAAAGGACTATCTTTTACATGCAAAATGTACTTACAAACCAGTAAAAGGCAAAAACCACTAGAAAAACAAACAATTTACTAATACTAACAACCAATAAACAGAAGGGAAAATATTCAACCTCACTTACATTATAAAAAATTAAAATATGGAAGGCACTCTGAAGAGATCTAAGTTAATTCTACTTAATTTGTTCTGCACAGACTTTCACAAGCACACAAAGATGTCTGTATAAAGGTGTTCACAATTAATGTTGCTTGAAATAGCTCCAAACCAAGGGCAAAAAACACCAAAATCCTAAAAGACTCTAGGGTCGAGTCTTTAAGACAAAAAAAAAAAAAAAAAAAAAGAAGTTGCTGCCCCACTTAGATGCAAACACATACGATAAAATACTAGGCAGTCACTGAAAGAAAAAATTAGCTATCACGCAAAGTAAGGAATACTGGATGGTGAAGTCTCTACCCAAACTGTCCTGAGAACTGTGTTTCAAGACATTTTTCCATATAAACACAATGTTGATAATACACACCAACTGGAAAGATTTATTTTGTCAGTTTATCATACACAGTGAATTTCCAGCATGCTCAAATATTACACTTGATTCTAAATTCCAAGAAACTTGGCATTCTCTGCGAACTGAATATTTCATGTGAATAGTAGCCAACTACTTGGAACGCATACCTCGTGCTTCTCAGTGAGGCTTTTATGAGAGGAGCACCCTGACCTAATGTGACTAATTTAAACTAGGGTCTTTTGTAAGCCAACGGATTAATTTTTTTTTTTTTTCTGGAAAAGACAAGATTCAAGGAAATTATCTTAATGGGTTAATGTAAGATTCAAAGAAGTGTTAGTACACACAGGAGTTACATAATTATAGGTTTTCCGTGACAAGATCTCACTGAACTTGTACGTTCGCCTTAGAATTAACTACTCCTAACATAACTTAAACTTTATTGAATGAAAGCCCTTTCATGATGAAAGCCCTTGATTTAAAACTCCCCTATCTGCACCAATTTAAAAAAAAACAACAACACTTAGATCGTAAGCATGGTTTGGATACGTTTGTCAATCCCAGATGTACTTACTGTTGGAAGATTATAGCTTAATTAAAGCCCTGGCAGGGTCAGTAATGTTCATATGCAAGATGTTTCTACATAGTGTCACTTGGGTACTATCAATTAAAACGCACCGTGAATTGTTAAATGGAAAAATCCAAAACAAGAGCCTGTTGTCACACTCACGGTTCCTGCATGCATTAAGAGGTTAATTTATATTTTATTCCGATGCATGCATATAAGAGTAATATTTATATCAGATATTCATAGCTTACTTAGATGATTGATATCAATTTCTCTTCATAATATGACCAGCAAATAAAGCACACGGCACTTCTAATATAAAGAAATAACATGTGACAAGGTTCCCTAAAACATTTCTATTTTGGACCTCACAAGCTAAATTGCTTTTGCTGGCCCCTTCCACCTCTCACCATGGTTGACAGACAAATTGATCGAAACATTGGAAAATAATATGCTTGCAAAATTTCTCTGGGTGAGTTTTCAGTCTTTTGAATTTTTCATACAAGAACAAAATGAAAGATTGCCTCCTTGATTTTTCCTCCATTATGCGGCCCCATCTTATGTACTACAGGAACATACAATACTTCAAACAGCAGCAATACGTTGTAAACAAAATGTGTAACATTTTTCATAAAACACCCAAGCTGTGTGAAGTTGAGCCTGCGTAGCAGGCATCCCTGCCCTGCAGATTATGCTGTTCAATTATAATGAATTCATACATTTGAAGTTGCCTTAGGGCCTCTCATTAGACTTAGGGGTGTTTATTACAGGAAATATTGCCTGTATCATTTAAGAAGTAAGAGGGCTGGGTGATTTGATTAGAAACGTTGACAGTTGAGGTGTGTAAAAAGAATATGTCATTCACTCACGTTTCCCAACTTCAATATTAGGATCCTTCATTTTTTATGAGTTCTTGAAAGCCCTCTTTGAACTGCAGATATGGGGAGCCACGCGAAAACTTTCCAGAGAGCCCACCACACACACTAATCGCATGACCTGATTTCCGTTTGACTTGTTACTCTTAGCAGCACGGATACCATTCTCACAGGCAAACAGATTACAACAAAAATAACACCGCAATTACGCACAGCCACATATAACCACGGACGGGGAGAAAGCATAAAATATCCCTGTATCGTACCAACAGACCCCGCCGACCAGTTAACAACCACGACCGCCTCCACCTTCTGTTCTTCAGACACCCCAGGCCCTCGGGCTCTTATAGAATTTTTAAATTAATGTCTATAGTATTTCTAGGATAGGCAGAGTCCTCATACATTTAAATTTACACCTCATGAAAATTCTTATTAACTAAATTTTTCCCTCAATACTCTCAGGTCAAGAATCGATGAATAGTCAATTTTTTTTCAGTCAAAATTAAACAAATCATAAAAAATGGCATAATTTTCAGCATTGCAGATTAGATTTAGGGGGTAATATCTGCCAGATATGAAAAACAGAACTCATTATGTTGCACTCAAATAATTTCCACGGCCGTACTTTGGTTTCGCTCCACGAGCCCCACCAGTTTTGGTGAGTTCACCACCGTATTTCACAAAATAACGTGGTCTGAACAGACTTCTCGGGTCCTGGTCCCGATGCCCCAGCAGGCGTGGCCATCTTGGCAGGAGGCCGGGGGTGGGGGGTGGGGGCACACCGGGCCCGCAGCCCTATCTGGGAACTTCTAACAGCATGTCAGGACACTGTCTGGGGATCGGCCTGGGACCCTGGGGCTGGGGGCATGAAGCACCAACAAAAACCATGGGAACACGGTGTGTGATCGATAATTTCTTGAACAAAAGTCTTCGTTAAGAATGCACAGGAATCCAATGACTCTTTTTTTCCTGCTCAAAACCTCTGGTTCTTGGATTTGGTATTCTTGGTGTCTGGACCCCGGTTGTTTAGCAGCAGTAAGAGCCAGGGCACTATTCGAAGGAAGCGCAGTGTGCGTGGGCCAGAGGCCACGGCCAGCACGTGGGCGCACAGGAAGGTGGGGTGGCTGTGGGGAAGAGAAATGGAAGCATCCTCCCTGTAAAGGAAGAGAGGGGTCTTAGTTCAAGCTCCAGCGTCTGTCTGTACTCCGTCCCTGAGAACGAGCACCATGGGGGAAACACACACTCCTGATACAATCAGAAGGGGAGAAAATATAAGTGTGTCGGTAGCCTTTTAAAGCAAAAGGCCACTTAGGACCTGCGCACACACACCTTGGTCCTAATGCCTAGGAGGAAACCATGTCCCGGGTAAGAGGAGGTGCTACCAGGGCACGTACACAGTGGTACCACCCAGGGCAGAACTCCTTATGGAACCTTCCTTTAGGCCCAACCTAAAAAGTTCTGATCCGTTTTCAGCCCCCTGTCTTCTCCTCATGCATGCAAGCCCAGTCAGCTCTGAAGCATTTCATTAACATGTCCACAACCCACCAAAATTCATTCTTAGCCGCAAATCATGGCTCTCGTATGGCTGAGACCACAGGTGACGGCAGGGTGGCCACGTAGCTTCCTGTCCCCGTCAAGTCTGCCCTGGTGCAGAGCACAGGAAGGCACGGCCCATTGTTACACCTGGAGGCAGTAACACAGGGAACTGAAGAGGTGAGCTGGGATGGATGTGCCAGCTCAGTGACATCATCTGGAAGACCAGCTATTGACCTGGACAAGTGATCTAGCTCCGCAAACTTTTAAGAAAGACTGGAAGCGGAGGGCCAATCTGTGGGTGTTCGAGTCATCCACAGTCCAACAAACACCAAACAAGATGAACACAATAATTCTCACCACTACCACCGCCTTGACCACCACGACGACTTCTGCCACGACCACCACGATGACCTCCGCCACAGTGACCTCCACCACGACCACCATCACGACCACCACATGACCCACCTCCATGACCACCACCATGGCCACCACAACCACCACCATGATGATCTCCGCCACAACGACCTCCATCACAACCACCATCAGGACCACCGCCACGACCACCACCACGACCACCAGGACGACCGCCGCCATGACCACCATGATGACTGCTACCATTCCTACCACCGGGTCCTGGACCAGGTGCTTTCCACACAGCATCATACTTGAACGCTGAGAGCAAGCATAAGGACCTCATTTCAGCAGAGAAGGAAGTTACACAGCAGAATGTAATTTTCCAAAGCTCCTAAGCGGTGGAGCTGGGCCTGGTGGCCCAACCCTGGGGCCCCTGACCGCATACTCCATGAAGACAGACAAGGAAACATCATACCAAGTCTCAGATGGTAATAATGGGATAAAAAGGTGACACGTGGAACAGGGCCTGTAAAGTGCTGATGGCATTTTCTAATGCAAGAAATGGTGGAACATATTGGAAACCTGGATTCCAGGACTCTCCCCAGACCTACAGCTGGGAGATCTCCAGGACTCTCCCCCATCAACAGGAGGGCAAGGCTGCTAGAGCCCTAGAAGGCCTTCCTCTGAGGGGAGGCACTGGCAAGGCACAAATCGTGGCTTCGGTCAGGAGGTTGGATGAACGAGACAGCAGAAGGGGAGGAGGGCCAGCGGGGCAGGGGGGTGGGGGCAGCCTGCTGCTCCCACCAGATCCAAGCCCATGGGAACTGCCCAGTGAAATCATCTCCCAGCGCACTCATGGTAACTGTGGACTTGCAAAGGGACTCTCCTTTGTTCCAAATAAAATATCTAAGAATTGGTCATCAATGACAGCTTTCTAGAAAGCCTTCCAAGCATCCTGGGTGGGTTTTTTTTTGTTTGTTTGTTTGTTTGTTTGTTTGTTTGTTTTTTTAAGCAGAATCTCTATCCTATAATCAAGTTTTGGACCAAGATCATTTTTTTTTTTTTTTTTTTTTTTTAAACAGGGGAGCACAGTGGAAGTTCTCTAGATTGTTCTTTGGAAACCTGTCTCTCAACTCCCAGGACATCTGTCCATGCACAGGGCTCCCTGAGACCTCAAATCTCAAGACATGTGTCCCATGCAGGACTCCGAGTGAGACCCCCTGACAAGGAGGAGCGCCAAGAAAAAGGAGACCCAAAGGCCCTGTGGCGTCACTATGGTCTTCATCTGTGAACCTGCTCCCCCCTTCAGGCTCGCAACAAACACTTCTTCAAGTCTTCGGAAGAACATTATAATCACAGCCCTTTCAAAAAATCTGAGGCGAGCACAAGCCATCTAGGAGACAAAGCCATGTTTCCTTTTTCAGGACACCAACTCTTGGGTTCAAAATCTGAAATCTGAGCTTCAGGTGACGGCTCTGTGCTCCTCAGCCACCTCCTGACTTCCGTCCTTGCAAAGGGTTGCCTCCATTTAAAGCAGCATATTTCTCTAAATCGTTTATTTTAATGTGCCTTAAAGTGCAACGCTGCTTAATATCCTAGAAAAGCTTCAATGTGGAACAGCAGCAGACTTAAGTTAGAAGTGACAAATCCGAGAAAACCTGGACAATTTGGCTTCCATATCTCTGAATTGGTATTTCAATGACAGATGTTTGTTGCGGCAAAAACCTCTGTCAGAACAAAATTAGGTGATCTATCATTTTAAGATATGGTCTTCATATACTGTTTACTCGAAGATATCACTTGCCTCAAGCCAATTTTGACCAAGAACATTTTGTGATATGGAAGTGATTTGTATATCATCATTTTTGTGATAAATGTAGCTCTTGAACACAAAATAACCTACCATTCCACAGTATTACGGTTAAAACTCCTACACCAGTAAATCTGCACTAGGGCTTTTATTACTACTAAGATACTGTATCTAGACTCCAGGAAATTTTTTTTTCCTCGAATAAGGTTGCCACTTGTGTGCCTCTGGCCGAGTATAGGACTTCCAATCCGCTACTGGGGCACGCTGAACCCCACGCTCTCCCGGGGTCCTCAATCTTCTTAGGGACATGGTGCTTTCGTGGAGAGCTCTGGAGATTTTCAGGGTGCACAGCACTTGCCAAGCCACCACTGCCTGCAGGCAGGTACGTGCCTCGGTGAACAAAGCCGTCAGCCATCCAGAGAGCCCACTCCCGGGCCCACGATGGGGACACGGGGTGGGTGCAGGGAGACGGCTGGGAGCAACCTTCCAGGGACAGCAGACAACGCTCCTCCGAGCAGGCAGGCACGACAGGCAAAGGTGACAGGCCCGCCTGCCAAACACAAAGGCTGGACTGGGGGGTCAGAAGACAGAAGAGGCCGAAGCCTGAAGAAAGGCACTTGTTTCCTATGAAAACGGAAGACAAAGCACTTCTGCTTACCGCTCTCCCAGGCTTCTAAGGGCGCAACACCCAGAAGCACGTACCGCCAAGCCAAGGATTCCTGACAAAAACCGGGGCAAAGTGGAAGCAACCGGCGTTATCTGTAACCATTACGTCTCGCCCGCCAGGCACAAGGAGACGCCACCTCCCTGGTACTGATCACCAACAGTGAGGGATTACTCGACTCGTCCGTCACTCCGTCTACCCATCCCCAAACACGGGACCCTCGCCAAGGCCGCGCAGGGCCGTCCACCCTGGTGTTCAGGACTCAGACCTCAACCGCCCCAGCTGCCCCGCCGTCGAGGGAGCGCAGAACCGCACCAGGTGGTGCACGTACAGCCGCCGCGGCCCCGGTACCTGACTCAGCCCTTACCGGCTACGTGGCCTCATTCACAAGAGAAGGAGAGAACACAGAGACCGGCGGACTTTTCACGCCCTATATCCTCAGACAGAGTCGGACAGTCTCAACGACGCCCACCACACAGGTACGAGCTACAGGCACGTCGACTCCTTAGCGTCAAACTTCCGTGCGGCCTCGAATCGAGGTCCGAGCGTAGAGTCCGTGACAACACATTCATGTTACATGCGAGCACACGGTATGCCCTGCACACGCGTCATCCCGTGGGGAACCTTGGGCGTCGAGGGGAGAAAAGGGCATGGTGTTCGCCTCTGCAGGATTCACAGGTGGTCGAGGGGCCACAGTGCCAACGCCTCTGAAACCCGACAGGGGGCCTCAGCTGTCCTGCACAGTCACAGGTTTGAGTGGAGGACCCTAGGGGCCCAGTTGTCAGGGAGGATTCTTGGCGGTCCTTCTACGTGTTAGGTACTGGGAGAGGCAGAGAGGAGACAGCATTTCTGAAAGGAAACAGGAGTAAGCCAAAGCCAGGAGGGTGAACGAACGAATATACAGAGGAGAGCAGGGGGCTGGCAGAGGTGACGTGGTAGCCATGAGGACACGTGAGAAGTGCCACAGCTAGGCGAGCAGGCGAGAGCCAGCGCCCAGAGGCCACGCCGGGACAGAGGGACCAGGAGGGGAGGGCATCAGCAGAGGCGCAGGGAAGCACAGGACAGAACACCGAGGGCAGCGCCCTGCTGAACACGCTGCGGTGGGAAGGACGAGGACACACAAGGTGGCAAGTGCCACACGACAGCCACCCCAAACGCAGTGACTTAAAACCAGTCGGCTGTTCATCAGCTCCTTCTCGAGGCAGCAACTCGAGGTCAGTGGGGGCAGTTCTGATGCTCTCGCCTAGGGTCACTCATGGCAGCAAGAGGCCGGCAAATCATCCGGGGCTCGATGGTCCAAGATGACGGTCCCACGTGCCCAGCAGTTGGGTGTGCCAAGCCCCATTCCGCCGGACTCCGGCCTCCAGCCGCTAGCGTGGCCTCTTCACAGGGTCCCAGGCAGTGCAACCAGCAGCTGCAAGGCCCCTCAAGGCCTCCAACATCCCACCATGCCACATGGGCCACACCCCACTGAGCAAGCCACAGACCTCAGGGCCGGCGGATGAGAGACCACCCGTCGAGGAGGCATGTGCAAAAGCAGAAACCTCGCAGGCCCGACACCGCTGAGAGAGGGCTGGCCCTCGCCGGCACCAGGCCCGTGAACCCGGAAAGGGTGCCCACCACGCCCTGAAACGAGTGCTCATGGTGCATAGTTTGTCCCTAGCACTCATAAGCCAAGGGAACGTCTGCTTTCCCCCGGGGGTATGCTGCGCGGAGGGCACCTGCAAGGCCGGCCCCCCGCAGAAACCCCGCTGGCACACAGCACTCACTCGTGCTGCCCGAACTTGCCAGAGGGAGTCCCTCCCCGCAGAGGCCTCCTGGAAGCTTGAGCCGGTTTCCCCCAGACCCGGCCTGCGTGCTTTCCCCTGATTTTCGCTTTGTGTTCTGTGTAGTGAGTCACAGTCACGGGGACAACCCTAGGCCGAGTCCTGTGATCGTCCTGGTGAGTAGGGCAGTCTTGGGACCCCCCCAAAACAGAGGTGAGGCCAGAACCGCTGCAAAGGGGTATGCATACGGGAAGGGGAGGGGTCACCGTGGCTGTCTGTGTGTCCTCAACATCTACCCCAGGCCCTCAGTGAGACTGGAGCAGGGATGGGGAGGACACATCACCGCTGGGTGGAAGCCACCAACAGGAGAGGCGCAGGAAGCCAAGAGAAGGGGGTCCCGAGGCACCAGAGATGGGGGCTCCCACCCTTACCCGCTGGGGTGCAATCTGAAGAGCAGTTTGTTTCCTAATCCAGGCACCAGAGTAACAGCTGTAAACGCCCTCAACCCTTTGGGGACTGGGCGAGCAAGGACCCGATGCCCTCTCGTGCCATACACTCCACTCAGCCAGGAGGCTGCCTCCCCCCACAATTCCTGCACCCAGTCAGCTGAGCAGGAGTCAGGGGGCCCCTCTGTGAGGGCAGGCAGAGCACGGCAGGCCTCGGGGGGGCTGCGCTCTGGCCCCCACCCCCCAGCCCTGGGGAGCTGGCCAAAGGCGCAGAGTCTGGCTTCTGTTGAGGGCCGGGCCGGGCTGAGTGTGAATGACTGGGTCTGTGGGGAGCCTGACGGCAGGAGGAACCGAGAAGGAGTAGAGGCAGGCCCCTGAGGAGGGTCTGCGAGGCATCACCCGTGACAGAACACAGACCTGCAGTCCTGCCCTTGGAGGCACACTCGGGAACCCCTCCCAGGCAGGGCCCCACAAACTTCAATACACCAGGGTCCAGAGCAGAGCAAAACAGCAGCAGGCACTCCAGGGACCTGGGGGGGGGGGTGGGGTGGGGGTCTGGATGGGGCATTTCAATGTTCCACTCCCCAAAATATTTTCGGATCTCACATCAGAACCCTAGACCCACTGGAAGATGTGCACGCACGGGGGTGGCCTCCTCCACATCACGTGTAGAGGGTCACCGGGCTGGTTAAGACCCGGGCACGGGGGCTGACCAGGTGAGAATTTATATCACACGTTACACTCGGCCTCTGACACAGGTGTGTGTCACAAACTGTAATCAGGAATACGTCTACCACACCCAAAGGGCCAGAAATTACAGTTGAGCCTAAGGACTTCTAAATTTCAACATTTTACCATTCGTTGTTAATATATTTTTCTGTCAGCCACACATATGAAGGGCGGACACACAGCAGTGTAAGCATCACTCAACAAGATATACTGTAATGTTGATCGCAGGGCTGAGAGGTCCACACACCAGCATTGCGTTTTTCTAACACGTTCACCACAGATTATTCAAAGTGATGCTCTCAGGGCCTTGCACGTCAGTTCAGAGGGTAGACTGTGTCTTTCGCTACTCTTCTTCTTTTTGTTTTTGTTTTTACTGTCTTTTACCTATCAGGAGCTCAGGGTACCCCTAATTCTTTAAATTCCACGTACAAGGGGAGCACGCCACACTGTATCATGGGCTCTCGGGAATCCTGCTCTGCAAGGTCCTGTTCTCACGCTGGGCCCAGCAGAACTTCCCCTGCAGGAGCCAGCTTTCTGTGCTGCCCCACCTGGCCCCGCTTGCCCTTTTCCACACTGGGAACCCCTCCGGGAGCTGCCCTCGCGCCTCGTAACACGGCAGGGTCGCTCGGTACGGGCCCCCCTCTCCGTCCTCCTCGCAGAAAGCGGTCATCCGTGGGGGAAGATGGGCCAGTCCTCAGAGGCAAGGCAGCCCATCCCTGGGACACGTCCTCCAGCCCTGTGCTTGAGCAAGAGACCCCAGGGGACTGTCCCCGGCGGGAGGGTCACAGACGGAGCAGCCGAAACCACCTCAGCTCTGGATCTGCAGGGGACAGAGCACAGGGCCAGCAAGGCAGGCTTCCCAGAAGCAGAGTGTGAGCGGAGAGGCCTAAGCCAGGGTAAGGAAGAGAAAGTGCAGGAGACGGAGGAGACATGGCAGGAGACACGGGGACCATCAGCTCTGGGGAACATCGCCCGAGCTGCGGAGGGCTGGGGTGATCCTGCCTACTGCACGGAGGAGCCTGCAGCCAACCCCCAGCTCGCACAGCGCCACCTGAAAGGGCCCAGCAAGGCTTAAACGCACTCAGTCCCCCCTCTCGCTGCCGCTGACCTTCAAATACAGATGGCGACGGGCACAGCAGAGACAGACAAAGGGTCAAGATCTCACCTTCCGCTGGTCACACTGCACACAGAGCAGAGGGGAAAGTTCTCAATTACTGGGCATTTAAACCACGGAAACAGTCCATTCCCAACAGCACAAGGATGATTCATCCTTATAACGATCAAACCGAGGCCGTGTTAAGAACCAGAAGGGGCTTGTGAATCAAAGGCTCAGTCACGTTCAGGGTAATTTTAAGGTTAAGTATATTTAATTGTATTGCAGTGCTCCAAAAATTAGCAACCCATGAATGACAGAACTACTCTCTACCAACCAGCACGACCCATCATCTGACCTTGGCTGCCAGCATGAAGGTCAAGACCTGACAAGAGGAATCCTGTACCTTCACACACCATCCAATGCCGTTTTCAGAATTTTTAATTTCTACAACCAATATTAAGACTAAAATGGTCTCTAAAATAACTTTTAAGTATACGCACGAGGGGAAATCCTACAGAATATGTGGGTTCAGGGGCTGCAAAGTGACACCCGGCCAGGGACAGCAACAGCTCCCAGGGCACCACAGGGGATGCCTCCGGACACTCACAAGGTCCAACCCCAACCCGAGGGCCAGTGAAGGGCACCGTGAGCCATACAAGCCAACCGCACACCTTGATGGCCACCAGAAACCAAAGCCCAAGTGCCCCGAACCCCGCATCCCATGCTGGATGGGCATTCGCAGAAGGAATGACCGAGGACCTTTCCACACCAAGCGTACCTTTAACGGAGTGTGTGTGTTCTTATTCCTCCCCAAATATTGTGAGACTGGTATCAGCTTCATCTTCACAGAGTGATCTAAATGAGGGTGTGCAGCTCGTTCAAGGTCACACAGCTAGTAAATGGTGGGGTCAGGACCAGCCTGGCCCCGTGTCCTCGTGCTCCAGGGCCACCGGCCCTCCCCCACCCCGTCAGAGTCGCCGTCGGCACCAAGTAAGGGTCACAAAGCAGACCTGATCCCGTCCGTAACAGGCAAACAAAGCTTCTCCCACTGCTGTCAGAAGAGAAAAGCTAACACAGCCGCCTGACCCACGAAGCAACTGCTTTCAAGATTAGGAGTTTTACGTCTGTCACAAAAATGCCCATCACATTTAATGTAGTTATTCTAGGAACTTCCCTCTCTTCGCAAGGTGTCTGCTGATAATAAAGCACATAATCACCCACGTTACTGTACACAGGAAATCAGGGCTGCAGGGTGCCGTCGTCAAATACTGGGGAAAAGCCAGAGATGAATGGGGGTGGGGGGCTGCCGAGGGCTGGAACGGCATTCCCAAACAAACACCATTAAATGGAATTTTTTTTAATGTGATATCAAGAGACTCGTGAGATGCTTAGGGCTTAAGCTATAGGGTTCAGAGGGGAATGGTGACAGAGTGTTTTGAAGGATTTTGGTCATGAATGGTATATAATTTTTTACTACAAGTCTTGCTCCAGTAATAAAGTACTTTACTCACCCATGCCTTTCCCAGTCGGAACAGAGCCCGCTTCAGCCACGGCACAGCGCATTCACCACACGTTTGGCAGCCTTTTATCTGCATGCTAAGCTGCTCCAAGAAGACTTGGTCTCTCTCTGTTTTGTTGGAGGGTCTCTATTACACAGCTCATTACAAGTGTCCCTAACTGTTAGACAACTCTTAGTTGACGACGTGGCTAATGAAGTCTAAAGCTCCAACAACAAATCATTTACAAGTCCTGGGTGCTGCATTCCTAATGGAGGAAGTTTTTAATCATAAGCAAATGCAATCACTTATGTTAAGCAACCCATGGACCTGGTCAATGTAGCACAAACGGCCATTAAGCAAAAATTATGACAAGAGACAAAACCGTAGCACTGCAGACATAGCAATTTATGCTATTTGTAGGCTCTAATAAACTTTGTCTTGATGAAACTGAACCAAACCTTCCCCAAGCAGGATCCTAGGCTTAGGAACAGATTTGACGTCCTCCTAAGGCAAGTGGGGGTCCTGCCCGCACATGACGGACAAGGTATGGTCTTAACATCCATATTCACAAAACCGTAAGAGTAGCAACACGTGAGTCCTGCCAAGCTGCTGAAGGTTTTTGAGCTTCTGCACCTGCAGCAGCAGGTCTAGACACCCCCGAGGGGTAACGGAGTGGGGCTGGCCCAGAACAGGTCATGTACAGGAAGCTACTGTCCCCTCATCCTAGGTCTCAGGCAGCAGAGCAGACCCTGTGAGCTCTAGCAGAGCCAAGGTCACGAGACCTCCCTTCCGACCTGTCCCTGCACCTCGCCCCGCCTGGCCCCCTCGCTGTTGACACAGAGCACACCAATTCCAAAGGAAGTGTCCCGTGCCTGGGATCGTCCCTGTCATGACCATCTGGTGACTGCCCATCACTTCCTAGTAGAGTAGGATTAACGTCGTCCTGGCAAGGAGAGATGCAGTGAGATTACCCGGACAATCACGGTTTGAGAACAGTAAGCAGACACCCTCGGATCTTTAAAAATAAAGGACAACCTCCCTGCCCCCCTCTCCTCCACAGAAAGCACATCCCGTTCCCCTCTGGCATAACGCAGCATGAGGGACAGCACAGAAAGCAACATCCTAGTTACACAAATCAGCTTTAGAAATAAAATGTCTGAAAATACCTGTTTGGGAAGAAATACCGAGTATTCTGCGTTAGTCTCGTGTTTAGGTGCTTTTTCAAAGAAACCCAGTGGCAGCAACACAAAGGGAATCTAGAAACAGACTTCCGCTCCAACAACACTGTGCTTTAATAGCTGGATGAAAATCTGTCAAGAAGCCACAATAAAAGATATTTAACTGACGTGTCACTGGTTCACTGCATCATGATTTATATATTTGTATTGAACTTGAACATTAAATTGGCAGGACACATAAAATACTAATTTAATGTGATGTCTAAATTCTGTGCACACAGTGGGCACTCGGTTGCAATGCACACAACAGACTGAGGGTAGGCTAGGAGTTGTTTCACAGAACAGGATCAAAACGTATCACGTTTAGCCATTAACGCAGAAAACGGAAGCGACTGCAGGAAGCTTATTGTATTAGTATTTGCGGAGGGCACAAGTAACAGACGTGCATTCACCCACTTGGAAATGCACCTCTTCCCTGAGATACAGCAAAGCCAGCTGTGTCCAGAGTATGCTTCCATCATAACGTGCCTATGAAATTAACTGGGGTTCTTCCTTTTTCGAAATAGTAAAGCGTACCTCCTAAGACTTCTTGTGTGATACACACATCTTCAAATTGCAAAGATAAATTCCTTAAATTATCTCAACATATATTTAAATAATCCTCGCAGAAAGCTTGTGCCGTCAGGCCCTGAAAGTGCACGCTGCAAGGATCACTGGTGCTGGTCAAGAGCGCCCCGTGTCCTCCCAGCAGGGTGATTAATGAAGGTACCTTTCTCACAGAATGTCAGACTCTGCCTTTTTAACAACTGACCTTTCATAGAATACTACTGAACTCATAATTCCACTTTTGTTCAGTTTCTTATTAGTGGAGTTAAAATTAATACTTAGGGGAATGACGGCCAAGGTGGTGCACAGTAAATCTTGGAGCGCATCAGCCTTCTGTGCGGGCCGCCCCAGGAGCGCCACCTGCACCAGGCCCCTCCCTTGGCCAAAGCATTCCACTGAAACCCGTGTCCTTTCACAAGACAAATTAAGCGCCGTCTGCAGACCTCTGAGAACAAAGATGGATATATATACACAGGTATTTTTTTTAAGTCTTTCTCAAAACTACAAACTTTTTAAAGGACCTAATAAAATTGCTAATTTCCATCATAAATTTAAAAGAATTTACTCTTACTCAGTCTTCTGAAACATTCCTGAGAACTAAGATGACATATGGCACGACACACTCTGTAACCCACATTCATCTCCTAGAAGTGACAATCTAATAACCCATGAAGGCAACACAATACGCCAAAGCCGCTTACCTTACTACAGGATCCCATGAAAAAAAATTAGCTGCTAATACCTCAAGAACTCTCCCCTAAAATAGTGGGGGAAAAAACGATTGGAAAACAGAGCTAGGACGGGGTTTCTTCTAATTATCACTGGGAATAGCAAATTACTTAAGGACTCAATTTTTTCACCATGCCAACCATTTCCATACTCAGACATACCTAATTTCTATAAACCCCTTAAGGGCCCAAACTAGTTTTAGCTTCAAAGATCTTATGAGATCCCAGGGCGAAGTAAGAAGCCAAGAGTACATTCAATTATTAATTCTTATTAAATATTTGAGAAAGTCATTCTGAATAAATATTGAAAATACAGGATACAGGTAAATATGTAGTCTAGGTCAGCGCAATACGCCTTGTGATCTCATTTATCCTTGCGGTCAAGGCGGTGGTTCACGTAAGGAGGGCTGGAGATTTAGGTAAACAAGCAAGTTAATTCTAGAGGATAAGAAAAAGATGCCTGCGTGTGGGCCCTGTGTCTGGCTCCAACGTAGACGTCGTGTCCTGGTGAATCAAGTCTTCTTGGAGAACTAGGAGATCACCGCCCCGCTCTACAAACCCCGTAGAAGGCCAAAGGCTGCTTATCTGAATCCCAAATGCCAAGCAGGATAATGGTCAATGCCACCACTGCGGGTATGGAATGAGAGCTAGCCGCCCCGCGGCAGAACAGACAGGGCCAGCATCAAGCATGAGAGCGCCTAAGAAGGGTATCCGAGATGGAAATGGGAAAATGAGAGAAAGTTGAAGGGAAAAAGAGAAACAGCAAAAATGATCTGACACACTTCGCGAGGGACTCCAAATCAACCATATTTTCACAAAAGAGCAAAAACGAAGACTGTAAAACCAGACGTAAAGCGGAGGGACCGTGAGGCCCGCTCCTCGGGTACAGTGCCGAGTGGCAATAACAAAAAGACACAGGAGATTTTGCACACGAACTTCACAATATTACAACAGAACTGGAACACAATTTCCAATCTCAGAAAGGAGAGGAAGGAGAGAGAACGCCACAGCTTCCATTTAAAGAGGGAAAACGGGAAATTAGCTAACTCAGATGAAAATGGCTTTCTCCCCAGCCCCCACCCCAGGCAGCAGGGTCAAGGACATCAGGGAGACAGAAAACCAGCGGAGGTTCAGGGCCCCAGTCCTTATGACTCATAAGACACAAAAAACCTGGGGAAAAGCCATAAAATATTGATGCTCTCCACTTCTGCAAAGGTAACAAATCCATGAAGGAAAAACACCCACAAACCTTCAATTTGCATTCTAGAATGTTTCCACTAAGCTTAGAGTGCTCATTGTACTAGTACATTTACCCAAAATGGGCAGTATTTCCATAAGGATTTCCTAGAAAAGATCGCCTTTGATTTCATTGCAGCCTGTCAGTCAAAGTGCCACACGTTTATATTTGGCCATTTACCAACAGTGGGTAAGCTTCCCATTTCACAAAGACCCCCCCCCCAGCCTGTAACCCTCAAGACCCCGCTACCCCGGGTTTGATCCTGGGCCCACGGGAGGAGGCCTGTGCCACCTCGTCCCGAGTGCAGGGGCAGGAGGGCGCGTCCAGCCACGGGAGCAAGCTGGGAAGCCCCCGTCTGGAGCACATACAAAGGCAAAGTCAGGAACACCCTCCAGCATGAAGGGGAACACACCTAGGACAGAACATCCTTTGTTGCATACCGAACTAGGGAGGCTATGCCAATGTACCTCCCAACGCAATCTTGTATTTGTGGATTAATATTGTAAAATAGTTCCTTTTGATTAAGTGTAATTTACTTCAGTTCTCAAAAGCGGAGAATTCCTCAAATGTAGTAAAATTCGCTCCTGAAAATGTGCCGTAGACAGAATTTTCAAGCTACAGGGGCTTATACCTCATTATCGTAATTGGGAAAAAATAATGAATTCCTATTCCACCTAAGAAACCATAACCAACTTCCCCAATTATCACTAAAATACTTTGTAAACACCTATATAAAAATTCAAAGACTTCTGCATAATCTCTATTTGAAACACCAATTACCTAATTACTTAACATTTACTGAACTCATTAGTGAGTTCGTTTGGTGCAGCTCTCAAGGATACAGGGCAGGATCAGAGGCAAATTACAATTTTTTCCTACCATGGAAGGAACATGTGCAGCGACGTAAACATTGAAGTGACGTTAAACATCCTAAAGACGCTAACATTCGACTCCATGACCCAGGTGCTGACACAGAGACCCGGGACAGGCTAAACCCTTAGGGAATGGGAGAAGCTGTCACAGAGAAAGCCCCAGAAGTTTCAACAGGGAGACTGGGGGACAAGACGCTCCCCGGAGAGAAGCGGATGCAAAGTGTGCGGTCTGCACCTGACAGCGCCTCGAGTCCTTCCGCCAGCTCGCTCATTAGAGCCATTTTCTGATCACAAGACAGGGGAGTCGTTCCTGCATCTGGCGTACAAGGAACGTGCAGACGCTACCGCCCTCGGCTCCAGGGACCGCGAGTAATAGGGGCAGGTGAAAGAGACACAACGGGACACCGAAGCCAGAGAAAAGAGGTTTGCGAAGAAGTGTAGTCGTTCACGTTTTGCAGAAGCAAAGACACCATCTGGCTCCATCCAAGAAAGGGCTGATTCGCAGACTTTCCAAGTCCAGTCCGTGGAACTAGAGGGGGAGCCAGCAGCCACACCGGCACAAAGGCACAGAAATATTACGTGGGAAAAGTAAACATGATCCAGGACAAACATTACTCACCAGAGCCAGCCTTTCAATTTACTGCTGGATGTGTCTAAAAAAATGGACGCCTTGACCACGAAGGAACCGTGAAGGAAGCCACGTACTCTGGGTAAGGCTGATGGGTCAATGTGGGTTCATCAACTCAGGGATGCTGGTAGTGGGGGAGGCCATGCACGTGTGGGGGCCGAGGCGCAGGAGAAATCTCTGAACCTTCCCCTCAATTTGCTGCTCTAAAAAAAAGTCTCCATAAAAAAAAAAAAGATGCTTTCTCATTTCTCCAACTTTGTTTTCCTTCTATAGAGAATACCACTTTAACCCTCCTGCCAAAACTCCTGTGTCCGAAGGCCCCACCCTACCCATTCTGGCTCTGCCCAGGGGGCTGGTGTGCAGGGACCTGGCTGCTTCCCTCCCTCAGATTTCCGCAGCAACGAGAAATGAGGTGATCAGCACGATCAACGACGCAGCAGTCACAGTTAAGTGCTGCACTAGCTGTCTAGGGCTGCAGTAACGAGGAGCCACAGGCCAGGAGGGAGGACTATAGAGACCAGAAGTTGAAGATCGAGGGGTCTGCAGGCCAGGCTTTTTTCTGCGGTTTCTCTCTCTGGCTTGCCGCCCTCTCCCTGTGTCCTCACATGGTCTTCCCTCCGTGTCTGATGTTCTTATAAGAAGGGGGGATTAGACACAATCACGATGGATTGGGGCCCTCCCTAACGAGCTCAATTTAACCTAAGTACCTCTTTAAAGACCCTAACTCCAAACGCAGTCACATTCCGGAGCACGGAGGTTAAGACTTCTTTCTACACAGGAACCTGGGGGTGGGGGAGGGGGCGGCGACACAGCTCAGCCCCTAACAAGCGCGCTCGCAGAGACCAATGACAGCAGTGCAATACTGCCTGGTCCCAAAGGACAAGGTGACACAGGAGAGGATGAGCACAGGGCAAGATTGGCACGGTGGTGTGGACTCTGCCCAGATTAGAACAGGAACGTACTTGGACGTTCGCACAGATGCGCCTTCCATGGCCCCCTGGAGGCTGCCCACTCTGAGAAGGCCCAGCCACTGATGCAGACTTCCCCAGTCCTGGCACAATGCTCCCTCACTTTAGGGAGACCGAGGGAGTGACACATCCGTGCGTAAATCGACGACCAGGCGACTGGCCGAAGAAGCCCCCTGAACTTCCTGCTTTTTCCACCTCTGACCTCTAGAACTACGTCCCTCTTTAGGAGGAGCACGGATACCCCAGCCGCCTGACCCCTCCTGTGGTCCGGCTTTACAGAAAGGTCTAAAGTGCCCGTGTGCTGGTACCAGGGGGACTGGAGTGAGGAGGCAGGACAGACGTGGTCCTTGCCCTCCAGGAACTCCGGGGTCAGAAGACACGCCACAGAGGAGGCGATCATAAGGAAGTGCAGGCGGGGTAAGCACGGAGTAGATGCAAAGCAGGAGGAGCCTGGAGGACGGGTACGGGGACCCAGTCACGGCCAACGCCAGAGCAGAAGTGGTGAAGGTGACACACAACCACTGCACACAGCCAACAGAAGGAACATTCCAGACAGACTGTAAAAAGATGCTTAATAAAGAACACCCACGATGTAAAGTACAGGCTAAGAAGCAGAGAGCGGACTGGACTGTAAACACAGATGAAACCCTGGGAAGAATGAACACTGCCTGCCATTTGCTAAAACAGGCCATCAGTTTCACAGATGAAAACATCGGAAGCTCATCATTCACGGGGGCTCATGGCCGTGGCACAAGTGAGGTGCACACGCATCAGGTCACGGGACAGGTGTTCAGAGGAAGGTTTCCGGGCAGCACGGCCACCAGGTAGGGAACGAGCTGGCGAGCAGCAGACCACTGGCACGCCTCTCCACCGAAAGGCTGGGTGAGCCCACGCCTGGCAGGGGAAGGGGCAGAAGTGGCCTTGGGGGCCCCGGCGAAGGACGAGATCCAGCGCCTCCTCCCCAGGAGACCTTCCCCGATGCTCTGGGTACCGAGCTACCCCCATCAGTCTTCGTGCCTCCTGTAGGTCTTTACCGTTCTCTCTCCGGGGCCACACGTGTGATTACTCACAACTGTCTCTCCTGACAAAGTTCCTGGAGGACAGGGTCACGTCTTTATCCCTCCGGCACCACGTTTCTACAGACTTGACACGGAAAAGCTCAACAAGTGTTTGCCGAACGGACTTCCCACTTCACATCTTTCTGGAACGGACTCGACAGAAATACACGGTATGCTCCCGTGGGCTCCCCACACGGGGCCAGCGAGACGACGCGAGCGAGACGACGCGCGCTCTGTGCTGGGCACCCGCCACCCACCCGGGAGACGGCCGGTCCGTCAGTCCACCTCGTTAGGTAGCTTCCCTCAACCACGGTGAGCGGGAGAATGAAAATCTGACTTTGTGAAAATGCTGCATTTATCTCATTTCACTTGAACATAATGTATTATTGCTAATATTAGTAATTTTAGCTCTAGAAATTGTTCCAGCCTCCCAAAGAAAGAGCCCTTGACCCAAAATATCAGAGGATATTAGACTGAGAAATGATCTACTGATGCAAATCATTAAGTCTATTTGCACCTGCTTACTGAACCCTGTCACGGAGATTAGACTGCGTGCGTGGGGAGCGTGCGGGCTGCGCATGGTTAGGAGACGTCTTGGTGGATCCAAGCTCTATGTCATTAATTTTCCCACTTTCCCTCATTAACAAGTAAAATGTTTTTACTGCTTGAAAAGTTTTAATAAATAGAAAAAAGCAGAGCAGCTGACATACTTTTTAATGTAATATACAAGAGCTTTTAATATTTTTACATACATTAATGAAAAAGCTACAGGAAAATGCTAAAAGGTTATATATGTGCGGAAAAGCCAGAAGAATAATTTTCTGAGAAGGACCACGTGATGCCGGTTAGTTTGCACGGCCATCCGTGGATGTCAACAGAAAGCCTTCTGCCCGCACCCGGTGGCCCCCATGCGCCAGGGAAGCAGTGACAAGGCAGTCCGTCCAACAGGTGCAATGCTTCCCCTGACTACCCAGGAGATGTGCTCACAATGCGGAATTCTCCACGAAAATAAAACCGACTGGCGGACACAGGCATAGAGCAAGCTGTTTGCCACATCCCCGCCACTAAACCCCCACACGCTCCCGTGAATAAGCACTCACCAGCGGGCTTTAGAAAGAAGAGCCCATCTTTTCTCTGACACCCCACCTCCCCCTTCCGCAGATGACCATGCTAGAGTCTTCGAGGCCTTCTCTGCGAGCGGGGCCAGCACATGTCCCCAAGGCCCACCGCACATGTACGGGCAAATGTACTCAGCGCGCACAGGTCAAGACCGAGGCAACCCCCAGACTCTACAGCAACACTGGACCGGCTGCTGCAGCTGGGGCTCAGGCAGGGCAGCAGAGCCTGGCCCCCAACTCCTGCAGGGTGCGGGCCTGTGCACTGCGACAGCGCCTTCCCTGGAGCAGAGGACCGCTGGGGCACACGCTCCGTCTGCCGGGAGCCCCTACTCAGTTCACACAGCCAGCAGGGCGGGACACGCCAAGTCCTGTGGCCAAGCCCTACTTTTGCAGCAGGGGAGCCCGCTCCTCCTGAGCATTTGGGGAGAGGAGAGGTCCTGCCCCCAGGCATTCACCGAGCTGATCTATTTGTGGCCCTACTGTTCACACACTGGCCTTTCTAACAAACTGACCTATTAAGAGGCAGTTAAAACAATCTGCTCGTTTTGGACACAACATAAGTTGTTCCTTGTTTCTAATCATCCTGGCTTCAGGCCTGAAAACTAGGAATTCTGCCTACAGACAAAACTAGAACCATGCACTTCAGTGAAAGGCCGGGACTCCAGGCCAGGGTCGAAAGCAAGAGCAGCCCTGGTTGCCTTTGTGATTCAGAGCAGAGCGCAGTCCTTCTGTAGGACAGAAGGCGGAAGTTGCTCTCCCAATGCCAGGGGCAAGCTGTCTGGGGAGGGGGAGGGGCTGAGCCTCCAGGCAGCAGGGGCAGATTGGGGGAACTCCCAATCTGTGGGAACTCCCGCTAGGCTTACCAGATACGTGCTGGGTGTACCTGCTAGAGGTTCCTTGGGGCTTATTTGATACTTTAGAGTTTGATCGATGAACCCAACACTGGCCCCTTTAAAGACGGAGAGGAAAGGGAAGCGTCCATTACAGGTCAGAACACCTCAGAACTTCACAGAGATTTAGGTCCGTGTGCAGTAACAGCTCCTGAAACTATGCAAGAGTCAAAAACTTTAAGCACAAACCAGAGCCACCTGGAAATGCCAGTGTGGGGGCTCATGAAGCAGGAGCGGGCTTCCGTCTGGTCTGTAGCCAGCTGGCCGCCGGTCCCCTCCCCTGTGCCCTCTGGCCTTCCTGGTGACCTTCCTCCACTGTCCCTCTGCAAGAGCCCAGCAGCACCAGGACGGGGACTGGACAAAAGGCCCGACAGGTGAGCCGGTGCCCTTCCAGCACTAACTGTAAGACAGGGCCGTTCTTCTGTTTCTCTTCTGGCTTATTCTCACACTCTCCCCAGACCAGAATCCTATTTTTAGTCAATACTTGCCCACCGTTGCAGAAAACTTCATTTCTTCAAAGTTCTTCCCCGCCTCTCAGTGAAACGTGGCCACACCGGCTCCACAGCCCCTCTGCTCCTGACGGGGAGCAGACAGAGAAAGGCACGGGGCCCTGCGCACCACCTACCGCCAGCCCACAGACCAAGGACACCCTGTGGTCACCTGCCGTCCAAGCCGAGACATCTGGCGGGGAGGGGAGGGTGACAGGGTCTCCAGACACGCGGCTCTTGGCCTGGGGGTACCCAGCAGCTCTGGGTAGCAAGTCATGTGTCAGTAGATAGACAGAAGACGGTATGGTGGGTGCCATGGCCTGGGCTCAGAGCAGATCAAGGCACAGGGTCCCAGTCTGGGAAGAGGGAAACCCTCCTGGAGCTGGATGGTGGTGGTGGTTACAGAGGGATGCACATGCACCTCGTACACCGAACTAGATGCCTCCCCAGAACGTACTTCGTTCAACATACGCTCAACTAGACACTTCCTGAGTGGTGGAGGTGACACGTGTTGTGTTATGTGTGCTCTGCCACAAAACGGGTGTGCTTGGGTCAAAACGGTATTGATTACGCAGGCACCAAAGGGGACGCTCCTCCCCTTCCCTGGCTGGGACCTGTGCCCGTCGTCTCAGAGGAAAGCCATCCACAGAGACCACCAGCTGGCCCAGCCGTGTGATCCATCTGGACGAAATAAGGACAGTTTCTTGCAGTTGATACAACTACGCTGCTCTGTATCAGGGAAATAAACTGAAAATAGACTTTTTTGAAAAACAAAGATCACACGTGTTTAGTTCTGTCAATTCCAACGATCCCCACAGTGCCTGAAGCTGAAGCACGCAGCGGACGTCCCTCAAAATGGACCTTTCCTTCGGGCTTCTTACAGCGGCCGCGATTCTGAACACCACAGTCCTACTCTGACGAAAAAAGTTATCCTCTAGACTGCTTGACCAGCAAAACTGTTCGAGTTCGCAAACACGTGACTTTTCACACAAGTAAACTAATTTCCTTAGACATAATTTGTCAAAAAGTAAAAAGAAAAAAGAAACTATTAACATGTCACATGCTAAAATAATTTTAAGGCTTTCGTAATAACCGATGCAGAAGAGGAACTACCTTCAGAAGTTTTACTGCTTGTATTTTAAGTTCAGGGGCTCCAGGTATCCTCAACATGCTTCTGGCCCCCACATATTAGGGCTAAAAACACAACTGTGACGGTGTCTGTTTCCTCTCCAGAAAGCATTTTACAATTGGCCATAGTAGGTCTACAGCCTATGAATCTTTAGGCAATAAAAACCTGGAAAGCACTTGAAAACTCAGATGCAAAAAACAAGACACCCCATGATGAGTTTTCTATCCCTTGAAAAAGGGATCCCCAGAGCCAGCC
The DNA here is from genome assembly GCF_027475565.1 of Acinonyx jubatus. NCBI lineage: Eukaryota > Metazoa > Chordata > Mammalia > Carnivora > Felidae > Acinonyx > Acinonyx jubatus. The sequence goes on along the minus strand of NC_069393.1, from coordinate 82,774,451 downwards.
TGATGAAGGGAAGGGAAGAAAGACTGAAGTTCATGAGATGGGCAGGCAAAGCCACGGGCAGACAAAGCCAGGCAGCACGGAGACAGGACGCTTAGACATCTGCACACTGAAATTCTACCACGCACTCATTTCTTCAACACGTTCGCCAATTTAACAAATGAATCCCAACAACAAAAAAAGCCAAAGAGCTACACTTGCCTCCTTTTTGAAATAAAACAGATACAGCAAAGGTGAGGAGGAGGACCGTGCTTGGTGGCACACAGGCTTCCACCGGCAACTGGACAGAGTGACCACCTCTGCCACAGGCCTTTGCCTCCTGCCCCGCCCCCTCCCGGCGGGATCAGAGCCAGGGGACTCCCGTGTCCACAGCACCAATGCCCTTCACCAGCCCAGGGGCCTCTGCTTTTGCCCTGCGTGGCTGTCCGCCTGGGTACTGCCACTACCACTCAGTGCTCTCCTTCTGAGATGGGGACACCCGGGTGCCTTGGAAAGCTTGGAGAGGACCCTAAAGACACCCCCCCCCCCCCACCAACTGAGGGCGGGCGGGTCCTCAGACATGGCCTTCAGCATGGCAGGTTCTGTGGCTTGTGCACACGACACAGAGGACGTGCTGCTGGGTGCCAGCTCGTCCCCCAGAAGTCCTCCTGTGAGAGCAGATGGAGCCCCAGCTGGCCTCTCCAGTCATGGTCCCCTCCCCAGGCAGCATGGAGGCCCAGGCGTGGCACCCAATCCCTGGACTTTGGTGTGTCAGGAAAGTGCAGGGCTGGCCTGCATGCTGCCCAAAGTCCCTTAGAGTTCTGACTATCTCTGGATCTGGAAAATTCCAAGAGTCACGTACAGAGAAGCGTTCAGAACATACCAACATTTGGCACTTAGAATCTTAACCGTTTGCCCCGGTGATTCTTAATTATCACTTGATGGAAATAATAGCATTTACTCAATTGCTTGAGGAGTAGTTTATGGCCGTGTGCAAACCGGTGGAAGCCAATGTTCAGAAACCCCCAGAGCCAAGTGGAGGAGGACAGGCGGTCAGTGTGAGAACAGAAGCAGAAAAGCTCCACTCAGCTTCCATTTTTCCCCCTTGACAGGGAGCAGGGGCTGTAGACTATTCCCGTACGACCACCTGCAGGCCTGAGGTTTAAGTCACCCAACCAAATAATGCCACTGTGTCTGCACTGGACTCCCCCCGCCCCCCCTGGCCACCTCATGAGTGCACTGTGTCCGTGCTGGATCCGCCCACCCCTGTCGGTACACTGTGTCCATGCTGGACCCACCCCCCCCCCCCGCCCCCGGCAGTGCACTCTGTCCACACTGGACGCCCCAACCCCCATCAGTGCACTGTGTCCACGCTGGATCCCGTCTCCACTCACCACCACTTCCTGAGAGTAAAAAAAAAAACAACAAAAAAACCCCACAAAAAACAACCCCCCCCCCAAATACACACAAAAGAAAAAAAAACGGGGGGGACCAGGACCTGTCTCCAGTCCCAGCCCCAGCCCCACCTGCCCAGCCCCCAGCTCTGCACACACCCCACCGACACCGGGGAGTTGCAAGTGAGGTCCAGGCTTCGTGCAGGACGAGTGAGCAACAGAAGGCTGCCAGCACCACTTGTGGGGAGAAAGGTGTCAGTCTCAAAATATTATTTTCAATAAAAGCTGTTTACCTAGAGAAGATTTAAACACACCGGGAACTTTGAAGGAAATAAGTGGCCCAGTTCTTTTTAATAAAAGCAGAGCTCAGCTATACAATCACTCTTCTAACAGAGCCTTGAACTGGATGAAGTAAAGATCAGAAAGCTAGGTGTTTTTCCAGACGATTTTTAGAAAAGAAACAACTACTTGCGGGAGGCGACTTCTGAGGATCTAATAACTCAGAAGAGCCATCTCCCCTACTTCTAGATGTATTTTAGAGGAAGCAATGTTAGAGGAGAGCAGAAACATCTCCAATCCACTTATGCGTATGTATGTGCACACACACCCACCTGCACGGGCACACTGTGCACGAGGAAATGTTCCGACTTCAGAAAGGAACCAAGTTAAAAAAAAAAATCATCAGCCTACCCCAAAGCTTTTATTTTCCTCTAATAATGGGCTAAGTTTTTAAAACGTTTCTCCTCATAACTGCATCCTTCTAGACTTGTTGATATTCCACATTTTGCTTATCTAAACACCTGGCAGACAACTGCTGGAACGTGTGTGTTCTCCACCCGGAGACTTGTCACCCAGTGCCCCCCCCCCCCAACAGCCAGCTGGACAGGGACGACAGCGCCCCAACACCACGGCTTCAGGACAAGATCTGCCACCTCCACACACGGTGTGCTCAACCCAGTGGCTTCCCAGCCCCGCCTGACCAATACACATTCTGTCGGAAGACACGTGCAGAGGGAGCACAGCGTCGGCTGCGGCCCACTCAGAAGGGAGCACTTCCCAGCATCACGTGGACGGAGCTGCAGACAAAGCATTTTCTACGTTTTTCACCTGCGCTGGCCAGGGAGGCTGGCTTTCTGGAAGAAGGCACCGAAAGAGCAGCTTTAAGAGTACCAACGTGGATTCCATCAGGAACGATCACCGCATGAGAACTCTGATCCTCCACACGCACGTGCGTGCTTGCAGCGAACACCAAAGACCAGACGCCAATCCAGACAGACCACTGTTCTTCCAGGTAAAGGAATCTGCAGGCGCACTTAACAGAGCGGGCAAGCCCCTTTATTAAAAAAAAAAAAAAAACAAAAAAAAAAACCTGTATATGCACGTGTGCAGATCCGATGAGAGATAAGCAAAGATGGGCAGGATGTGGAATGCTTCAGGTATGAGGGTCCTCAGGAAAACACTAAGTGAGACTAGAGACAAGCTGGTCAAACACGTGGGCGGGGAGCTTACCGCACTGGGCACGGACAAGGTAAAAGCAGAACTCAAGGGCTCCGCTGAGACAGCTGGAGCTCAACAGCCTTGAGCTGGAACCACGAGTGTGCCCCAATCTGGAAGGAAATGGAAAAAGTTTCCTCCACAGAAGATGACGGGAGAATTCTCAGAGGAGCTGAATGAACCGCATTTCTGGGAAAGACATTCTCTCCCTCCAGCCTGTCCCCCCTCCGGCCCCAACACAAAGCTCCAAGGAGACTAATCCAGAACACGGGACAGTTCGCATGAATGCCACTCTGTTTTGGTTCTCTGTCCCTGCTGAGACACCCTCACAGATCGCGGGTGGCACGGGATGGACAGCCAAGCCGTTGGGCTCATTTCTGGACGAAGCCATTCGTGCTTCAGACGTGTAGTGAGCAACGTGTAGCTGGGCTCCAAAAGTCAAAGCTGAAGAGTAGTTACGAGCAGCATGCTGGTCTCAGAAGACCAAGGCGCCACAGAATGCGCTTCGCACAGCTCGAAGAAAACTTGTCTCCCGCCCCCACCTGGCCCTCATTCAGAGGGGATGAACCCCTAAACAATCTCAACACAACACCCAACTCACTCCGGCCTCATCCCTCTGCCTTGTCTCCATCCTGCCCTGTCGGATGCCGGCTCCTGCGGGACCTCCCAGCTTGCTCTGTCCCACGCGGCTGCACCCCAGCACCCGGGGTTAAGGCCCAGGCCCACCGCCGTCGAGGGACAGCACCACAGTTCCTGTCTACCCCAGGCCTTGGGCTCCACACAGGTGGGGCTGTCACACTGGCTCCTGCAATGTCCCCAGTGCACGTCCCCAAGACACGGGGCCTGTCACAGCAGGCACACCCATGTTTTGGGAATTGGGTGACCAATTGAAGAACATATAAAAAATTTACAAAGATCAGAGAAAGATCTACTTCCATCACTTGATATGGAAACTGGAGATAAAAATTCTGGATGAAATCTGACACAAGACAATGCTTCAGTTCAATTCAAAAATTAAACTCATTTAACCTTTAACTCAATTTAAATTCTGAAGTGATCAGCATGCAAGAACTCCCCTGTACATTAATATCAAGGAGCTGATCTAATTACTGATACAATTTAAAGGAAATAAATTTAACAAACCAAGTGTATTTTGAGAGTTTACAGCTTAAATGGCACGAACACTTTCAAGATAAAAATTGAGAATTATTCACTAGTCGCACACGGCTTAAATACCAGAAAATATGGGAGATATACAAACAATGAAAATTCTGGAAATCAAAACCTGAACACAAAATAGGAGAAATGTAGGGAAGTACATAAATACAGCACAGCTGTATCTTCATGAAACAGGGAGGCTGCCGTGAGGTGCAAGACCGGTGCAGACGAAGGCACCAAACCAGGGGCCAAGGCACAGCGGCCGGTGCTCCGGTGTGGCCTAAGCTTCGCGCCCTACCGGTGGCCACATGCCCTTCGGACCGGCGTCAGGAGCAGCACGGCCTCGTGAGCACACGTGGGAAGGAGATGCGCACCTGTCTGGACTGTGGTTTTCTCCCTCCAGCGCCCAAGGCCTGGCCGAGACAGTTGGCACGCTCACCGGGCACCAGCTGTCCAAAGTCCCCACTCACCCAGTGCCCTCTCCTGGCATCCCAACCTGTTCTGGAAAAAAGACTCCCAAGGAAAATGGAAGTGGCCTTCAAGACGCTACAACGTGGCCATAAACCCCCAATGTCTTTCTCCCGGCAGTTTACTTGACCTCTTCCTCCCAATGTGAAGAGGCCTGTGAATGAACGGCTTCTCCAGACCACAGCTGACCAGAAGTGGGAGGGGGATGGCCACAGACGGAGAGGCCAGCAAGGAGGCCCCTACGCCTAGTGACCAGGGTGAGGAAGGCACGGGCCGAGCCAGACCCCAGGAGGGGCCTGCTGTGTCCAGGTCTGTCCACCCTGAGCAGTGACCGTGACAAGGGGCCGTGGAGCAAGGGCACCACTGACCAGGCTCAGACCATCAGAAACAGCCCCACAAGACCACAAATCCTGGAACCACGCGAGAGCACCGTCTAGACCCTGTGCGCTTCAGGGTGGGCCCCTCCTTGGGGTGAGAGCTGCTCTCAGTGTCTGGGAGAGCCCAGGGATCTGGGTTGGAAGGGGTCGCCCTAGGGCTCAAGCAAACCCCGGCGCTGGCTACAACTTCTGAGCGCCCCCCACTCACCAAGTGACACAGAGACAGCCTTCCTCCATGGGACTGCACAGCAGGGTCATGTGGAGTTTGGGCCACACTGTGCCACCAGCCTGGTCTCCTCCTCAGGGAAAAGGGGAAGGGCTCTCCGTGGCAGCACAAAGGGGCCAGGAGGGCGGCTCCTCCGGGAAAGCTGCCATCACGTCAGGAACGAAGGAGCCCAATGCCTCCCACAGGAAACTTGCTGTCCAGAGCAGGAGATCAGGGGATTTTTAACACGCCACACAGGTAACACATCCCCCTTTCTCCAAAGTCAGCCGACTTCCTGCTCTGACTCTGAAGTGTGCTTACACTCCAAGTGCTGGAAACTTCCAAAGCAAATCCTTTACTGGGACAGTTTGGTGCATATTTTGAACCCACGTATTTGTAACGGTCATTCAACGGTTCTTTGCTTCCTTCCAGGAGTGTCGTGGCAGGCTCAAAATTAAATCAGCCAGCTTGCTCCTTACTCACGGACACAGGATGCAAGTTTTGCCATTTCTGTGCCCCTGCAACACTAATAAAATTGGCAGGAGTAACACGTCGCTTTGTCTTCGCCGAATCCAGAACCAAGACTCCGAATCCCAGGGACGCTTGCTTAAATACTGCCAACAGCCTGCCTGCTCCCACCCTCCGCCCTGACCCCGGGAAGGCAAACGGTGAAACGGGACCGTGCAGAAACGTGAGAAAAGGCGAAACTCCTGAAGCCATGCATTGCTTTTCTCTCTCCTAGACTAGAAACCACACAACTTCACCCGAAAACAGGGCAGCACACCTCTTCTGGGGAGAGGACTCCCAGGAGCAGGACTCGCCCGAGCGGTGGCAGCAAAGTGCAAGTCCGTCAGAGGGGCGCCCTTCTCGGCCAGTTCTCTGCAGGGTGACCAAGGGAACCCACACCGTGAAGGCAGAAGGCCCAGCGCCGAGGGCCACCGTCTGTCACTTGGTCACAGTCCCCTCGCCTTGGCCTCCCCGGAAGGCAGGGACGTGGCCTTCCCTTACCTGTGGCCATCCAGGAGCTCCGAGCCCAGCGTGGCACCCACCACCCCGCGGCTGCTCCCTGAACGCCGGGCTGTGTGTGCATGGTGAGCGTCACCGGCCTCCCGAGTCAAGAGGGTCCCCCCCCCAGAAATTGGGGACAGGTTCCGCGCACACAGGTCCCACACGCGCGGCTCTAGGGCCAGGTGGGGGCGAGGACAAGGCGCTGCAGGCTCCCCAGGCATTCGAGCGCTTGTTCTGAAGAACAAGACGCTTCCTATGAAGCCGAAGCCCGCTTGGGAGGCTCTCCCCGCACAGAAATCTGCTTATTTGACTCAAGAGACCTCCTCAAGAAACACTCTGTAAGATGAAATCATTACGTTGTTTAAGCACATACAACACAAATCAGTTCAAACCAGTGAAGGAAAGCCGTGAGGTGGCTGAGCGTGCAATAGGTGCAAATCCCAAGGAGCGTCATTTGATGAAAACTCCTTCCAGTGTTTATCCCGGGGAGAGCTTCTCCCCTTCCTCAGAAGATGATATGGAGGGGAGGCCAGGGTCTGCGCGAGGATCGCCTGGTCCGCCCGAGAACTAACGCAGGTACTTCCCGGGAAGGGTCTCGCGACACGCAGATGCTCAGGATTCACTCGGACGTGATCGGCAGGCCACGTGGCACAGAGGGGCTGCCAGGGACCGGCCGGCGTCACCTTCGGCGTCCCCATGCAGGCCACTCCTCCACTTACAACACTTAAAAATGAACAGGAAAGCAGCAAATCCACGCAGAAGCTGACTGCCATCCGCTCAAATGGAGTGCACACAACAGGACTTCACAGGTCTGGCCACTCTTCAGGAGGACCTCAGAGGCATCCCATCTTCACCATTTCAACGGAGAGACTGCTTTGGCACACGTAAAGGGCGAGACCTGACCAAGCATCCGGTGGGGCGGACGCCCCCCTCCCAGACAGAACAGAGACCCTGCAGTGATGTGCTCTGCTGTAGAGGGTCCAGGCCCTTGTCCGTGAGCCTAGTGACAGGGAGCCACGAACCAGCCAGCCAGCCAAGTGCTGGAAGGAGGGTCAGGCCGAACTAGGCCACACGCTCCCACCCAGCCTCTACGCTGAGCTAGCAGGGGGCAACTTGCCAGAAACACCATCAAGAGCCACGTGTGTGCAACACCACAGAGCCCCACAAAGAGAAAACAGCCTGCATGTGTTAAGTTTTCAAAAACATAGAATATTTTTACAACTGCTCAGTTTGGTTGGACTATAAGCTTTCTCTGTGTTGCATTCCTATATTGTTTCTAAAATGACTTCCATGGACAAAATGAAACACGAGGGTGACTCTTTGAGAAGGGAGGGGGAAGACACGTGCAAGTCCAGCCCGGTGGGACCAAACACGCTACTGCTCCTCTCACAGCGTGAGTGCGACCAGGGCAGAACGGTCCATGTTTCAAGTGAATCAAAGGGAATCAACTTTAGGGAAACCTAAACAAGCCCCCAAATAACATTTATTTTTCAACACCCCTTCGCATTAGATTTTTTGACACTGCAGGGAATAACGGGGTCAAAGCTTTGTAGTCACGCAGAGATGGTGTGGGGAGAGTTCATCGAGCTCTTGCAAAAAAGCAAGTTACTCTTAAACATGAGAATTGTTAATGCACACTTGATAGTATTGGCAGGAAGTCATAAAATTAGGATCATACTCTCCTTCCCATCTGATATTCTACATTCAAGTATTTTTAGGAAGGGAAAGGTAATTTAACCTAGACCAAGAAATCCCAAAGATCACTGTATAAAGCCATACAAACAGGTAAGCAGACTGACGTGGGGAACAGGAACCCTATTTTGTACAGAATTACAAGTGAAATTTCACTGAAGACAGAGGTCAGTGGTCAACTTCCAATTTCCCTACTGAAGAAAGCAGCATGGCTCCAGAGGAGATAAAGACCCCAGCCCTCACAAGCACTTGAGGAGGAGGGGCAGAACAGCATCCCCAAGCCGTGAGGATGCTCTGCTCGAAACCCCCTTGGCCCCTGCCCACCAGCAGAGCTGGAGAGCACGGCCTTAGGGGCACACAGCGCTTCACCTGCAGGTACTGCCCCTCGGAGTGGGCAAGGGCAGCACCAGTTCTAGTCGACAAAAGGAATCCTAATCACGTCTTTCTGTACAAGGAACACCAGAGCTGGATGGCATCTGAGGTGAATTCATCCACAGCTGGAAAAAGAAGCCCCACTAATCCCACACAAGATGCTTTCAGAAGAGAGGGAACACCTCGGAAGTCACTTTGTGCCTAAAGGCTAACCTGAATGCGAAAGCCTGGTAAGCGCATCACAGAAAGGAAAATTAAGACAAACATCCGTCATGAATGTAAACACACAAGTACTAGAAAAAATGGCAAATTTAAGCCAGTAACATGGGGGGGGGGGGGGCGTGCAGGGAGAGATCATGAACTACGTGGCATAGTCCAGCATTTCAAGACTGGTATAAAATCTTGCTTCGTCACTTGTTTAAAAAAAAAAATGTATTTTAATGTTTATTTTTGAGAGAAAGAAAGAGAGTGAGACACGGAATCCTGAGCAGGCTCCAGGCCCTGAGCCGTCAGCACAGAGCCTGACGTGGGGCTCAAACTCACGAACCATGAGATCGTGACCTGAACTGAAGTCAGACACTTAACCTGAGCCACCCAGGCACTCCTCACCACTTGTTTAAAAAAGTAGTAATGATAACATTGAGACACGTACAAAAAGACTAACAAAATCCACCATGTAGAGCAAGTATTTTCCATCCGAGAAAAGACACCTATGAGACCCACAGGGGCAGCACCATGGCTCGGGAACCGGAAGCCCCCGTGACTGGAACAGGGGAAGAATGTCCACCGTCACAACGTTTACCCCATACGCCAGAGGGTCCAGTCAGTGGTGAAAGTGGAAATAAAAGGCATAAAGATCAGAAAGTTGTCTTTAGTCACAGGACCGACTTTCTATAGCAGAAGTCCTAAGGAATCTGCAAAACAATTCCTACAACTATTAATTCAGTAAGAGGACAGAAGATCAACATATCAAAAATCAACATAAAAAACGATGTACCAGCAGCCAGTAAAAAACCATTTTAAACTAATTTAGAACACCAAAATATTTAGAAGTCAGATGTACAAAAAACATACGAGATCTCTATGCTGGAAACTAGAACACAGAAGAAAATTAAAGACAAGTCGAATGAATGGAGACATAAACCATGTTCATAAATTGGAAGGTTTTTAAAGTGGTCAACCCTCCCAATTTGGGTACAAAAATTTAACGAACCCCCAACCAAAATCCCAATCAATACTAGACACCTTGATTCTTTAATATGGAAATTTAAAGGCACTGAAGCCAAAACAGTCTTTAGGGGGAAAAAAAAAAGTTAGAAGACTCATTACCTTAATTCAAGACTTATCACAAAGCTATGTAATCACATCCACACAGTTCTGGTGCGGGACAGATGAAGCGATCACCTGAACCACGCAACGTCCAGACATAGGGACGCACACAAGTAGTCAATTGATTTGACAAATGTGCTAAGGGAATTCAATTTAGAAAGTTGTTTTCTCCTCCTAAATGAGGAGAAAACTAAGTAACTGGAAAAAAAAAAAACCTGAGTACCTCACCACAACAAGGTGGTTCAAGATGATGGGTCCTAGATCTAAACATAAGAGCCCGAAATTATCAAGTTTTAGAAGAATTTATCAGAAAATACTGGAGAAATTAACAGTAGGCAAATCTTGAAGACAAAAAATGCTAAGAAAATCATTAAGTTGTAGTCCCTCAAAATCAGGAACTTCTCATTGGAAGATGTCACTAGAATAAAAACAAGCATCCAGTTGTGAAATACATATGGTAATACACATATCTGATAAAGGACTTGTAACCAGAAGCACAAATCAATGATAAAACAAACAGGATGCCCATCGAAAATGGGCAGAAGACCCACGCAGACGCCGCACAATGAAAAGGCAGGAGTGGTCGATAAAGGTGGTTAGAGGAGATCATGAGGAAAGTTAAAATCAGAACGAGAATGTTTCAGACCCACTAGAATGGCTAAAACTTTAGAAACTAACACATATCAGTGAGAGCACAGAGAGATGGAAACTCCTGCAATTTCTGATGGAAGGGAGTATGAAATGGTTCCACTTTGGGAAAAGTTTTGGCAGTTTCTTAGGAGGTTAAACATACATTTGCCATGCAATCCAGCAATCCCACACCTTGGAGCCGACTCCAGAGAAGCAAAAAGGGGTCCAAAGAGGCTTGAACAAAACTTTCAACTTTACTCCCACTAGCCAAAAATTGGACAATTCAAATTCCATCAGTAGGAGACCTGATAAAACTGTGGAGTATTCCTAGAATAAACTACATTCACCACCAAGGACCTACTAATTGACACACAACAGGGGTGACCCTCAAAACGTCGCTGAACAAAGAATCCAGTACAGAAGACTATACCCTCAACTCTATATAAAGCTCAAGAATGAGTGGTTAATCAAGACAGAAATGGGAACGGTAGATGCCAACAGGAGCCGGGACTCACAGGGAGCACAAGGGAACAGGTGGTTTAGAGAGTTCCAGCTCTTGGTTTAGGCTGGTGGCCATTTGGCTTGTACACTTTTCTCAAAACCTCACCTCGATTTTCTATCACTTGAAAAAGAATTATCAACCCTGAGTATTCATAAAGAATTTTTGAATCTGTAACTTTTAAATGTCCCTTCCTAAAGTTAACCGTGGGTGTATAACAGACTACTGGTTAAAACTCATTTCCCACTTGCCCCTTACACACAGCATCTCGCCTACCCTGGCTCCCAGCCCGGTGGTGGCCCCATGACAGGAGGATGCTAGGGGCTCCTTCTGGAAAGGGGGGGTGGGTCCCTTTCTCTCTCCTCTGCCCAGAAGGGGAGCGTGGCAGCTCGCACCCCAGAGGCCGGCCCAAAGCACCAGAATGAGGGCCACAGCCTGGAGAGGCAGAGGAAAGCCGGAGGCAGCCATGAGACCCAGCCTCCACTGCTCATCTATGAGCATCTTACTGAAGCCATCCGGACGACTGCTTCAGGCTGAACCCAATCCTGATGCAGAAAGCAGCTCAGAATTAAGCCTCCTCTTGTGTTCTCATCACCCAGAGTGGGCATTTAACGAAACGTCTAGGTTTTATTTTCTTCCCCAAATTCACTTCAAGGAATTTTTTCTTAAAGCAAAAAATTCCACAAAATTTCTGTGATTTATTGGGCAAGTGAATATGCTAAGAGACAAAATGACATTCCCCACGAATTATTTGGTGTCTGTGATTTTCTGAGCACCGTGGCCAGATGGTTTTCATAGAAAGAGAAGAGTGTATTCATATAGTTCAAAGGTTTGCTTATTTTTTTTTTTTTTGGCCTTAAAAAAAAAGTACTATTGATTGTAACATGCAGCTCGACAGGAAAAAATCTCGACACTGGAGGCGAAAATGGGTATTTATTACCGTGCCCGCGCTCATTATGGCGGTCTCTGACAGGGGTCCATTAAAATCAATTTTTATGTTTCTATGTATTTTCTTTATCTAATGTTCTCTGGCATTGTGTTTATTAGCCGGTTAAGACAAACACTGAGCAGGAGTGGGCGGTTTTTCCCTCTTCTGTCAGAAGTAACGAGAACTGCAATTTTAATACAACGACTCACAATCGATGGATGGAGGAAACGTTACATTTCAGAACCAAACGTTAAGGAGTGCTTTAAATTTTTTATGTTTTTACAATTAAGAGAAATACGGTGGAGATCTGTCAGAAGAGAAGCATGTGTCCTGTTAGAAAAGGCAGCACTCTAACACCATGCTGGGGGGCTCCCCCCATGCTCAACCGCCCCCCCACCCCCGTCTGTCTGACACCACAGGGGCCACGAGAGCTCCAAATCAAGCAGTTCCAAGACTTCAGCAGGAAACTCACCTGGCAGACTCTGAACGACGAAGGCTGGTCCTGATTTAAAAGCATCAAGATCAGGGAAGCATTTCCCCCCCAATCCCGGTCACCAATCTTCCAGAGAGATTCCCACACTTGTTGAAGAATCAAAATATTTAAGGCTTATAGTCCATCGACTACTCTGTAAATGTTTTTTTGTTTATCTTAGAGACAGAGAGGGAAGGAGAATGCGAGCTGGTGGGGGGGGGGGGGGGTAGGGGAGGACAGAGGGAGCGAGAATCCCGAGCAGGCTCCACACTCAGTGCACAGCCTGAGGTGGGGCTTGATCCCATGACCCTGGGATCATGACCTGAGCTGCAATCAAGAGTCAAACACTGGATGGACTGAGCCACCCAGGCGCCCCTGTAAACGTGTATGTTAATTAGACGTCATGGGCCACTACTGAGAGCTGTGCCCCTGTGGTTACCTGCAGGCAGAGGACGCACAGACATCAGCAGATACTGATGATGCAAAGTCCTGGCCCAGCCACATGCCAGGCTGAGGTTGGTGGCTGCCGGCCCGTGGCTCCGTACCACGCCGCAGTACCCACTGCTTCTGTGCCACTCTCAACAAATACCGCGTGGAGGGGACTGCAGGGGACTCACCCGGCATCGGGGGTCTTCCTGCCGTGCAGCCTGATTTCATGCACACCCTGCTCACAGGCAGAGATCTCAATCTCCCCCAGCGGGCTGTCCACCACTTTGTAGTTCATTTCACAGGTCTTGTCCATTCTCCCACGCACCTGTAAAAGACGATTTTAAAGCAATTAAGTACACGTGAAAAAGCGTGGTCCCTCTTAAAGCACAACGAGCACCAGTTACTGAAGACAAACGTCTTCCGAAGTTCTTCCCCATTCTTGGAACCTAATCATCGGATGTGTCGTCTTTGTACTGCACTTACTTCAGAGACAGAAAACTACCAGGACCACTAGAGCAGCCGACTAGTGGCACACATGCCTTCCTTCAATTACTCCCTAGCCTCACCTTGAACCAGGGCTCAGTCGAAGAGGCGAAAATGACCAGAGCTCCCTCTATGGGGTCCCTAGAGCCAAGCTAACCTTGCTTCAACAAAACAGTTACCAACTTTCTCACCAACACAGGCTGAAGCCACCGGATATTTTGAACAAAGTACATTTAAAAGCAAGGCATCGTGGAGTGAAGGTGGACACAGCTCTTGTGCAGTGGAAGCTGTGCTGGCTGGGAGCGAGCCCCATGCACGCATGGAGAACACACACAGCTGACCCCGAACAACACAGGTCTGACCTGCGTGGGCCACTGTGCACGGTTTTCCCATACAGGGCTGTAAATGTATTTTTTTTTTTTTTACGTTTGAGAGACAGAGAGAGAGCACAGTAGGGGAGGGGCAGAGAGAGGAGAAGACACAGAATCGGAAACAGGCTCCAGGCTCCGAGCTGTCAGCACAGAGCCCGATGCGGGGCTCGAACCCACGGACGGCGAGATCATGACCTGGGCCGAAGTCGGACGCTCAACCGACTGAGCCACCCAGGCGCCCCAGAACTATAAATGTATTTTTTCTGCCTTACGATGTTAACACGTTCCCTAGCTTACTTTTTTTTATAAGAACACAGTATATAATACAAACATACAAAAGGTGATAACCGGATATTTTCACAGGAAGGTCAACAGTAGGCTCTTAGTAGCTAAATTTTTGGGGAGTCAAAAGTCACACGCAGATTTTCAACTGCAAGGAGGTCAGCGTCCCTAATCCCATGCTGTTCAAGGGCCAACCGTGCACTTCACTTACTTTCAGAGAAACGTACAAACACATAAAAGCTCTCCTATGATGCACTGTCCCTGTTAATTGACAGATATTCATTTCGGTCAGCGGACCAAAGGCCGGGGAGAACGAGCAGGTACGGCGAGGGTGGGGAGGAGCCAGGCAGGAGGTCCGGGCAAACCGACATTGGATAAAAACCACCCCAACTGCGGGCAGAAGATGCCAGCCAAGGGTGGGCTGTGGGGACGCGAACGGCGACCAGCCCAGGCCCCGGAGCCTGTTCCCTCCCTGCAGCCCCTCCTCCCGCAAACCGCGTGACCTCACATGCCAGCGTTTCCCTGCGCTCGGCCCCACGGCAGCCGCCAGCCATGCACCGAAACAGCGACAGCCTCGCCCCCCACCCAGACCGTGCGCTGCTCCTGACCTGTGGGCCGGGCTGCTGATCACAGCTCTGTCCGCAGGCACCTCCGATGAACTGTCCGCGACGTAACCCTGCAAAAATGCTCTCCTGCACATGCGGCTTTTCAGGGACGTCACTGCCGTCCATGGTCACCCCCACCACGCCCAGGACTCACCCTAGGGATTCTCCTCCCCCGCTCACCCCATCAAGCTCCTACCACTGCCAGCTCCGCTCATTTCCACCCCATTCTCCCCGAGGCCTCATCAACTCTCACGCGAGGAAGGACTTCCCTGGGACCCGAGTTACACCTGGGCCCTTCCCACCCCTTCCCGCCCCTCGCCCCTCGCCCCGAACAATAAATCAGCTGCCAATTACACAAAGGGGCTACAGCAGGGTCCGAAAACTGCAGCCCACAGGCCGCAGGCAGCCTGACACCTGCTTTCGTAAATCACGTTTTGCGGGACGTGGCCTTGCTCATCTGTCTGCATGCTGGCTCTGGCTGCCTTCCTGCTGCCCGGCTGCGACGGGGACAGCGTGGCCCTGAGCAATTACCCCGGCCTCCACACGCCGGGTCTGCTGGGCCCCTCGAGGTCCGCACTCATGCACCCTCCTACCCCCACCCACAGGCCGGCCGGCCCTCCAGGCAGCTCAGGGGCCTGATACTGCAGTCCCTCCACCCCACGTCCTCTGCCTGACCTCCCCACACGGCCGGCCTCACCACCCCTACCCTGACCTCTTCCCTTCCCCATCCTTCCACCTGCTGCTAAAGCCACACACCAGCTCCCTCATCTGTCTTCCCAGCGGCCACGGGGAGAAGTGCATTTATGGCCCTGAGCAGGTCAAGCGGTACCCCCAAACCACACAGTGTGTAAGCATCACCCCGAGATTCCATCCTAAGCCCCGCCCCGGGCTGCAGAGCCACCCTGCTCAACATACACTTTTCTGTGCATCTTGACCGGGATCTGAAAGAGACTCCTCTCAGTTCCCAGTGAGGGGACACGGGATTGTGATGTTCGCCCGATGTCACAGAGGCTCTGACATGTCGCACTCCTCGACCACCCCAACGTCCATGGATCCCCACTTGGCCATGCAGGGGCAGGAAGCAGGGCGGTGGCCTCCCACCACGGCCTGTCACTTTGCCACAAGTGCCTTTATCTGTGGGGCAAAGGACACCTAAACCACAGGGCCTGCACAGGGACTAGTGGGAACAGGAGCAGACACTTGGCTTCCGGGAAGGATTTGGGATTACCATCTTGTCACAGTTGACATTTTAACCACATGCCCTTGGCCTTCGATCCTGTCACACAGCGCATTGGCTCTCCTCTGTAAAATCTTATCCAACAGCACCAAAATCCTTACCGTCGTAAACAGCGGGTGGCCACCCCTCCCCAGCCCCCTGGGGCCTTCCCTCATTCCTCGGAGCCCTCACATCTATGGATGTTTCCCGTCACCCTGCAGGGTCTGCTACCAGGAGTCAGGGCTCCACTGAAGACAGATGCATCACACACACGAGAGGCTTATCAAACAGACGAAGTAGATGAGCAGCATTTCCACCATCCAGGCCAAGAGTCTGGCACAGCATTTCCCACAGTGTGTTCTAGAAGACTAAAGACCACTCAGAGAAATGTGGGTGCACTATCCCCTCCTGGGAAACTCACCATGCACGTTAGTGTGTTAAAAGCTCTGAGCAGTCCTGCATAGAAACTGGTTTTTGTTAACCATGAACTCACGTCTCCTACCTAGGCCACGCCTGTCAGGCTGAAAGTGGTTTCCTTGCAGACCTGGGCACAGGCCTCAGATCCAGACCATGAAAAGCCATGAGCCCCTGTCCCAGGCACGGCTCTGAATGGAAAGCGTCAGAACCTCATAGCAGCTAATTTAAGCACAAAAGCAATTTACTGAAAGGCTGTTCCATAACTCCCAGAACTGCTGGGAAGGCTGGAGAAACAAGCTCAGACAACTATAGGAACCAAGACTGGCCACAGTCCAACCACAGCCAGAATCGAACCTCAGGAAACATCTGTAGGACCACAGGGACTACAGACACGCAGCCGGCACCGTTGCCACCGTTGCCCTGGAAACAGGATGTTGCAGCCACTGCCAGTTTCCTGCTGCCTGGCCCCGTGCCATCTGCCCTCAATTCACTGCCCAGTGTGTGGACCCAACACCACGCACAAGTTCACGCTGGCATGCGTCCCAACTCACGGCCCCGAGTGTGGACCCAGCACCACGCGCAAGTTCACGCTGGCACGCGTCCCAACTCACGGCCCCGAGTGTGGACCCAGCACCACACGCAAGTTCACGCTGGCACGCGTCCCAACTCACGGCCCCGAGTGTGGACCCAGCACCACGCGCAAGTTCACGCTGGCACGCGTCCCAACTCACGGCCCGGAGTGTGGACCCAGCACCACGCGCAAGTTCACGCTGGCACGCGTCCCAACTCACGGCCCCGAGTGTGGACCCAGCACCACGCGCAAGTTCACGCTGGCACGCGTCCCAACTCACGGCCCGGAGTGTGGACCCAGCACCACGCGCAAGTTCACGCTGGCACGCGTCCCAACTCACGGCCCGGAGTGTGGACCCAGCACCACGCACAAGTTCACACTGGCACGCGTCCCAACTCACGGCCCGGAGTGTGGACCCAGCACCACGCGCAAGTTCACGCTGGCACGCGTCCCAACTCACGGCCCCGAGTGTGGACCCAGCACCACGCGCAAGTTCACGCTGGCACGCGTCCCAACTCACGGCCCGGAGTGTGGACCCAGCACCACGCACAAGTTCACGCTGGCACGCATCCCAACTCACGGCCCGGAGTGTGGACCCAGCACCACGCACAAGTTCACACTGGCATGTGCCCCAATTCACAGCCCAGAGTGTGGACCCAGCACCACGCACAAATTCACTCTGGCACGCGTTCCAAGCAGGAGAAGGATGGAACACTAGTTGCCCATCTTCCTTCCCAGGACTCGATTTTCTCACCAATAAAACAGCAACGACAGTGCTGATTCCACCACCCTCGCTGGGCTGTTCCGTGGCCTGCAGAACACAGGGAAGATGGTGAACGGGCCACTGGACCACTGCTCCTGTGGGGAAGGGCCTCCCTGTGCACAGGACACAGCCAACTCTCACCCCTACCGCAGGGCACAAGGGGGAGACCCATCTGAGTATGCACATGGGGGTCAGGAGAAGGTTAGGCCAGGGTGGTGAAACTGACAGATGGCCACAGGCATGAGGCCTGCCTCTCCCGTCTCCACCACATGGAGAAATGGTCTCTGGAGACCTGGGTCCTGCTCACTCCTTGGTAAAAGGACCTGGCATGTTATAAGGCCTCACCCTGGTGGCCAGGCTCCGACCACAGTCAGTTAGGGGTGGCTGGACTTGGAGACTGTTGGCCTCGAATGCAGGGTTAGGGCTGCAATGGTGGTCTCTGAACCAAATATTGCCCAGGCACCCCGGGAACCGCATTTCTGAATGGCACACAAAGGACCCTGAAGCTTGGCCTGCCCACCGCTATACCAACACCAACATGCACCCCACGCCCGGCAACGTGGTGCCAACCCTGGCCCGCCTGGTCTAACCTCACACACGAAGAGCAGTCCACCCTCATCAGGTGAGGACAGGCTTGGAGGAACCACACTATTGCCTGAGGGCACAGAACACCATGTGTCACTCACAGAGCAGGGGACGCTCTTTCCAAATCATGGCAAGAACCAAAAAAGGGCAACCAGTCTGTAGTGGCAATAACTGGGGAGTTGAAATCAGAGTTATGGGTGAGCGGCTGGGGTCACCTGGGGCCACAACCAATCAGCCAGTCATGGGGTTGCGTGAGGTCTCAGCGGTTTGCTCCTGAGACTCTGTTATCGGTTAACGGAAGAGAAACCAAATCCCACTTCAGTTTCCTGAACGCCAGGATTCCAGACCTGCCTTCCCTAGGACTAAGGCCTGGTACCCAGGCCCAGGTCCTGGGCGAGGCCTGGTGGGGCTGTATTTTCTCTGGCGCTGCTGGGTTTACCTAAGCCCGTTAGCAGAACCGCGGCTGGTCAGAGAATTACCCCAACCCACCGCCTACTACTTTGCCAAAAGAGCAAAAGCAGCAAATTTTAACAGCATTTTATACGAACCTGCCAGAAAGGGAGCCCTCCTGTAGACGACAGGCGCGCATGCACAGAGTCCTTCCACCAGCAAAAATAAAAACCAGCCGATGTCCTAGAGCAGCCTGCCGCATCACGGATAACATGTCCCCCGACAGCAGCGCTGGGCCGTGTGGCGTGGCGGGCAGTGCGTGGACGGGAGGACAGCAAGTGTGACACAGCACGGGTGCGTTACAAGTCAGGCAGAGCCCGTAGAGGGCGGAGGGAGGCTCGCAGGCTGGGTGGGGCGTCGCTGACACCAGGGGGACAGCAAGAAGAGGCTTCAATAGTCGGCGAACGCGTCGGGGAGCCAGCGCGTCCCAACACAGGCTGGGGGGAGGTACCGCCTGGAAAGCGACAATGCCAGACACACACGGGGCCGGCCAGGAGCGAGGCAGCACAAAGGAGCCGACGGGATTCCGAGCCGTGTGAGCACGACAGCCCCCGTCCCACACCCTCACACAGCCAATGCCCCGCGCTCCAGAGACCAACCCAGACAGGGCCAGGCGCCTGACCCCGAGAAGCGAGCCAAGAAAGGAACAAGGCCCGGTGAAGACACTCGCTGGTTGGCAGCGAGACAAGATGCTCGGGCACCAAGTCCAGGGCCAGGCCAGCCCCTCAGGACTACAGGGAGGCCATGCCAGTGGGAGGACAGGTGAGGAGGAAGAATTTTTGGAGGAAACGACATCCACACGGAGGGCTGGCTCATAACAGGAGACAGGCAGGCGAGACGCCCGGGGGGACCGCGGCCGAGGCGAGCACGGCACGGAGGGGCCAGGAGCGGGCGAGGAGGCAGGTGCCACAGCAAGCCCGGGCTGCACAGCCCGTGAGGCCAATGGATGAGCCTGGCCTTGCCCCGAGGGGCCCTGGAAGATTAGACGGGGGAGAAGCCACCCGGTTTGCCCATTTGGAAGCTTCCTCTAGCAGGTGTGTAAGGAATGGGTGGGAGAGAGATTCGGAGTCGCTGAGGACGGTCGGGAGCCGAGCCAGCACATGGCGACAGCACTGACCAGCGAGCAAAAACCAACAAACATGCCCCTGATGCATCAGTCGCTAGGAGAAGGTGCTGGAAATTCAACAAGACAAAAAGGGCCTACTGGGGGAAAGGACCACAAAAGTCAACTCGCGCATGCTGGGCCATCTGTGCCACAGCTTTTGTATAAATCTAAAATTACTCCAAAATAAAGTCTGTTTTTAAAAACCAATACGGATAGGACAATTTACAACACTTTTTCTGTTACCTGCATGTTCTGAGTTCATAGTAAACGAGTTCCTTTTATAAGGAGAAAACACTGTGTTAAAATCCCACATGACCAAGACAAATGACAACAGCAAATGTTCTAAAATCATCATGGCCTCAATCTCATCTGTGTAAAACAAGGGACTGTTAATGCTTTTCTGAGTAAAATAAAAACTCTTGAGGCATGAGAGTTTTTGGGTTAAAAATGGGTTCAATAAAATGCATGCACACAAAAGCAAACCAGATCTTACCCCTTCTTTCACATCATAAATCCCTAAAAATGTGACCTGACCAGCCGTACACATGCTGGTGCCCTCCCTGCCTGCCTGCCCTCATCTCTGACCAGGGCCCCTGATTTCACGCTGTTTCTGCTGCTGTTTAAACACTCAGACCTCACTTGTGCCTCAGGGCCTTTGCACCTGCTGCTGAAGCTCCCTAAAACATCTCTTCCTAACATGCTGGCACAGCGGCCTTTCTGTCACTTAACTCATAAGCCTACTCACACATCACCTTCTCAGAGAAATCTTCCCAAAACAGTCTACATCCTCCATCCCTTCTATTTACAACACTGATGTCACATGCAATTACATGAGATGTGTTTTGCTTGTGTGCCCTGTGTTGCCTTCACTAGAACGTAAGCTCCAGCACAGGTAGCAAATGTGAGGTGATAATGCTGGCCAACGAGTAAGAAGTCTGCTGAACTTTTCATTAAAAAACAACAACAACAACGGCAAAAGTGGCAGGCACCACCTCCTTCCCTTTCTTCCTTCCCTGACCTGGTGTATGTGCAGGCTGGAGCGGTGGCAGCCGCCTGGAACATGAAGGAAAGGCCGACTGGAGCGCCCTGGCCGTGATGCCACCGCACGGCCACACTCCGTCTCGCGTGAGAGAAAGGAAGTCCTGCTTGTCGCAAGGTGGCGTTCTCAGGAATTCCTCCTCTCTTCCGGATGGAGTGGCTTCCAGGCTCCACAGCACTCACAGTAGCGGCCAGAATACTGTGGGTGCTCAGCGAGTACCTGCTGAATAAGAGAACTGGTTACACGAGTCATTCCATCATGCCTGAAGGACCCAGAAGGGGGAACTCCGGAATTAATAAGAATCCATGGCTGGGGCTCTGATGGCGTGAGGAGACCAGGAAGGCTTCCTGGAGGAGGTGCTGACATGAGACGGCAGGCAATCTTGGGGCATCAGCAGGGAGAGACTATGGCAGGCAGGTCTGCCCGTGGAGGGCCCAGTGCCACAGGGAATCCGGGGCATTTAGGGAACCAAAGGGGGCGCCCTGGAGGGAGAGGCCTGTGTTTGAGAGGCACCTGCTGCAGCAGCCCTGGGAGCCATGGGGAGGAGTGGGGGACAGGAGCGGGAGGGCACAGACTATCCCTGACAACCCCGAGAACATCTGGGGTGGACAAAGGCCTTGCTGTCTGCAGTGCAGCTGCTTCCCCAGCCCCAACGAGGACGGACAGACAGAAAAACCCAACCACCTCCCACTCCCAGGCAGGGGCTTCAGGTGCATGACACAGGGCCGGGCAGACAGCGATGCTCAGGCCTTTCTTCCCGAAGAGGCCAGCAGGCACCTGCAGGAATAAACCCCCTGCAGCACGGGGAGGGAGAAAGCGCCACTGTCACTTTCCAGCGTGCCTGACGGCACAACATGGAACCCAAAGTCTGGGGGGTCTGCAGTCGGGACTCCAGGACCTGTCAGCAGCTCCCATAACTGGCTGCTCAAGTAAGTGATTCCCGGGGAGCCCAGCGAGCGCACCGCTTCCCGCTGTCCCACGGCGTCTCACGGCCCCGCAGACCAGCCCGAGTCTTCTGCCGACACCACAGGCCACACTCGGGCCTCTGGAGGACCAGACGGCGGGCTTCCCACTCCCCACTCGCATGAGGCCCAAAGTCTGTGGCAGCCCGCGGGCTCAGGGGCCAGCTCCCCGCGTCCTGCTTGCAACAGCCACCTAAAGCCACGAGAGCTGATGTTAATTGGTGGCAGGAAAAAACGATTTTTCATGGCTATTTGGAGACCTCTGAAAAAGTGAAGCGAATTTCGTTTCATCCCCTTTCAACATGAATGGCGTTTAATGTTCTGCATTAAGCGGTTGGTGCCAGAGGCCAGGTTTCCACTGCAGGAAATGCAAGGAGCCTGGGGACAGACACGGTCTTGCCTCTCCTTCACTTGTCGTCTTCCAGGCGCACTGTGTGGGTCTAGACACTGACTTCCAGAACCACCTCCGCAGTCCCACCTTCCACTTTTAACCCCTTCCAGCAGCACCCTCCCGTGCAAGGAAAATGCCAGAAAAAGAGCTAAAGAAACCACCTGCCCTCTCGGACACCGTTTTCAAACCAGGTACCCAGACATTTGCTTCTGTTGGACATCGGGCCACAGAGTCCATGCAGACAGCGGGGTGCAGGCCTTCCTGGGGCACCCCAGCTGGGCCCGGGTGCCCATCAGCTGCAGGCGGGAAGTGGGAGCCCAGCCGGTGCTCTGGGGACGCCCTCGAAAAGGGGAGAGACCGTGTCTCGCTGCCTTGCGACACCAACAAAGCCACCACGAAACGATGACTAATTTCATAATCTCCCTCCTGAACAGAAAATAAGAAAAAGCGGGTGGGAAGCACCTTCTGTCCTCAGGACTCGAGATCAGCCCACCAGATGATCGGGTGAAGGGGACTGTCTTAATTAGAAAACCATGGGGCGCCTGGGTGGCTCAGTCAGTTGAGCGTCCGACTTCGGCTCAGGTCATGATCTCACGGTTCGTGAGTTCAAGCCCCATGTCGGGCTCTGTGCTGACAGCTCAGAGCCTGGAGCCTGCTTCGGATTCTGTGTCCCCCTCTCTCTCCGCCCCACCCCTGCTTGTGCACTGTCTCTGTCTTTCAAAAATGAATAAACATAAAAAAATGTTAAAAAAAAAAAAATGAAAAACACACGTGTCAAAGCCCTGGAAGGGAGCAAGTACTTTCTACCGTATGAGGATCACCTCATGACAGAGCTCGCTGTGCAGGCAGGGGGGCAGTGGATGGGCTGGAACCCATCCCCCGCAGGTGCAGACGCTGAGGAGGAAGCTGAGGGCCAGGAGGCCAGGCCAGCAGCTCCGACCCGCTCAGGGTACCGGCTCTGCCGAGGCCTCCCCGGGGGCACCTTGCTAGGCTACATGCAGCAGAAGACAGCCCAAGGAGGGGCTCAGTTTATAATTTGCTAACAACCAAAAAGGGCTGGATGAGGTTGGAATGGTTTTGCCGAGAGAAAACTTGGGCCCGGCCATCTGGTGTGTCAGACTCAGAACAGATCCAAAGGTTGTGCAGAAATATCACTCCACGTCCACACAAAAACCTGCACCCGACGTTTACAGCTTTATTCGTAAGTGTCAAAACTCAGAAGCAACCAGGAGTCCATATACCATCTGAAAAGTCTGCATACTGTGTGATTCCAACTATGTGGCAATCCGGAAAAGGCACAACTAGGCAGTCAGTAAAAGGATCAGGTGCAGGGGCCGGGGGCAGGGATGAACAGGCAGAGCAGGGGACCAGGGACCAGGGGACCCTGGGGATTTGGGGACCAGGGAGACTACCATACAGGATGCTATAATGGGGGAAACTGTGTCATCATACATTTACCGAAACCCACACAATGTACAGCACCAAGAGTGTGCAATCTATGGACGAATGCCCTGGTGGGGGCGCTGACCGAGGGTGAGGCGGAGAGTGTCTGGGGCCAGAGTGTCTGAGAAGGCTCTGTACCTTCTGCTCAATTTTGCTATAATCCTAAAACGTCTCTAAAAATTAAGGTTCATTAATTAAAAAAATATCATTCCAAAGCCTTGTGCCATGCTGCTGGTGTGGAAGTGATAGTCTGTATTTATTGCTAAATTTCTAGGAACCCAGCCACATGCAGACATGAACAGAGGAGGAATTCTCCATCACAATCACAAAAGCTGGCTTTCAAATGAAAAGCTTGTATGGGATGCCCACGCACACCGCGGTCTGCTCATGTTGTGGGCTCACACACAGCCTTCCAGGGTACGGGATCTGGCCAAGAGCACGAGGGTGCCTTCCTTCATCACCCTCACTGCAGGCAGCCCTGCACGGCACAGCACCTTCCCGATTAATGCCACTTTGGCTGTAAAGAATACTCTAAGGACAAGCGCCCTGGGGAGCAGGGACCAGGGTGAAGAAGGGGCTTCCACGGCCCCGCACACATACACATCTTCCTGGGGTGCTCAGAATCCACAAGGTGGCTAAATAAGGCACTCCAAGCAGCAAGTTATAAAACACATGGGAAGATGCTTACATGGAGATATGGAGGGGCATCCAAAAGGATGCATTCACTGGCCTTTAAGTTCTTTTTATCTATTTTGAGAATGAGAGAGAGAGAGAGAGAGAGCCAGCAGGGGAGGGGCAGAGAGAGAGGGAGACAGAGAATCCCAAGCAGGCTCTGTGCTATTAGTGCAGAGCCCAATGTGGGGCTTGAACTCCTGAACTGTGAGATCATGACCTGAGTCAAAGTCAAGAGTCAGATGCTTAACCGACTGAGCCACCCACGTGCCTTGCGTTCACTAGCCTTTAAAATAACCATTACTGGGGCGCCTGGGTGGCTCAGTCGGTTAAGCATCCAACTTCGGCTCAGGTCATGATCTCGCGGTTCATTTGTTCAAGCCCCACATGGCGCTCTGTGCTGACAGTTTGGAGCCTGGAGCCTGCTTCAGATTCTGGGTCTCCCTCTCTCTCTCTGACCCTCCCCCGTTCATGCTCTGTCTCTCGCCGTCTCAAAAAGAAACAAACAGTAAAAAAAATGTTTTTAAATAAAATAACCATCACCAGATAAAAACAGGCACTATCTACACTTTAAAATTTTACTTAAAGCCCGGTTTTCCTTTCCAAACTTCTCGTTTTTGTTCGTATTATCAAACTGGGAGGCCAACCTCCCAGGTCATAGTATCGTATTCGTGGGAGGGCAACCACTTTTGTTTCTGGAGCTCAAACGTGGTTTGAATCGGCACTCCAACAGGAATTAAGGGACAGAAAGCAAACTGCTGTGTGAGTGTGACCATGTGACCGTGTGTGAGAGGGAGGAGAAACAGGTGGCAGAGAGGAGTGCAGAAGACTATGTGTGCAGTGTAACAAACCGCTCCAGGAGCACCTCTGAAAAGCATCCCCGGCCGCAACTGCACCCGAATCCAAATCCATCCCAACGGGGTAGGTGCACGACGTCTGGACCCGCCCAAACCACGCAGGACAGCAGAACACGGGAGTTTATCAGTGACCATCACGTGTTTCCTTGAAGCGTTTCATAACAAGCTTTCTGACTAACCAGGCCACCGCACGCCGGGGTCAAACCCGCAGGCTCCCCGTGGCAGCGGATATACCAATGTCTAAAGCGTGCAGGGGCCCCGGGGTGGCTCAGTCGGGTAAGCGTCCAACTCCTGACCTCAGCTCAGGTCTTGATCTCACGGTTGTGGCTTCAGGCCCTGCATTGGGCTCTGAGCCTACTTTAAAAAAAAAAATTAAAATTAAAAAATAAAATAGAGCGTGCTCAACCCCGAGTGTGCACACTCTGGGGTACACGGTGCTGGGTCGGCACAGACAAAACCACAGGGTGAACACTGCACACAGTCCTAGCTAACCAATTTCGTGGAGGAAAACGGTTTTATACCTTAACAAGGATGAAATGGGAAAATCCTAAGTTTGCTGAGGGAAAGAGGAGCCTTCAAACAGGTTTCCACTTGCTGGGCTCCCAGGCCCTCAGGAGCCCCTGTGCCCCTGCCTCAAGCAGGACTTTGGGGGAAAGCTGGCACAAACGCAGCTTAAAGGCTCCGTCTGCTCAGGTCGCTCTGTTTCCCTCCTGTTTTGGCAATTCAGTGAAACCAAGTTTGAGTACCTAATGAAGGAAAACCCACTGTTTTAAAAATAATTATTTTTAATGTTTTTATTTATTTTTGACACACAGAGAGAGACAGAGCATGAGTGGGGGAGGGGCAAAGAGAGAGGGGGACACAGAATCCGAGGCAGGCTCCAGGCTCCGAGCCATCAGCACAGAGCCCGATGCAGGGCTCAAACTTATGGACTGTGATCATGACCTGAGCTAAAGTTGGACGCTCAACCAACTGAGCCACCCAGGTGCCCTGAAAAACCACTTTTTAACAACAAATGTGTCACTCTGCCAGCTAAAAGACCAGACCCACAGGTAAGAGGAAACCAGTTTACAAAAATGAACGAAGCCCAGACCTCTGATACAGGGAGCAACATAAAAAACCTGCATCAACAGACATTTGAGTAGGATTTGGAAAAGCAGGAAAGAATCCTTACCTTGGCAGAATGCACCCCCCCTACTGTCAGAATGGGGTGGCTGGACCTGACCACAGAGGGCAGGAGCTGGCATCCAGTGGGGATGCGAGGTGCCAGCGGGACCTGCAGCCAGTCCTGGGCGTCACAGGGTCACCTCATCCCCTGCCCCTACCCTGCCACCAGTGCTAGGGGCTGACACAGGCAGGGCCATGGGAACCTGAGCCAGCACAAGCGAGGTCACCAGGTCCTGGGAAGGGGCTGTGAGGCCCGATAAGGCCCAGAGACGATGGGCGGGAGGGAACTGGCTTTAGGCCTTGACCTCAGGCCCTTCTCAGACGGAGCCCAGAATGGAGGGTTGGAGGCCACTCTCTGGTCCACCTGCCACACGTCCCAGGCGGGGAGGCTCAGTGGTCCTTGTGCACGTTCCCAGACACCTTCCTCCCCGGCGCACAGGTGGACATGGAGGCCTGGCCACAGCAGATGCCTCAACTTCCTCCAGGGCACCAGGAGCATGAGTGGCCCCGAAATCTGGGACAGTCTGACAGGGGGTGGAAAGACCCACCACAGCAAGCAGACCCCCGCCTCTGGACCCCCAGCCTCTGAGGAGCACCGGGCACAGACCCAGCCTCATGATCACAGCTGCCCTCCAAAGGAAGAGACACCACAGAGCCCTCCTCACATGTGTTCATAGGGGCACCTGGGTGGCTCAGGCGGTTAAGCATCTGACTTCCGCTCAGGTCATGATCTCACAGTTTGGGAGTTCGAGCCCCGTGTCGGGTTCTGCACTAAGAGTGTGGAACCGGCTTGGGATTCTCTCTCACCACCCCCCCGCCCCTCCCCCGCTCTCTCTCAAAACAAACTTTGGGGGGGAAAAGTTGACAGGACTGCAGCTGCTTTGCAGAAAACCAAAGGGTGATGAACCCTTTACACAAGGAACAGACTAGGAGCCCCTGTGGAAACAGCAGCAAATTCCATGGTGAAGAGCGCCCGGGTACCCTCACAGCAGGAGTCTGACCACCCTGTCGCGCCTGGGCACACTGACCTTCAGCTGTGACCAAGAATAATTCACTCGGAATTCACTGTGAAGAAAAACAATGAGAAAATACCCCGTTTTCACTTTAACTGCCCCTGCCAGAGCGTGTGCTACCGTTGCTGGTGAAAGTGACCGTCCTGCGGAAGGACGGAGAGCCCCGCTGACCGTGCGGTCTGGATAGAAGTTGCCTGGTCCCCGGGATCATCCCTGGACATCTGGCAAGGCCCCTGCATGGGTCCTGGACCACACCCCGCCAACGGCATGCGCCCGCAACCGGGAAATGTTCTGGCACTTAAGGTACCCATGAGGTCCTGGGCTGCACAATGACAGTTTGTCACGAAGGACTAAGGAGGGTGGTGGGCAGGCGCTCAAAAATGAAATGTCAGTTCTTAAAGCTGTTATGTCTTGGGAGGCTTTAGCTTAAATATGTCACAGCAAAAAACAACCCCGTTCTTTGGAGGCCTCTCCAGCTGGGCAAAGTTTAACTGAGCTCGTAGAGAAGAAGCAGCGTGTGAGAACACGCAAGAAAATCTGAGGGAAGCATCAGCTTTTTCACCTGTGCAAAACTGCCAAAGTCAAGAGATGCCTGTTCCAAAGGACAGGACGGGCTGCTACCTGGGGTCGTGCAGAACTCGGGAGAACACTCTTCCTGGACAAGCTGGGCCCAGTGATAAAGTGAAAACCTTTCAAACTTCCCGACAGCGAGGTGTGATTCAAACTCATCCCCACCCGGGAACAGTCCCTGTAGTGTCCAAGGACCACGTGTGCGTTTGCAATCCAACCAGGAGAAAAAGTCACAAACAGTTAACAAAGTTTCCCGCCTGTGCAGAAGCAGAACTTGTGTATTAATAACATGAGCTTTTGGTGTCTGTGATGTAATCAGCGAACACAGGGGATTCGCGATCACGCTGTCTCCAGATTCAGTAACCAAATCCTTATTTGCGCTGGTTCACACAGCACAGTGAATACTGTTAGATGAAGATCCCGGTACAGGATGCACCGAAACCCTCAAAAAGAGCTTCAGCAAATGGCCAGGGAGAGCGCCCCCACGGATGGGATGCGAATCAGACTGTAGCTTTTGTAGAAGCCTACAGAAATATCCTGCTGCCTGAAGCAAGGAGGCTGCCAGTGCCCACTGGCCCTCCTTCCCTCCCCAAATGCCCACTGGCATTTCCCTGGGTGCGTTCTGCAAAGCTGCCAAGATATGCAGTGCTGAGATCTGACGGTGAATAGCCAGGGCACCCGGGGGAGGAACGCGCGCCTGAGCACCTGGGACCGGAGGCCAAGGGCACCGGGTGAGGAGCACAGGCTACCTGGCGGTGAGCGGGGCCACCGGAGCCTCTGGGGGGACGAGCAAGGGCACCTCAGCTCCTGATACCGATCGGGAATCGGCAGGCCCAGGGCAAGTCTGGCTCACCAGGGGGATCGGTGGATAGCCCGTGGGCTCCGAATGGTTTTTAACATATTTAAATGACTGAAAAAAGGTCAAAGAAAAATATTTCATGACCCGTGAAAATACAAAATTCAAATGTCAGAGTCCATAAGTACATTTCCACTGGAACACAACAGGCTCGCTGTGCGTTGTCTCCGGCAGGTTCTGTGAGGCGTGGTGAGGAGACGGTACAGCCCACAAAGCCAGGAACATTCACCACCACCAGCCGCTGCGGGAGGCTGGCCACGCTCTGAAGGAGAGGCGCGGGTAAGCGAGCCTCAGAGGGTTCTGTTTTACGCTATCCAGTCCTCCTCTCCCGCTCACTGATGAACAAACCCTAAGACCACTCTGATCCCCACACGCTCACACCCTGGTCTTTGACACCACGGCCTCGACCAAGGTGTGGCTACAAAAGTTTTCCGGAATTTTCTTAAGTACCTGCTTAGAAAGGCCCGTCACCAGTCAACGCCCAAGCGCTAAGCCTGGGCCCCACTGAGGACCACAGAATTAAATCCTCTTTATCCCCAATAAAGAAGCGGTTTCACAACGTTTCTGTGGTGAAGGATTCTTGGTGAGAAACACAGTGTGATTTATGACTCGGTGTCCCCGATGGAAGGCCCTTATGTTCCAGACATGCTCTGGCGGCGAGGCTCGAGGCTCTTAGAGGGACGGACGCCATCCCCACAACAAGGCCGCCCTGCCGCCTCACACGTGCTGCCTCTGAGCAATTAATCCAAGGCAGGAAATTTTATGTTCTAAATTAGGCACGTTACGCCCAAAACCTATCAGCGGCCTGATAGCTTGAGCATATAATTCTATACCTTTTACTCTTTAAACAATAATTCAGTCTAATCCTGCGGCTGAAGCCAAGCCTTCCAGACCAAAAGTGCACTTTCCATTTGATTAAACCGTAATAAATGCAAGAATAAAATACCAGTCCTTTATCTCACACTAAATTCTTCAAAAACCATACACTCTAAGAATTAATCATGACTCCGGGGAAGAGGACAGGTTCCTCCCCTCGAAGACAGCTCAGGAGTCTCGAAGTCGTAATTGCAACAGCTGTGCAGGATTTACGGCAGTCCAGGGCTCACAGAGGAATGACATCACAGCGCAGGTGACTCTCGAAGTGACCTGCCAGGACGGCCACGGGTGATGGTGAGGAGACTGGGGGAGGAGGGTCTGGGGGCAGAGTGGACCACGTACGCAGCTTTGACCCTCCACGAAGCACCAAGCAAACACAGTACAAACTGGAAACACGACCGCTACTGTGTGCCTTCTTCCCACGCGTGTTTGGTACTTTAAGATTCATCAAGTATTTTCACACATTTCACCCATTAGCAAAGAAACAGAGAAAATCCTTTCGGAAGGAAAACGGTTCAACCCTCTGAGAGGCGTGTCCTGCACCGTAAGGCCACTTGTGTGGCCACCAAGCGTGGCCCGTCTCACGTCCTGCTACTCCAGGGAACGGCCTGACGACTCGACTGGCACGGGAAACCTGCGTCAGCCGGCAGGACGGAGGGGACGCTCCCTCCAACGTGATGCTCAGAGGGGATGACCCACAGACAGGTCGGTCATCACCACACGGAGCAGGCCGCGTGTGCCAGAATCAGGTGCCACCTGCTACGGCGTCCTCCCAACGAGGGACCATCCCCACCGTGGCTGACGGAGACGCAACTCACCCCATCGGGAAACGCAGCGGGAGTGCCGTGGCAAGCCCACAGGAGGACGCCCACTCAGCAATGGGCTGTGACGATTTAGTTACATCTGGGAACACGTCTCCTTCCGGGGTAACAACGGGACAGAGTCTGGAGCTGGAGAGAAAAGCCATCTCGGCGCTCGGGTGACCTTGAGCGTACAGGGACCTTTCTGGGCCCATCTCCTCCTCTGTAAACGGGGACGCCATGCGGCTGAGACAGTGCACGAGAGAGCACTCAGCAGCCCGTCACGGGCTGCCCCAACATCAGGGAGCGTTCGAAAATCACTGCACGCCTGCTGGCCCGTGAGGCAGGCAGACGGCCCCTGTGAGGTGCACACAGCACCTGCCGTTCCAGTCTGTCGCGCGTGGATTTCAAAGCAACGTGGTGATGGGGCACTTAGCAAGCCAAAAGGCAAAGGAGGTAGCGAGAGCCTCGGGAGCAGTCCAGGTGTCTGTCGGTCGGGAGGCAAGGCAGAGAGCTCCCAGGGCAGCAGGGAGGACTGCGGGAGGTGGACGCTGGGCAGGCAGCTGAGCAAATTCATGCCACGCACCCAAGAACCCTTTCTGAGGCCGGGCATCTGGCTTTCCAGGGTCCCAGACATGCGTTTCCTGGTAACAGTGCCCGTTCCCCGTTACTGGACCGAAGCAGCGGTGCCAGGGACATCAGAAGTAGATGCTCAGCCGCCCAGGGGCCAGGGGAAGGGGAAACTGGGGAATGTCCCTGGCTGGGATCTGGCCAAGAAACCATTCAGACACCCCAGTGGCTCTGCCCGCGAGCTCACAACACGGCCGTGCTGACCGAGGACGGTGCGCGAGCAAGCCTCTCCCCTCGCTCACTCAAGAGGAAGAAGATGTGGGTTCCCAGAAAGCTGATGGATGAACAGACACAAATCTACTTTCACGGACGGACGTCCCACTGCCAAGCCCACGTGAGGCACAGCTGTCTAACTTTCTAGCCCCAATACCATACTTGCTATTTACATTTTGAGGCTTTGTAAATTCCCAAAGGTCTCCATCCTCACTGATGGCTTATTTCGTTTCTGCCACGGATGTACGCAACGTTAGTGACCCAGCAAAACAACTGTAAAAATCTGCCTGTGATTTCCAAAAGGAAAGCAAATAAGTAAGTGCCATGAAAGTCACTCCTTCACCTCATTACAAGCCAGAAATATGGGACACCTGAATCCACAAAATGTTACTTGGGGGAGGGCGGCTGTTTTCCCAAGGTGCTTTGTATTGATTCAAGCTTTTGATTAAAATTAATCCGATGAATGTTTTCAGTAGTGGATTTCCACTGAAGAGGAATTCTTGACCACATCAGGAAAGAGCAAGCAATTTGTCACGTGACTTCATTTCTGCTCCTACAGTGACTCATCCTGGCACAGCCGGGTCTCACCCGCTCACCACACAGCCAGCCCCGTGTTACCCATGCCTGATTTTCTGGAGCACCGCGCCTCCCAGTTTGTGGGCTCCACCTCGCGGCGAGGGCCCCTGGAGGATGCCAGTGCCTCTACTGCCCCTGCTGACTCCCAGCCCCACTCAGCAAGGCTCGTTCCGCCGTGACAGCACGCCTCTATAGGGTTCCCCGTCACGTCACTTCCGTAGTGAAAATGCTCCTCCACAGCAACACACTTCTAAGAGCAGAGCTGGTCGTCAGTCCTGACGAGATGCTCACCCTCTGCACAGCAGCAGAGCCTCGGCCGCTGGACGCGACTTCACGGGGGGTAGTGGGGGGGAAGCAGCAGGAGGGCTGGGAGGTGAGGAGCAACCAACCACGCCAAGATCTGATACAGAAACTGGACGGAGAAGCTACGGGCGGACAGGGGGTTAGGCCAGCCACACCCCAACATGCACGCAGCCTAAACAGAACGTAAGCTTTCAATCATTAATAAGAAACACTTCAAGGAAAAGCTGCTCTGCCTTTTTCACTTATGAAGAATTTCTTAGCAGGAAGCATTCAACCATGTGTTTGGAAAAAAAAAAAAAAACAACAACACCTGTATTTCTTTTAAAGGTTCTGGTTAATGCAGGTAATGCTACTTCCCAGAGAAATGTGTTGCAAGGCACACCTGCTTTCACCATCTACAGACCCACTCTTGCACTGAATTCTTTACCTGCTGGTGTCAAACCCCTTACAAAATCGTCCAAGATGCCAAGGTCTCGACTCTGGTGCAAGTGCAGACACCTAGCACTGAGCCAGAGCTGGAATGTGCACACAGAACCAGCCACCCACGAACGTACACGAACACGCCGTCTAGGGGGCTGTGGTTATTACACAAGCAGCGATTTGCCCTTTAACTGGCCGGCTTCAACGACTACCCTGATGCGTATCTAAAATGTCACTGGAACAGGTGTCCCCCCCCACCCCGCCCCACCCAGGCAAGCTGCAGGCCTCATCCAGCAGAGCGCTGGGCTTCAACGGGCCTCTCGGAAACCCCTCCCTAGTCTAAGCTCCTGGAACAGACTCAGCCCGAGTAGCAGAAATATTATCACGATCACAGAATTAAGTCCCTCATCTTTTTCTGTTCTGCAAGGTGGGTCTTGCCCTGTTGGAACCATGTTCCTGGCTGGACTGTGAACTCTCAGAGCCCATTTGGGTGCTGCGACCTGCCCCCCACCCCCGCCCCTCTGCCCCACCCAGTCTTTAGCAAGTGGTTGAGGAAGCAGCATGGGCCACGGGGTTGCCCGGCACAAGAATCCTCTCAGAAATGGCAGGCCCGTCACGCCCGCAGGTGGGCACGCCACTGGACGAGGTCAGCACCTGTCTCTGAACCTCCTGACTCCTCTGGTCCCAAGTTGTCCCCCAGCCGCTGCAGGAGAAGCAGAAGAGAGAAGGGGCTGATCCCAGTCTGTCTCTCGCAGGCCGTGTCAGCCTGCTGGGGACAGGTCAGGGTCAGATGTCACCCAGAGTGCCGTACCCAGCACAGAGCTGATGGCAGAGGGGCAGGGGGAGGCTGGCCGTGGGTCCTGGGGTGTGCTCACTGTATGCCAAAGTGGGGGAAACCACCACGTGAAGCCAGCAGGAACTGAAATGGTTTAAAGGAAGATTTAATGTTGAACATAAAAAATCATTTTTGCAAAGTTATTTGCTTTGAGACACTTGTTATAAGACATGCAGAAGGTATACATAAAATCCATACTTATTCACAGAAGCTTCATGTTTCAATAAAAACAGAGACCAACTGGTAACCAATTTATCTACAAATGACACAGAGACTAAGTATTGTGCACATACTTTTCCTTGGAAACAGGGATTTTTCACAAAGTCACATGTAAGCTATTCCCAATCTTTGTTCAAATAATTGATTGATGTAATCGCATCGCTCACATGTGTTCCCACTACCGCGAGGAAAAATTCTACAGGATATTTCAAAAACTAGCAAAAAAAGATGTAAAATTACAAAATGTAACTGGTACATTTTATCTCAATTACAACAGAATGAATTCTTCAAACAATATTCACAGATGAAAATCTCATGGATCTGCACTGTTAATTTCAAAGGTAACCTGAATTAGAAGAAAAATCCACACTGTCACAGAAGGAAAAGCTTTGATAATTAAGTACTTCTTTACACTCTAAGACCTAACCTATTAGCAAGCAAACTAACATTAAATATCTCTTCTTTCTTTCTTTTTTTTTTTTTTTTAAACAAAAGGATACTGCCATTTTCTCCATTTCTAGAAGACCATCCAGAGCATTTGGAACGTACTGAGTGTGACAAGGCACCGAGGTGAGAGTTGGCGGGGATGCGGGGGTTAGAAGCACCTGTCCAGAGGCCAGCAAACACACAAACTTGGGAAGGTAATGACGAGCGTCCTGATGAAACACTAGACTGTTACCTTCCCTTGTTTTACCACATCCTTTGGAAAGTCAAGATACTTTATTCCTCTAGTCTTTTCTATACTCAACACCAAGGCCGGGATAGTTTCTGGAATTGCTCTTGTGGTCCCTGAGGGCCTGAAGAAGACCCCACCTGATGACGTGCCTCACTCACCCGCAGGGACAGCACTGGGGTCCACGGGGCCCTCCCTGTCAGGATATTCAACAGGGGCCAAGTTGAGCCGATGACCAGGTGCATTAGATACAACATCCCAGACGCTGCTTCTGTTTAAAGCTTATCAAATGTACTTCCTTTTATTGTGCTAAAACTAACACAGTATTCATTTTATTTGTAAACATACAATTTGGTGTCATCACGTACATTAAAAATGTACCTATACCGAAAACTTCCTTACCATCCCCACCGGAAACCCTGTCCTCATAAACACCACTCCCCACTCCCCTGCCCCAGCACCTGCCGCCCACCATCCCACTTTGTCTCTCTACCAACGTGGCCGCTCCAGGAACCTCACGTAAGTGCAGTCACACAGTGTTTGTCCTTCTGTGGCTGGTGTATGTCACGCGGCATCACGTCCTCAAGGTTCACGCGTGTTGTGGC
Organism: Acinonyx jubatus; assembly: GCF_027475565.1. Taxonomy (NCBI): domain Eukaryota; kingdom Metazoa; phylum Chordata; class Mammalia; order Carnivora; family Felidae; genus Acinonyx; species Acinonyx jubatus. The sequence goes on along the minus strand of NC_069393.1, from coordinate 82,740,052 downwards.
AGGTGGTGGAATTTCTCTCCTTTTTAAGGCTGAATAACGTCCCACTGAGGGATGGACCATACGCTGTGGTTTATCTACCTGTTCCTCGATGGACATCTGGGTTGTCTCCAACACTCAACCACTGTGAAGAATGCCATGCACTTGGGTCCACACATGTCTGTTCAAGACTCTGCTTTTGGTTCTTCTGGCCGCGTACTCAGAGGTGGACTTGCCGCGTCATACAGTTATTCTGTGTTTAACACTGTGACGAGCCGCCACGCTATCTTCCGCGGCAACTGCCCCACTTTGCACTCCCACCGACCGTGCATGAGGGAGGGCTCCAGTTCCTCCACATCCTCGCCAACACTTGCTGTGAAAGTTGTCAGATATTCCTCTGCACAATACAGACTATGATTCAATCACTGTTTTTTGCATCACTAGCCCGCAAGTCAGTCTGATAACAGGCCTAGTTATTTCCTGACCTTTCCTGCATTTCCCGCTTGCTGGCATCCGTACGGCTCTCTAATCCTTACGAGAGCCCTGCAAATTAGGCGCATCCATTTCCCTGATGATAAAGAACCTGAAGCTCCAACACTAGAGTGACTTTTCCAGAGCCCCGTGGTGGGTGACAGGGGTGAGGCTGTCTGACTCCAGAGTGCTGAATGTGCACTGGGGAGAGATTAGTTTAGATACACCATTAATTATGGCTCGAATAACCACGTTACAGAAGAAAATAAAATGGATATATCAAACACTTGTCTCCTCCGGAATTCCTAAGGCCAAGGCTAATGCAGGTGTTTAAGTCGGAACTAGGTTGATGTAAATCAGCACTGAGTAAGCAGTACTCTGTGCAGGCAGCCCGTGAGCACGTGAAGTCACGATGGCTGAGCAGACAGCCGCTCGAGAGACCACGCCCTGGGGATGCTGCCAGCACCCAGCTGCCCCTCTCCTGAAGGTGTGTGAGGGCAGAACAGACGATGCCTGTTTCTCTCTGCCTCGCCCGGGTCCCTGGCTACTGTATCTGCAGGACAGATACTCAGTAAATTGAATCTGCTGCCCTTTCTCGCCAACCACACACCCAGGACCCAGCCCTGCGCTACACCCTTGACCTGGCAAGATAACAGCCGACCCAGATCCAACAAAGAGGAAGAGACGGCCTTGGGAGGAAAGCCCCCCAAGTGTCATCTGCTCTGGGGCAGGCGTTCACGGGTCTCAGGGAACACAGATTCGGCAGCAGTGGGCAGGCCCAGGTTCTGCCCTTCTACCAGCACCCCAGGGGCCGCGGTGTGGCCTGCAGCTCCAGGACAGGACAGACGGAGCGGGGCTGGGGTGCAGAGCCTCCCATGACCATCCAGAGGTCTTTACGGGCCCTTTGTACACGCTAAGCCCGCACCAATCCCCAAACATCCCCGAGGAGGTCTCCATCCCACTCTAAAACACAGACTGCCAGGTGAAGGTGGCTTTGTTAGACAAAATACTCATGCCAAACCGTTACGATGCTTACCGCAGTTAGTGTGGACACCGTCATTGCTTTGGACGCTCAGGATTGCCTCCGTGTTTAATTCTGGGCCTGTTTTGAGCCATTTTACAGAACACGTGTGCCACGAATTTGGAATAGCAAGCAGCCTGCCCCTATTTCCATGCCTGATGCCCTCGTCTATTTCTTACGTACTTTTCATCTTTATAAAGTTGTAAACATCCTAAAATTCTTCCTGGGCACGCACCTGTAAACATCCTAAAATTCTTCCTGGGCACGTATGTGACACAGATCAATAAAGTTACTAAACGAACTGAAATAACCAATGAGGCTGTGATTTACGGCCCAGCCTGAGATCTGTCAGCTGTAGTTCCAACATCACACATCACACATCACACATCAGTGCTGGGCGCTTCCCCATACGCGGTTCCCATCGCCCTTCTGCTCCGCAGAACTACTCCTCGAGGGGCGTCTCCTGGCTGTCATCGTGCTGCCACCAGAAGCAGCCCCACCAGGGCTCGCTGCAGCGCAGGGAGGCGCGGACCCTGCACCGATCCCCGGTCCACAGCCACCTCCGTGAGCCGACCGCAGAGGGCTCTGGATGCAAGAGGCACTGGGGAGGCGAGCCCGCACGCTGCAGAGGGGGGCCCCTGGGAACATGACACAGAATCTGTACAACATATTCCAGTATTTCACCCACTCTTACCCTTCAATTCCAGTGCTTTCCCCAAGATTTGTGACTTCCCACAGAACCGCATATTTTTGACAACTGTATTATATTTGAACCTCTATGAAATATCCAATAAATATTCTCTAAGAAATCCTTTCTGTGGCGCATGATATCTTCTTTCCTTAGCTGACCCCCACTTGGTAACTGCTGGTATCCTTTTGGTCACCTGTGGTCTTCCGAGAAGACAGACAAAGGGGCTCACTGAGAAGTGCAGCAAGCTTGGTGGGGTGGGGGGGGGGGGGGCTACCTGGGCTGGAGACGTGCCCGAGGGCAGAGCTGAGACCCCCTGCACTGAGTAGGGCCTACAGACTTCCCTTCCAACACCAAGCCTGATGATTATGCCCATCACCTAGAAAATGGGGTCCAGTTGGAGGTGCACCCAGACCCTCTGCTCTCTTTTTCCTTTTAACTGTTGGCTATGAAACAATTGTGTGTCACACTTTTACCAAAATCTGGTAGACAGGAGAAGCCTTTTAATATTCAAAAGTTGGATTTGAAAGAATTTAAATGTTATTATGTACAGATTTCAATGAAAAAACAGACTTTATATCCTAGAATCATGTATAACCAAGGAAAAGATAAATACATAATAGTTAGAGAAATAAATTGTCTGGCAGAGTAGAATTACTTGTCTGAAGTCACCTCTGGATAAACTGGAAAACATAACATAACAATTATAGCATCTCTAAATCACTCTGCAGTAGGATTTTAGCTGAAGAGTTAGTCATTCTACCAATTTTCAACAACCTGGAACTAAAATAATTAACCACTATTACTATAAAATATTTTCTACTTGGTAAAGCACAACTTTTTCTACAGAAATAACATGAGAGTACAAAGAAATATTAACGTGCCAGGCAAACAAAAAGAGAGAGAGCCAACAGAAACGAGGAGGGGGGTCGCAGGTATGTGCGGCTCCCGAGCATGCGACACGGACCGGAGATGCAATTTTGAATGTGGTCTCCCGGGGCAGGCACGGCCGCGTGTGTCATCTGAACAATAGCTAGCACACGATGGGAACGCAATAAAAATTAAACCATCACGAGAGTAAACTTTATCCCACAGCTTAAAGCAATATATATTCCAGACACTTTTGGGTAGCAATAATAAACATCTCATATAGGAAAGGCAAAAATTTCAACCCAAAAGGAAAAAGCAAACAGAACCCTTGCAAAGCCAAATGACGCACAAGGACTCGGCTGCGCAGGGAAACGACACCACGGCCTCCCCAGATCAAACCTGCCGCAGCTACTTTCTTCAAACGACTGTCCAAATTATCTGATTTCATTAAATTTCATTTCATTGAGTAGCTCTTCAAAATAAGTAACTAGCAATCAATATCCACAAACCTTCTTCATGACAGAGAATATTACTTTCGCTTTTTTTTTTTTTCCCTTCAAGCAGGTGAGCAACCTGGCCCGAAACTGGTTTTCCAAATTAACTAAATCTCTCCTACACGGGAGAGGTCAGCACCTCTGTCACTAAGACACAACCTCCCTGGAGCGTGAGACCCGCTCGTCGCACCTCCTGGGAAACCCCTCATTCCACGGAAGACGGCCTGCAGCTCCGCGCCCTGCCCGCCACTCTCCAGCCCACACAGCGCCACCGCCCCCTTCCTCTGGCACGTGCTTCCCTGGGACAACCGTCCCCTCCAGACCCTCTACTTCCCACACCTGGTCACACACGAGAGCACTTCTCCACGCAGGGGCTGGCCCGGGGAGGGTGGGCGGCAGGGGTGCGGCCCTTGGAATCCCCCGGAAGAGGGTTTTCACGCTGAGATCTAACTTCACCGCCTCTGGCAGTCGGTGCAGGATGAAACCACGGTGACCGCCGGGCTGGAGACAGACATGGGTTGAGATGTACTATGGGGCTCCACCACAGGCTCCCGAAAACTTGGGGGCCTCTCCTGGGACAGAAGGAAACAGGAGACCCCCCCCCCACACCCCGTTTCACCCCCGAAACCACCACCTCGGAGAACAGACGGGTGTCACCACCCTGCGAAGGCCTTGCACCACCTGGGACCCAGTGCTTCAGGAAAGGCGGTCCTTCTGATCCCACCCCGAAGACCCGTGCTGGAGTCAGGAGCAAAGCTTCAGGCTGCTTCCTCGCTGCTGAAGCTGAACAGATAAAATGGTATTGAAGCAGGTTCATATTTACTCTGTGGGACTGAAAGCGTTCTTTGTCTTCTACGTAACTAATACAATCAAAACACCAGCAAACACAGCACGGCTGGAAGACGGGGACAGTGAGGCTGCACAGTAAGAAGGTGCACAGAAACCGTCTGTCATTTTGGCCCACTTGCCAGGGTCTCTGCCAGCGAGCTTCCGGCAGCCCCAGTCGCAAATACCCATCTTGGCTCCCCCACCCCCCATGCCTGAATGCACGACTCCATGGTCACCGGGAAGAAGGCCCACTCCTGGGGTTCCCATGTCCCCAGCGCGGATCGTACCTGAGAACCCTGCCTCCTCCAGGAAGGCCATTTTCAACCCCGGCCCCCCTTGGTGCGGGCTCCGTGAGGTCTGGACAGTCCTGAGCGGGTGGCCATTCTCCATGTGGGAGCTGTCTGGGCTTCATTCAGGCAGGACCCACCACATCTCCAGACCACCCGCCTTCCCCTTGTTATCCTGCAGCTGCACACTGTCAGAGAGGGGGATTTTCTATCAATACCTAAGGGGACAGCAGACAAAAAAAAAAAAAAAAAAAAAGAGCCGACCTGGGAAGGTTGGCATGGAGGGGACCCGTGCTGACATCCACAGGCTGTCCAGGCCCTCACAGCCTCTTCCTGCCTCGTCCTGCACTGTAACCCTATAAGCACTGTAGTATTAAAACCTCATTTCAGAGACAGGAGACCTAAGGCTTATGGTGACCTTGCATAACTCGGTCAAGGGCACAGAGCTCCCAACTGGCGGAACTAGGACTGGAACCCTGATCAGGTCTGGCTTCGGGATCCACTCCCTGAACTACATATGTCGCCCTAAAACAGACCGAGGGAAATATGCCTGGAGAATATTCCCCGAAAAATGAGACATCCAAATTCAAGGACTAAGAAAATCTTTATAGGAGGAGGAGACTTGAAGGATGGGTAGGCGTTCAAAAGGGGTTGATTAAGAAGGCATTTGTAGAACGTTGGCGTGGAAAGACCCAGAGAAAAGAAAACCACAGGGCGCAAGCTCTGCAGACAGCAAGCAGAAGGCCGCTGGACGGAGGGACCGCAAGCAGGCTCCTGAGAGCAAGTACCAGGGCCGGTGAGGCCTCAGAGCGGTGCCGGCAGGACAGAAAGTGCCACACACGCTCGCGAGATTAGCCCGCCCCAGCCGGGCCGGGAGGGGGGCCCCTGCCCCAGGTGGGGCGAGTGCAGACACACAGGACTCTGAGGAGGCCCACGGCGTGGGACATGCTCGCTGCACGTGTGGCGGGGGATGGGAGAGGCTAAGAAAAGTCAGGGAGGAGTAAGAGTTGGCACCAAGGGCATTCTGCCTGAGGGCATCGCGCCACAGATAAAAGGGGACAGGCAGGCAGACCTCGGGCTGGACAGGGACCCAGCTGGGCTTTACATGAGTTATTCACACAGATCGTGACTGAGGCCCCCCCCCCCACCCCTGGCACAGCTCACGGTGGGGGCCAGATCACCACTGCAGGGACAGGACCTACGTGCTGTGGGGTACCTGCCCGCATCCCTGGCCTCCTCAACGGTGGTACCCAGAAATGTCCTGAGGACAAACGTCCCCTGGGGGCAAAATCTTCCCCAGTTAGAACCACTAGGCTAACGAAGGGATACGAAAGCCACCAGAAATTCCAAGCCCCGGGCTGGCTGGTGCAGTCAGCACCACCCCAAGGACATGCAGACGGTCAAGGCCAGTCGTCCAGGCTCCACGTTACTTATGAGCAAATAACAAAGGATCTTTCAGTGTGATTTCTGGTACAAAGAACCAGGCACGCGTGGAAATCAGACCCCAGGAGCAAGGACAAGCAGACCCTGAACAGCAGCAGCCCTCAAAGACCTGGGGTGTGGGCCTTACCACACAGACAGAAAGGGGCTCCCGTTTCCACAGAAACAGAACAGGCTGAATATGCCCACAGCATGACCAGGAGCCACCAAGTGACTGAACTCCATGACCTTATAGCCCCTAAAATTCAGCCTTAAGTAAAAGTGCTAAAAAAAAAAACATGAGTATTCCCTTTTTATTGTATATGATATTTACATAGGATATTAAACACATGGCTATTTCATGCTTTAGTTGGCCTATGTTTTAACATGTAAATGTGTACTAGACTAATCACAAAGTTATTTTTTACATTTTTTAAAGTTTATTTATTTATTTTGAGCCAGAGAGAAAGAGAGAGAGAGAGAGAAGGAGAGACAGAGTGCACAAGCATGCAGGGGAGAGGGAGGGAGAGGGAGAGGGAGAATCCCAACCTGTCAACACGGAGCCCAACACAGGGCTTGAACCCACAAACTGTGAGGTCATGACCTGAACTGGATGCTCAACTGACTGAGCCACCCAAGCGCCCCCCTTACCACATGGTTTTCATCTTTGTCTAGATGGACGGAGCCCAGGAGCTAACACCAGTGTGCAGCTCACCGACGGACGAGAAAACAGAAGAGGGCTTACAAGAGATGCCACCTACCACTAAGTCTCCTTATTTCACTTTATTTTATAAATTCCATTGTTTCTGGAAAAAAATCCCACTGGTTATGCCTTTCTAAGAAAATTCTACTCCATGTGCCCTAGGCATGTTTGCTCACGACACTTTTATTCTCCGGGAAAACGGCAGACCAGTGTCCCCCTCCCAAAGCAACAAGAGGGAGGCACACACTGATTGTTTCCGTCAATGACACGTTCCAAAATCGACCTCAGTTTCCAAACCTTCTTCCTTGGTCTCTGCTACATGTCACACAAACCACCAGTCCTAGAAACTCTGTCACCAAGTCAGAAAGAACAAAAAAACATGCCCAGGCACACAAACCTGAGGACGAAGAGACCGGGTGGCGGCAAGGGGCAGGTGATGGAAGCATTCGCCCAGGGGGAGGCTTGCCCACGCAGAAACCTCACCTCCGGCTGCCCTGGCGACGCAAGATGGCACAGGCCCCGCATCAGGAGGTCACCCAGGGAAGTGCCCATCTAACCGCAACCTGGCTGGGGTCAAGGTTTCAGAAGCGGGGTTCCTCGCCCATCTTTCTCAAGGGGGTGCTGGTCATCTGAAGGTATTTTCATTTGTCACGGTGACTGCCAGACCTATTAACATGCCAAGGGCAGGAGTCAGGAATACAGAATGTTCTGGAACATGTGGGACCACAGTCATCCTCATCCTGCGACGCTTTCAAAGGTCCTGCAACACACTCAAATCTAACAGCAATCCAAATCTAAAGCACAACCTCATGTGACATGTCAGCGCGCAGAAGTGTGCAGGAGCCACACACAGGGCTTCACGAGAACACAAGAACCCTACAGCTCACGGGAAACATGGACTCCATCTTCTCGGGAACTTTACAAAACGTCGTCCACCATTTTGGAAAGATGGCGGCACTGACATCAACACGGATCAAGTCAGGAGTCGCCATTAAATAAAACCGTCTGGGCCTGTTTACAGCTGTTCTACTGTCCGCCCAAATAGTTCTGTTCTGAACACATATAATTGTGTTATCAGTTACTGTATCTTATTTTCAAGGTTTAATAGTGTATGTAGGTAGATATGATCCAAGAATTTCATTTCAGGATTGTGAAGGGAAGGTTATAAACTACATGTATTTTAATGGGGGCACTGGGTCTGACCCTGATGGAAATCCCCAGTATGCACGCAAAGGCAGGAAGACAAAACACATTTGTAAGAACATTCCTTCAACTTCTTTAAAGATAAAAATAACTGTAACATTCAACCTTTGGTATCTAAATGATTTAATAAGATATTTTTAAAGTATCGGTTAACATTCACACCAGAGGAAATACTGAAAAGACAGTCAAACATTTGAGCCCCTAGATCCAACAGAATTCAAGTCAGCTACAACCGGACTTTTAGAAAAGCTGGAGCCAGAAACTGCTAAATAAAAGGTAATGCAACTGGGCATAACACAATAAAAGATATTACCTTCAAAATGCATTATTGTTGCCAATTATAAGAATCACTTCAACTTAATTTCAAAAGCACAATCACCCTCAACAGAAAGAGTCTCTTTTTTAAATTTCAAGGAGTATTACATTAAGGCAATAACTCACCTTCCAGCTATAATATCGCCCTCCCTTATTGCAACACTACATTTCATAAATACTTCTCATCGACACGTCAAGCTAATTCACGTTAATTTTATTGTATTTTGGTGCTATCTCACATTTGTGTGCAATTACCTTTATCATTTTATTGCCAAGGCAGAAAGTAATCAGAACAATTATTCGAAAACGGAGGTTTATAAATTCTAAATCACAGTTGCTGGCATTTTTGATAAAACAGCAGCTTTATCTCAGGAAGTGGCAGGGACATGGGATAAATCATGCATCAGTCAAGTGTAGCTGACCCCCAAGTGCATTGCACAATATCAGAAGTGCTTCCAAAGAAACTTTCCGGCATCATCCATCATCCTTCATAATACTAAAATAGCTACACACCTAAAGAACAGAAGCTGGAGGGTAAAAAAAAAAGAAGAAGAAATTCCAAGCAGTATGGGTAAAACCATTAACTGCTCTCTGCTTAAACTGTAAGATATGGTCCATGCACATAAACAAGTACGACTTCACAATAACTCTAAATATCTGTATTCATATTCGTCAACTCAGTTTTAAATGTAAGTGAAATATGGAGTAGAGTCATAAACAGAAAAAGTGCATTTCTGGCCCACATACATTTTTATGTTCTGTTTCGGCACAGCTGCTTTTAAAATCGGCCATCTCCATCAGGTCTGTGTGGGCAATACCGTGACCCACAGTCAGCGTATTACTGTGTCACTACACCTGCTCTGTAGTCCTCATTTTCTTCAAAAGCTTGTTGCTCAAAAAAAAAAAAAAAAAAAAAAAAAAAAAAGGACGTAACTTGATTTTAAAGACAAGAATAAAGGGAGAAATCCATGAGTCCCCACATTGGTTTCTCCCTAAGTTAATTACAGGTGACAGGGAGCAATGAAGTTGCACAGGCCATCAGGAAGGCAGGTGGCCTATTCCCCAGTCACACAGCTCCACAGAAGGGAAATCCCCTTGGACCTCCGCTTCAGCTTTTTTTAGGGAAACACAATTACCCCTTAATACCACACACCTCTGGCACACATTGTCCACACCTCGTTTTAACGCTCTTTTATAAGGCAAGATAAAATAAACATGTGATCATCTATTTCCTTTGTTGTCAAAAAGCTAACATCCTAGAAAAAGAACGCTTCTGCACCTTTACAGAGGTGACCTCGTGCCAACGGACTATCAGAAGGTCTAGCTGTGTAAGAACGAAATTTATTAGTTGCATATGCCTGGCACTGGGCCAGGTGCTTTACATACATTATCTCATTTACTCCTCCCAGCAAATGTAAGGTAGAACAAATTACTTGTAGATGAGAAAACAGATTGAGAGGTTAAGTAACCAGCCCAAGGGCACAGCACGTTAGTAGTAGGTGGGTGTTCAAGGTCAACTCCAACATACTTCAAAGCCTACACTTTTTCCAGACTCGTAACTATCTCCCAGACACAAACACAGTCCTCACTGTATCAGTCAGAACAGCTTGGCTATTCTGCAGTAACAAATACCACCAAACATCCAGCACAGGCGGCTCTGGTCTTGTGCCATCTCGGGGACACTGCACACTAGCCTGACCACCACAGCAAAGAAGGAATCATGCACACACATCTAAATGCTCTGCCCTCCCCAGAGCAAGATCTGGACATTTCATAAAGAGGTCCAACAATTTCTAATCTTCATCTGACAAAAAGTGACAATAAGTTTGTATTTCTGTCAGCTAAGTTTTATGGTCCTTTGCCACCAGTAAACACAATTCCAGAATGAAAATTTCACGAAGCAGAAGTTGGGTATAAGATCCTACACACCATAAAGTACCCATAAAGACACAGAATACTTTCAAACTTTTGACTGCCACACCTCTAAGCACAAATACGGTATCACCCCTGCTATATTAAAGTACAATCAGAACTTTTAAAGAGCTTTGCGTGCATGTAATGAGTTTTAATATCGGGTTTTAACAAATAGAAGATTCAGAATGAAATCACTTTAGGTAAAAAGAACCGATCCAACAAAAAACTGAATGAAAAGAAAATAAAGTGGGTTAACAACAAAAATAAATCCTAAATTAGTAGAGAATACTATAAAAGGAAATTACTATTCACATAAAACTAACAGTAGAGGATCTTCAATGGTTTCTTTTAATTTCTTCTCAACATGCAACATTGAGATATTTGAAAAATAAGCAAATTAGCTGGTCCCTCTATTTGGAAACATGCCATCTATTGTGAAACAAATATATTTCATTTTCTGTCTCTTCTAATGCAGCTTCAACCCTGAGTTCCTAACCACTCTTACATGAGTAGTCAGAATTCTGTAGACTACTTTTTTTGCCAAGCAAGCACAGGAAATACTCTCCCTCACAAACAGGATTTTGCCTAGCAGACCATGTCTGCACTAGTGAGCCCACCGAAATGACAGACACGAGCTTCTCAAAGTCTGTTTATTTCCCATTACACAGAGGGTACACTATGGAGCACAAGAGCCAGAGTTCTCACCACCGGAGGAGGGTAGAGGCTAAGAGGAAACCTGCTGTGGAATTGAATTGGAGGTGTTGAGACAAACTCACAGTTTTTAATACACATGCAGATGACAGGTACAGAGAAGTAAACATTGGATGCATCATGATACTCAGCATGGGTCACATGGAGATCCCCAGCCCCTTCCACCGAGAGGGGTCAAAGGGCACAGCATCTCAGCACCAATGAGCACACCAGTGCCCAGATCTGGGTTTCTAAGTATCATCTTACAGGAAGAGGCACTTGGGTTCCCTGTGGACATGACTGAGTCCAGGACAGGGGCAAGGGAAATACAGTTTAAGCTTGGATTATATGTGGTACCAGAAAGTAAGAAAGTGCCAAGAAGAAGGATAGGCATGTCATAAAGATACAGGAGTCAACCTCAAGGAATTCCCAAGAGCCAAAGTTGAAGCTGTCAGAGTAACCAAATAAGTAATGGCAGTATTGCCTAAAACCCACAATATAAAAGAGTATCCACGAGTCCATTCTAGTACTGATAAATAGGAGAGAAAGAATAGCTCTTCCTTAAGAGTTCCAAATCATAAATGAAGAGAGAATTAAGAAAATAGATTAACATCAGGCACACAACACAGTAATAATTGTTGCAGGCAAGACATATCAGTGTATGCTAAGATTAGTGGGTGAAAGCCTGACAACCAAGATGTCTACGTGATTTCAAAATATTTCCTCCAAGGTACTCATTAATTATACAGGAAGAAACAGTAACTTAAAAAAAATTTGTTTAATGTTTATTTATTTTTGACAGAGAGAGAGAGAGAGACAGAGCATGAGCGGGGGAGGGGCAGAGAGAGAGGGAGACACAGAATCCGAAGCAGGCTCCAGGCTCTGAGCTGTCAGCACAGAGCCCGACACGGGGCTCAAACTCACGGACCACGAGATCATGACCTGAGCCGAAGTTGGATGCTCCACTGACTGAGCCACCCGGGCACCCCAGAAACAGTAACTTTACAGTTGGAGAGACAGATTCTACTTAACCAAGTGACCAAGGTTAACGCTCCCAGTAACTGACATGTAGACATCATATACCTCATGGTGTGATACTTTGAGGAGACATCACTTCTGTGCTCTTTTTAAACAAAAATGTGAAACTCAATCTGATCAGGAGACAACATCACAAACCTAAATGGGGGACGGACGTCCTTCAAAAGCACCCAGGTCACAACCAGCAAGGGAAGACTAGTCACAGGCTAGTCACAGGCTAGAAACAAAGACTAGACGGTTGAGTACATGCCACACGGGGTCCTGGGCTGGACAGCAAGTAGGACAGGAGGAGGACGTGAATGAGACTCCCAGTGAAGCATGAACAAGGCCTGTAGCAGCATCCAGTACTAATCTGCACACTGATGCAGCGCAGGTTAGGTCCCTGGCAGTGGAAGCCACACAAGGTCACGCGAGGTAACGGAAGGCGTCAACACTGGGCGACACTAGGTGTGTGGTGCACAGAAACTTCTGTGCTGTCTGTGCAACTTTTCTGCAAGTCTGAAATTGCTCAAAATAAAGAGTCAAAAAAAACCCCCAAAAACCCCATTCCACTGGCATCTGTGTACATGCAGGGTCTACCCTGACCCCAAAGACCCGGCAGATGAGAAATGGGGAGCTGGGCCTTGGGAAGACAAGAAGCGTCACAGGGCCCTCATCACCCACCCCTGCGCCGGCCCGCGGCCCGCAGATGCACACTAACGTTCTCAACGAAAAGCCTACCACAGCCCCTGGGGCTCACAGCCATGACCCCGTGTGCTTGCTCCTGACACGCGTTGGCTGGTACAGGATCAGGTCTGGGGAGGGGAATGTGAGTCGGGGCTGGGAAACGAAAAGGTTAAACAGATCATAAAGTGAGATTACCGTCAGCTGGCCAGCAGCTTTCTATCACATTATAAATCAGAGTAAGAAATGGAGCTCTTCCTTCTCAAAATTAGAAACCATTCAGAATATTTGTTTCATGGCTTCTACCCTAATAGGCCTCTCTTGGCAAAGAAAAAAAAAAGAAAAAGAAAAAACCAAATACATCAAGACTACCACATTAAAATGCAGTAATTAAAAGGGGAAAGACTACGTATGAGTTTATTTAAAACAACACAAAACACTACTTTGGGGGGGGATACTTCTCCCTGTGTTTTTTTCCAGAAGCATCTAACCATGGAGACAGCTGGCCCCAGCACATAACCATATATGCCACAGTTGCACAGGCTGATGTGACATAAACCAGGAGACCCTGGCCCAGACGTCACAGCCTCGAGTGGGTTCCGGGTCAGCACGTAACACAGATGGGAATAAGAGCCAGGGTTGGCTACTAGTATTTTATTTAGACATTTTTATAAGGAAGCCAGAGGTTGAAAGCACAGAGAGGATAACTATACAAATTTTGATTTTACTAAAATGTTATGTCCCTTGAGCCAAGGTATTAATCTTGTTATAAAGGTAGTCTCTCCTCTCAGTGGCCATTCATTAAACATGCATAAATGTTTAAATGTACTTTTGTTACTGGATCGCAAGAGAAGAGCAAATAAAAAACATGCAGGACTGAGGTGCATCAGAGTGGCTTCTGGAGGTGGGTGGGCTGGAGGGAGATTCAGCAACCGGAAAATCCAGACACTTGTGCTTCCTTTAAATACTTACAAAACACCCCTCTCCACGTGTGACGAAGTTTGATCTCTAAGAAACAAATGATCGATTTTCCTCCCTTAACAATGGTGAAAATACAATCGAAAGGAAGAGTCCAAATGGCAAATAACTACAAACAAGCCGCTCCCATCACTCTGTGCTCTCCAAAAAGGGCCACGCAACTAGGCCACAGATCCCAGAACAGACAACATGGCATAATCCTGTCAGCACCACCCTGCTGGACAAGGGCAGACAGCAAACGGGCTGGTGATGGCGTTGGGAATGTCATTACATTCTCTGTGACCAGACGCAGGGCTGTGTCCGCAGGAACCTGCATCCTGATGAAGTCCTGATGTCATTTTAACTATGTGCAGAGGCTCTGCGCAGGAGAAAGGGAGAACCCTGGTGGAAACAGATAAGGCAGGACAGACCGAATTCCATCCACTTGTGACCGAGAGCATGTCGGTGCTATCATTTCTCTCTTCTGACGATATGATATAGTGTAAGGTTAGTACGCAAAAGGGGTCCAGAATTTTAGAGTAGGCCTGATCAAAAGAGATGAGAATTTTCTTTCTCTACAAGCAAACAGGATTGAAAAGCTGAGTAGGCCATCTATCATCTGTAATGAGTCATAATCAGCAAGCAAAATGTAGAAGGTGCATCTTAGCACTTGGCCTATAAAAGCTTCCGATCCATGGGGTAAAAACACACCAAACTCTAATAAGCACTCCGTTATAACAAATAAACCCAAACACCCAATTACCAAGTGACTATTTATAGTTTCCAAAATAACTTAACCCACTTTTATGAAGCAGATATTTTAAGATTCACACAAAAACCCTGCCCAATTCCAGCATTAGATACTACATTTATTTTGCCCAGACCCAGAGGATCAAGAGATCTTTATATAAATTATGTTATTTGCACCATAAATTCAAAGAGAAACTAGTCTCATTTACAAATGGCAATTACTTACAAGAGAAAACTGAATTGTAAATTTTAATTGCTAATTTTGATGAAAATCGGAAACTTGGTCAAAGGGAAAAATCACAGAGCTAACAGCAGGGGCTGTGTGTGCAGTCGGCAATGTCTCCGCTCACTTCAATGGTTTTGCAACACAAGCTACTTTCCAGTAAAATCCCTTCTTCTTCTTCTTCTTCTTCTCTAATTCGGCCTACTTTATATTTTTAGCGTCCTGTTCAGGCAAATTACTCTCCCCGTGGAGATGATGTCCCTGTTAAAACAGCGCAGAGAGGGGATAGTACGTACTCTGTTCGTACACAGAAACGAGTATCTAATACTTATGATAAAATAAATAAAAGTAAAGATGAGCAAAGAAACCAAATGTCAGAATTGGAGTGCATATAAAGGCCACTGAATGCCATTCAGTAAACACTGACCCCACCTAGGCCAGACTGTCCAATACAGCAGCTGTGAGCCACATGGGACAACTTGTTTAAAGGTAAATTAATTAAAATGTCATAGAGTTAAAACTTCAGTTCCTAAATTATGCTCATCACATTTCAAGTGCCCAGTGGGCACCCATTACTAGGGGCTTCATTCTGGAAGGCACAGGCGCACATTTTCATCACTGCCAAAGGGCTGTGACAGCACTGACAACATTACCGATGAGGGAAACTGAGACAGGGGGTAGTGAGCTGATGTCGCTGATAAACCAAGAGCCCACAGCTCTCGGGGGCCGCCATATGCATTGGCGTGCCCCTGAGCATGTTGCTTGCTTCTGCGCAAGGTGAGGCAAAACTCCACATGGTCAGGGCCTTGTTCATAGTCGTTAGCACACCCCAGTACATACCCCCTCCCCCCGCGAGTGCTTGACATGCATTTATGCAGGACGCCTGAAATGACACGCATAAATGGCCATAACTCCAGTGGAGAACCAAAACCGTAAGACACAGTTGCTGAATTCAAGAAGCAAGAGGCTGATGAACAATTTCTCAACCCAAGACTTCGGACATCTTCCCTACTTGGTTTAGTTCTCAAAAACCCCCACTAAACATCCTTGTGACAAAATTTATTGATTCTTTAGGACAGAGTCTCAGCTATGGAAATGCCCTAAATATCCAACAACAAAAGAATGTCACCTGTTACAGTAGAACACTATGCCATCTCTAGGAATAATGTGGGCAAAAGCTCAATCATGTGGATACGTACTTACAATAAAAGGTCAGGTGAAAAAGTCAAACACAAAATTGTGATTGTTTCACATATTACAATTATCCTGTGTGTGAGAGTGTGCACATGGTATGTGGGCACACACGTGTGTCTATGTGTACCACACAACCAAGAGAGGGAAAAAAAAAAACCCCAGAAAATACCAGCAGAAGAATGGATATCCAAGATACTGATGTCAGCACACAAGAACTTTACAATAATTATGATTAATATATTTAAAACGGGGGGTGCCTGGTGGCTCAGCCGATTGATCATCTGCCTCTTGATTTTGGTTCAGGTCATGATCTCCCTGTTCATGAGATCAAGCCCCCGTGGGGTTCCGTGCTAACAGCGCAGAACCCACTTGAGCGCCTCCCTCTCTCTCTGCCCCTCCCCTGCTCACTAACGCTCACGTGTTGTCAAAAATAACTAAATCAACTTAAACAAGATTAAAAAAAAAAAAAACAAAACTAAGTGGAAAATCAGACAAAAAATAATAATCCAGAGAATTTTAAATATAGAATTGAGGAGCGCCTGAGTGGCTCAGTCGGTTGAGAGTCCGACTTCGGCTCAGGTCATGATCCCATGGTTTGTGAGTTCGAACCCCACATCGGGCTCTGTGCTGACAGCTCAGAGCCTGGAGCCTGCTTTGGATTCTGTGTCTCCCTCTCTCCCTGCCCCTCCCCCGCTCATGCTCTGTCTCTCTCTGTCAAAAATAAATAAACATTAAAATAAATAAACAAACAAATAAATAAGGAATTGAAACACATATGAAAAATGAAATGGGCATTCTATAACCAAAACATGCAAACTTTGAAACTGGAAATTCACAGGATAGGATTAATGGTAAGCCAGGCAAAGCAGAACGCAGAGTCTGCGAGAGGCAAGACGGGTCCACAGAAACATCTAAACCGCGGCACAGACAGGACGGATGCAAAGACAAGAACACAGAAGATGAGGGTCGAGTGCAGGGAAGAAAGAGTAAGTGAAGAGCCAAGTCAAGAATTTTCCAAACCAGGTAACACCACCCCAGAGATTCAAGAAGCTCAGCAAACTCCAAGCAGAATAAACATGAGGAAAAATATAAAAACTAAGTGTAATGCAACTGTAAGCCAAAGAGAGAATCCTAAAAGCAGCTGGAGTAAAAAATTCGCATCTTAGCCTCAAAGGAGCAACAACACAACTGATGGCTGACTTTTCAGCAGAAACTTTAGAAAAGCAGAAGAAAATGGGTAGGACGTATTTAAATGATGAAATAAGATAGCTGCTAATTCAAGAGCCAACAAGGGTTAAATTACTGTGTTTAAGTCGAGGGAAAATAACATTTTAAAAAATGAATTCTATCTACTGCCAGTTGACCTGCATTTAAAAAAAAAAAAAAAAAAAAAAAGATTTTCAGGCAGAAGTAAATCATCCCACATGCAAGTGTGGTAATGAAGGAACAAAACTTGCCAATCAATTGATCAATAATCAGTATGTGATTAATCTGCATGAATATTAAATGTTTAAAACAACAGTAATGATGACGCTTATAGCCTTTCTGGACTAAACAACTAAAGCTTACCAGACTGGGTATTTTAAAAACCTATATACTCTTTATACACTTTAAATGTAAGAACAAAGGCTGAACATTAAAAGATGGAAAAGATGGAAAAGATATACCATTCAAATCTGACCAAAGTAAAGCCCATATAATAATATTAACGCAAGACAACGCATATCTTGCACCTGTCAGGATGGCTACTATTTAAAAAAAGCAGGGTAACAAGTATTGGCCAGGATGGGTGGGGGAAAACTGGAGCCCTGTACGTTGTTGGGAGCGATGGAAAATTACGTACTTGCTACAGACAGTAAGGAGTTCCCTCAAAAATTCAGAATTACCACATGACCCAGCAATTCCACATCTGGGTATATTTTGGAAATAAGGGAAAGCAGGGACTTGAAGAGATATTTGCACCCCCATGTCCACAGCAGCACCATTCACAGGAGTCAAGAGGTGGAAACCACCCAAGCGTTCATCAGTGGATGAGTGCATAAAGAAAACGCGGTAGATACGTATACGATATGTAATTTTATGTGTCCACTTGATTGGGCCATGGGTATATAGCCATGTGGTTAGACATTATTTCTGGGTATGTCTGTAACTGAGATTAGCATTTAAATCCATAGACGGAGGACTGCCCCCCCCCCCAAAGGCAGGTGGGTCTCATCTAATCTGCTAAGGGTCTGAATAGAAAACAAACAAACAAACAAACAAGGTGAAGGAAGGGAGAATTTGCTCTTTCCCAGACTGTCTTCCAGGGATGTATGTTATGTTATGTTATGTTATGTTATGTTATGTTATGTTATGTTATGTTATGTTATGTTACGTTATTTTATGTTATGCCACATTATATATACTGTATTACAGTATGTTATGTTATATTCTATATTATATCATCTTTCCCTCATAACAAATTCCCTGTTCTGCTGGAGAACCCTGTTACAACATGCAGTGGAATCATATTCAGCCTCTAACAGATGCAGCAGCATGGACGTACCATGAGGACACCATGCTAAGTAATATAAGCCAGTCACAAAAAGACAAACACTGTGTGATTCCACTTCTATGAGGTACCTAGAGTAGTCAAATTCACAGAAACATTAAGTAGAATTATGCTGCCAAGAGCTAGGGAGAGGGTGATATGGGGAGTGTTTCATGGGTACAAGAGTTTTAGTTTTGCACGATGAAAAAGTTCTGGACACCTGTTACACAACAATGTGAATATACATAACACTACTGAACTATTCACTTAGAAATGGTTGAGATGGGGCCGCCTGGGTGGCTCAGTCGGTTGAGCCTCTGACTTCGGCTCAGGTCACTATCTCACAGCTCGTGAGTTTGAGCCCCGCGTCAGGTTCTGTGCTGACAGCTCAGAGCCTAGAGCCTGCTTCGGATCCTATGTCTTCCTTTCTCTCTCTGACCCTCCCCCGTTCATGCTCTGTCTCTCTCTCTGTCTCAAAACTAAAAATAAACATTAAAAAAATTTTTTTAAAGAAATGGTTGAGATGGTGGGATGCATAGGAGGCTAAGTCGGTTAAGTGTCCAACTTCAGCTCAGGTCATGATCTCACGGTTTGTAAGTTCAAGCTCCACATCCGGCTCTCTGCTGACAGCATGGATCCTGCTTCGGATCCTCTGTCCCTCTCTCTCTGCCCCTCCCCCACTCGCAATTTTCTCTCTCTCTCCCAAAATTAAACATAAAAAAAAAAAAAAGAAAGAAATGGTTAAGATGGTAAATTTTATGTTATGTGTCTTACCACCACAACAAAAAAAATTTTAGACAATGGAGATGCCAAGGCAGGAAGTATTCATTGCAATATAAAGGTACATTTCATAATGATCAACAAGTCAGTTCTGTATCCACCTAATATTACAGTTTAAAAATATATTAAGGAAAAGACAGACCTAAAGAAACAGAAAAATCAAAAGCATAATTTGAGATTTTAAAGCATCTCTCTCTCAGTAACTGATAGAGGATGCAGATGAAAGGGTCATGAAGCTTCCGAAAGATGTGAACACTCCTGAGTAGCTGGTTAAGGGTCACACATAGAACACCACACCCGACAACCACAGAAGGCATACTCGCAGACCCCTTCTCATGTGTGATTCCAAAGCAAGTCTCAACACACGTCAGAGGACTGAAGTCACACAGGCTATGTACACTGAGTGCAGTGCAGTCAGACTAAAAATCACGGACAAAAAGATAACCGGAAACAAAACAAAACAAAACAAAACAATAAAAAATGTTTGGAAAGGCGCACACACACACACACACATCTAAATACTCCTGGGTTAGACATGAAATCCGAATAGAATCAGAAAACATTTTGAATTGAGTGCACATGAAAACACTGAGTACCACCACTTAGAGAATGCAGCCAAAGCAGTACTCGGAAGACATGCATAGCCCTGCAAGTGTGTATCATAAAAGAAGAGAGGCTGAAAATCACCTAAGCTTCCATCTCAAGAATCTGAAAAATAAAAACACCACACCAAATACAGAGAAAAAAGAAAGGAAATAAAGAGCAAAAATCCCTGAAATAAAAATTAAGCATAAAATAGAAGAACAAAATAGACAACAGCAAAACCAGAAGTCATCAATAAACTGGATAGACTGAGCATGAAAAAAGAAAGGACAATATACCGATGGTATTAATGAAAAAATATGGTGTGGGGTTCTACACACATCCTGAGAGAAGACAGACACACGCGGACCATACGCGGAAAGGCTCCACATACGAGGCTGTAATGCAAGAGTCAACAAAAGCAGCAGCATCAGCAGGCCCCACACGCCCATCGTGGTACAATTACAAGTGTACTGATTTGCTGTTGCTGGGAAAAGAATGTACTGTGACCAGTGGTCTGACCAACCCCCATCTGTCTGCTGACAGTCCTTCACTTCAGAAGTGCCACTGGTCCTGCCTGGGTCCTCTGCTCAGGGTCTCAGAGACCCTGCCGAGGTGTCCACAAGGCGGATCCTTATCTGCAGACTCTGGGGAGAATCCACTTGCCAGCACATGTCTATCTGCTGCTGCAGAAGCCACTTCCCTCAGTTGTAGGACTGGAGTTCCATTTCCTTGCAGGGTGGCAGGCAGTGACCACCACCCCTGGGCACCCTGTCCCACGGGCCCCTCCACCTCAGCCACAGAGAGTACCCTGTCCCGTCGGTGTACCTGACCTCCTCTCCTTCCACCAGCTGGAAGAGCTCACTGCTTTTATGGAGCCCTATGATCAGGTCAGGACCTCTCCAACACTCTCCAGATCTTTAGGTCAACTCATGTGTAACCTCATCTGCAAGTGTAAATCCCCATTTCCACATAAGCAGCAATCACAGGGGTGACACCAGGGGGTAAATGCCATGGAGGCCACCTTAGTATTCACCTACCACAAAAGCTAGTAACAAAATCTTAAATAAAAATCTCCATGTCTTGAAATTTAAAAATACTTCCAAACAACACACCATCAAGACAGAAATCATAATGAAAATTAAGACATTTGAACAGGCCTGACAGTGAAAACGTGACCCACGACAACTTTTAGAGTACCGTGAAGCCACACAGGTGATGTGATGTAAAATCAATGAAGTAAAGAGGGTAAAAAGCATAAGGTAAGCCTTTAATCTGAAAGTCAGAAAGAGGACAGAGAATAAGGAACAATTAGAAAATATTGGGTAAAAATGTCTGAGCTGTTAAATCGAAGACATAATAAAGAGGATCGCAGTCAAATCTGGTTCCTAAAGACTACAAAGACAGGCAAACACTACATGAGATACAGTAAGTAGAAAAGAGAGCAAGTGAAAACAAACAGCATCAGGAATGAAAACAGGGAACATAATTGAAGAGATTTAAAATACTCAAGAATACTAGGAACAATTTATTTTCCCTCAAAAACTGAAAACCTGGCTTCATATAATTAACCTAACTAGAGCTTAAAAAAAAAATCTTACAACCATGAAAGCAATTAAATCACTAGTTTTAAAAGTCTTCCCACAAATACCAGCTTACAAAGGCAAAATGTACCAAATTTTTAAAGATCATATAAAATGATCATATAAATATAGAGAATTGTCAACCAATTCACAGGGTCAGTTTATCCTTGAAACCCAAACCAGACAAGGATACTAGAAGAAGAACAAGAACAAAAAGAAGAAAAAAAAAGTAATCTCATTTATAAACACGGATGTAAAAATCCTAATCAAAAAAATAATAAGCCTAGCCCAGGTGATGCTTAGTGGACAAGTTCATCCCAGAAATGCAAAAATGATTTAACATTAATAAATCTACAAAAGTAAGGGCGCCTGAGTGGCTCAGTCTGGTTAAGTGTCTGACTTCGCCTCGGGTCATGATCTCACAGTCCATGGGTTCGAGCCCCACATCAGGTTCTGTACTGACAGCTCAGAGACTGGAGCCTGTTTCAGATTCTGTGTCTCTCTTACTCTCTGTACCAATCTTTACTCACATTCCATCTCTCTCTCTCTTTCTCTCTCAAAAATAAACATTAAAAAAAATTATAAATAAATAAATCTACAAAAGTAAATGCACACGTTAACAGACATGGGGGGTGGGAATCACACAATCACTTCAATAGATGTGGAAAAATAATTCAGCAAAATTCAGAGCCTATTAATCATTTTTAAAAATTTCTCAGACAACCAGAAAAGGAAGCTTCCTTTTTACCAAAAGCCTATCACAAGCTTCATTTTTGGTGGTGAAAAATTAACAGCTTTCTCTCTAAAATAAGTAACAAGGTTAAGTATATCAATTATGATCATATCTTAGCATGGTCGTGGAGGTCTTAGCTAGAGCAACATGGCAAGTCAAAGAAGGAAATGATTAACAGAGTGGAAAGGAAGAAGCCAACTATCATTCATCAGTAGTATGATCAATTGTTCCTGTAGAAAATCCAAGAATATACATAGAGCATATTAAAATTAAAGAGAGGAATTTAGCAAGGAAACCAGATGTAAGATGAGCATACAACAATCAACATAGCATTTCCAGGTACGAATCACACAGAAAGGATTACCAAAAAAAAAAAAGAAAAAGATACCACATATAACGGCAACAAAAACACTAGAGGCCTGGGGAAAATATCACAAAAGATGGGCAAGTTCTTCATAAAAAAAAAAAAAAAACTATTAAAAGTGGGCAGGCACTAAAAAAGACCTAAATATATATAGAGAAAGACAGCATATTCCTAAAGAGGAAGATTCACATCCTAAAGATGCTATTCTCCTCACATTAATTAATTAATTATAGATGCAAGCACTTCCAACCAAAACACCAAAGGCTTTCTCCTAAGAATCCGCCAAGCTGATCCTGAAATCTGTATGGACAAGCAAGATGGAAAGGCTTATGCCACCAATGTTAAGAGTTAGCCTAAAGCTACAGTAATTAATACAATGTGGTATTAGTACAGAAATTGAACTATAAAGGAAAAGAATCACAAATTCAATTATGTTCGACTACATGAAAATTAAGAACCCTTGTCCACAGAAAGGCAGTATAAAGAAAATGAAAAGGTAAACCACAAACTGGGGGAAGATATTGCAGCCCGGGTAACTGATAAAGGACTAGAATTGGGAGGATAAAAATTCCCCTGTAAATCACTAAGAAAAGGATATTTCAATAGAAATACAGGCAAAAAGGGTACAAACAGGCATTCTGCACAAAAGGAGTCATGAACGGCCAAGCAAAAAGATGCTCAAACTCACTGGTAATCAGAAAAATGTAAAGTAAGATCACAAGGAGATAATTATCTTCTACCCAGTAGGTTAACAATGAATAAGTAACTTCCAAGTTTTGGTAAGGATGAGCACCAACTGATAGGAGTCTCATCTGCTTCAACCATTTTTACAAAACAGCTATTGTCTTGTAACATTGAACACTGACAGTGCAATAATTGTACCCCTGAGTGCACAGCAAGGAGAAATGGTTATAAATGTGCAGTGGAAGCAGCAAACAAGAGTGATCATAGCTGTGGTGGGTGGCAGACAAAACCTGGGAACAATTCAAATGCCCAGGGACGAGAGAATAGAAAAGTACATAAGGAAACAGCGGCATAGTTGTACAACGATGTGCTGTGATGTACAGACCACACACCACAGCCAAGCACAACTCGGGCAGAACTCAGGAAAAGGAATTCCAAGCAGAAGCAAAAGCAAGCCTTGGAACACTTGGACTGCATAATATGCTCTTTATAAAAGTCAAACAAGCCACGCTAAATGAGATCTTGCTGAAAAGTAGCTGGGCAGATGGTGAAACTATACATAACTTAAAAAGCAAGACAATAATAAACACAAACTTCAGAACAGCCATAACCGTGAGGTAGGGAGAGAGGGGAGGGCGGGGGGCAGGACCGGAGAAGAGGCACACAGATAACTTCCCCAAGACTGGAGATGCTTAAATCGGCAGTAAGTTGGTGGGCGCCCAGATCATTATCTGCGCTTCATGCCTTACATACATCTCATGCACTCTTTAGTAGGTATCAACACATAATTTTTATTTTTTTGATTTTAATTTTTATTCTATTTTTTTAAAATTTTTTTCAATGTTTATTTATTTCTGAGAGACAGAGAAACAGAGAGACAGAGAACGAGCAGGGAGGGGCAGAGAGAGAGGGAGACACAGAATCGGAAGCAGGCTCCAGGCTCCGAGCTGTCGGCACAGAGCCTGATGCGGGGCTTGAACGCACAAACCATGAGATCATAACCTGAGCTGAAGTCAGATGCTCAACCGTCTGAGCCACCCAGGCATCCCTATTTTATTTTTAAAGTTTACTTTTATTTCTTTTGAGAGAGAAATAGAAAGTAGGAGAGAGGCAGAGAGAGAGAGAGAGAAAGAGACAAAATCCCAAGCAGGCTCTGGGGCTCAACCCCACAAACCGTGAGATCGTCACCTGAGCCAAAGTCAAGAGTCAGACGCTTAACCAACTGAGCCACCCAGGCTCCCACAACAACACATAATTTTAAAAGGAAAGAAGAAGGAAAGAAAGAGAAAGGGAGGGAGGGTGGGAAAGGAGAAAGAAAAAGGAGAAAAAAAACTGCATCAGAAAACCACCAATCAAATTACTACAAAAAAGAACACTGAAGCCGAAATTCTGTCAACTGGGAAACTGACAAAACCTGAAGGCGTACATCTGGTGGTCAGAAAATAACCAAGAGTGCTTGTACTAAAAGGCAAATACCATGTCGAGACAAACTCTCAAGACTTCATCATTTCAGATGAAACTCCGGCCAGTTTCCCTCGCACACGAGCACACCAGGTTGGTCCACGTTTGCGAAGTCTGCACTTAATCCATACTTCCTAAGTGAACACACTTCCCCCTCCACTTCCCTAGCAACTCCAGAGATGTGGCATCGCTGAAGTGACTTGGTCATTCACATATGGTAGGAGGCAAAGTGCGCGTTTTAGGAAGATTTTGGCAAGCACCACGCAATCACAGCCATCCACGGTTCTCACACTCGGGTGGACGACAGTGAGGGCACGGGCAAATCCTCCACACAACCTGCGTGTCCCTCACAGGGCGCACCTTCATTCTGTCGGGCGTGCACATGGCTGTGGGAGCAGCACAGTCCAAACCACCAGGCCAGCTCTGCCTATGTGCTGAGCGTTCGCACTGCCACCCGAGAAACCTGGGACAAAAGACAGCCTCTGTCTATTCGTTTTTCAAATGCAGAGCTGTGAAGAGCTCTCTAGACAGTCAGGTAGACAGCGATGCAGGGGGTTAATGTTATCACCACTATTAAATTTAATTGATGAAGGTCTGGGCTGGCAGGGTATTAACAGCAGTGGTGTGTGAATTCTGGCAGGAAGGAATGCACTCTTCTGTCTAGTCTCATCTTCAACAGCGTGAAAACACCAAAATGACAGCCTTCAGCAGAGCACGTTTCTAGCAGTGCCACGCATTAAAAACTGCAACAGTGACAAGGGAAAAATAATCCGAGTTCAAGGGGCCCGTGATTTCCTCTGACTTCCCGATTCTGGTTCTCTCAGTATGGAGCTGAAGTGGTCCTCCTCTGGAGTAAAAATACAAACAGAGTTCTTTACATCTCTTAACAGAGTCAACCCGCTTCTACTAGCTTACCCAGTACCTGCTACCTCTGGCTCACCTATACATCACTCTTGCCGCTGACTGGATCCAGAGTACGCAGAAACACTGCAACCCCTTTAAACACAGGAAACAGAGGCAGACACGCAGGACACAGGAGAGTCAAGAAGCTACCAGAGCGGGTGAGCCAACTCAGAACACCGCTGGTCCACCTTGAGGTCCAAAGGGGTTACCAAAGCGCAGGAGGCAGGGCCATCAGGAGTGGGAAGCACGGGAGGTGGGTGGCGCAAAGGGCTAGATGGGCAGCTGAAGCACAGGAAGTTCAAGTGCTCTGTTCAAGGTCAGACAAGGACCAGCCAAGCCCACAGCTCTCAGCCAGAGTCCTGGCCTTCAGTCTCCTGCTAGTGCCTCTCAGGGGTCGCATGTGCCAGAGGTCAGAAGGCACGGGAACCAGCAGAGCAGAGCAGGAGGGATGCCCTCCCCCAACACTCATCTGCTGACTTCCAACAGACTCCTGGGTGACAGACGCCTCCTGAGAAGGCCCTCTCTCCTGACCCTCTTACATCGCCACTGCAATCAACGAAGACAACTGGAACACTACCTACCTGAGCTCCCTAAGCAACAGGATACCCTCGGTTTAAATTACGGATCCACAAGAAAATAGGGGGAAAAAAAATCATACAAAAACCATTCCTGTATTTGGCCATTTAAAAAAGCCAACATTAAATTGCTTACTATCCCTTATTTAAAACTTTAGGACAGGGGAGCCTGGGTGGCTCAGTCACTTAAGCATCCAACTTCAGCTCAGGTCATGATCTCGTGGTTTGTGAGTTCGAGCCCCGTTCGGGCTCTGTGCTGACAGCTCAGAGCCTGGAGCCTGCTTCGGATTCCATGTCTCCCTCTGTCTCTGCCCCTCCCCCACTCGCTCACACTCTCTCTCTCTCAAAAATAACTAACGTTAAAAAAAAATAAAACAAAACTTTAGGACAAATTCCTCCTACAGGAAAAGGTTTCTCTCTCCTGGATGGATGCTATTCATGCACTAACTGTACTATGAGTACTGGGGAGCAACTACTTCCCTTTTCACCATGGCTGTCTGTAAGCTCAATGACAGACTTCATGCGTGCTTGCACAAGCTATCCTTAGCCTACGTTTCCTGGAATACTTAACTTTCTTAGTGCCTGATTCTCTGGCAACCACAACTACCCAAATACGGTCAAGAAATAGAAAACAAACAGAAAAGCCTTCTGACAAAAGGCAAAATAGCTGTCACAAAATCCGTGCACTAAAGGTCACAGGCTCTGGAGCCAGGCTGCCTGGGTTGGAACAGTTATTGTAAATATGTCCCATATGTTCAAGTCAAAGGAAAACAAGACCTGTTAAGAGAAGATATAAAAGAGACCCCAATGAAACTTAGGTGTAAAATACAGTATCTAAAATTAGAAATACACCTGGTGTGACTCACAGATTAGATATGGCAGAAGGGAAAAGGCAGTGACAATGAAGACAAAATAGGTTTTAAACTATCCAGGCAGAGAAAAAAAAAAAAAAAGACAGAAGGAAATGAACAGAACATGTATAAGATGTGGGATGTATTAACCAATCTGACACACATCAGAGCCACCTGAGGGAAAGGAAAAAGGCAGAAAAATATTTGAAAAGATATTAACTATTTCTTCAAATCTGATGAAAAACCCGTACTCACAGATGCAAGAAACTCACTGAAACCAAAACATTAGAAACCTAAAGAGAACTAAACCAAGGCACATCACAATCAAATTGCTGAAAACAAGTGATAAGGAAAAACCTTAAAAGTGGCCAGAAAGGGGAAACAGGGCAGAGGAAAACAGTAAGCATGACAGCACGCTGGTCATCAGGAGCTACGTCAGGCAGGACACAAGGGAACACCACACTTAAAGCAAGAAAAGGAAAAAAATGGTCAATCTAAAATTTTCTACGCAGCAAGATATCTTTCGAGAATAAAAGCAAAAACAAGGACTTTTTCAAAAGAAGAAGAAAAGGAAGACAGTCCATTTACCAGCAGACCTACATCTGATAAACACTGATGCGAGGTTCTTGGCACCAGATAGAAATCTGGATTTGCACAAAAGAATGAAGGGCACGAGAAACTGAAAATATGCAAATAAATATAAAAGCTGGGAGGAGGGGGGGTCCTAGTTTTAATCTCTTCAAAAGATAACTCACCACCTAAAGCAAAAATAACAACATATTCTGGAGTTTGCACCATATGCAGACATACGATGTACTGAATGAGTACAACAGGAACACGGCTGGGAGAGGCCGAAGCTTCTCTTGTACAGAGTTCACACTGCAGGATGCCGAATGCAGATGACGGGAGACTAGATACGTACACAACACCCTAGAGTCCCCACTAAGAAGAGACGAAGAACAGAGAGAGCTGATTAACCAACAGTATAGGGAAAAATTAAGCTAAAATCATTAAAAATATACATTTAAACAATCCAAAAGCAGGTAGGAAAATGAGAAGGCAAAAGATGAAATGGGACAAAGCAAACAGCAAGACGGCATGCTTAAACCCCACCAGACTGACGATCACATAAATGCACATGCTCTCAATACTCCAATTTCTAAAAAGACGTTATCAGATGAGAGTTTTTAAAAACGAGACCCAACTGTATGCCGCCTACAAGAAACACATGTGAAATACAATGACAAAATATGTAAAATGTAAATGGGTGGAAAAGCATTTTCCACAGAAATGCTAGTGAAAAGAAACCTGGAGTGGTCATCTTAGCATCAAACAAGATTTGAAAACAAGAAATATTATTAAGGCAAAAGGCAGCCATTTCATAAGGATAAAAGGGTTAATTCACCATGAGGATGTAACAATTCAAAATTCTAAATATTGGGACGCCTGGGTGGCTCAGTTGGTTAAGCAACTCTTGGTTTAGACTCAGGACATGATCTCACGATTCATGAGTTCGAGCCCCACTTGGGATGCTCTTTGCCCCTCCCCCTTCTCAAAATAAACATTAAAAAAAAAATTCTACATATGCATGTACCTAAGAACAAGTTCAAAGCAAATGAAGCAAGAGCTGAGAATCGAAGGGGAAACAAATCTCGAGCTATCACAAATAATTTAAAGAACAGGGAGACAAGAAAAGCAGCAAGGAGACAGAAGACCTGAACTACACAATCAATAAATGTGACCCAACTGACAATGGAAAGAGCACTCTCCCCAAAAACCAGACTATACACTCCTTTCAAGTGCATACAAACATTCACCAAGACAGATCGTGTTCTGGGCCATAAAGCGATTCTCAATAAATTTAGGACTGAAATCATAAAAAAAAAAAAAAAAAAAAAAGTCCTCTGACCACAAGGTAATTAAATGAAAGATCAATAAGAGAGACATCAGGAAAATCCCCCACTATTTAGAAGAGAAACAACATATTTCTAAATAACCCATGCATTAGGGGTGCCTGGATAGCTCAGTCCGTTAAGCGTCCGACTTTGGCTCAGGTCATGATCTCGCAGTTCATGAGTTTGAGCACTGCATCGGGCTCTGTGCTGACAGTTCAGAGCCTACAGCCCATATCAGATTCTGTGTCTCCCTCTCTCTCTGACCCTCCTCCATTCATGCTCTGTCTCTGTCTGTCTCAAAAATAAATAAACCTTAAAAAAAATAAAAAATAAATAAAAAACCCATGCATTAAAGAAGGGATCACAAAGGAAAGTGGAAAACACTGCACTAAGTGAAAATAAGAAGACAACACGGCCATCTGTGGGATGCAGTGCTTCCTGCCTTCCAGGGAATGCTTAGCATTGAGTGTTAACATGAGAAAAGACCAAGGGCTCAA
The DNA here is from genome assembly GCF_027475565.1 of Acinonyx jubatus. Lineage (NCBI taxonomy): Eukaryota > Metazoa > Chordata > Mammalia > Carnivora > Felidae > Acinonyx > Acinonyx jubatus. The sequence continues at coordinate 82,710,910 of NC_069393.1, read as the reverse complement.
CTCAGTGATCTAAGCTTCCACCTTAGCAAACTATAAACAGAAAGTAAACTAAACTGGCAGTAAGCAGAAGAAGGCAATAATAAAGAGAAGAAACCAACAGAAGACAAAAGAGAAAATCAATTATAACAAAAGTTGGGTCTCTGAAATTGACAAACCTCTAACCAGAACAATCAGAAAAAGAGAGAGAGAGAGAGAAAGAAAACACAAATAACCAGTATCAGTAATAAAAGCAAGGACCAGACATTCAAAGGACAGTAAGACAATATTAAAATAACTCTGGGCTAATAAATTGTTAGATGAAACGGCCAAATTCCCTGAAAAACAAATTACCAAAAAGTAACTCAGGAAGAAATAAATGACTTGAATAACACTGCCTACTAAAGAAACTGAATGTATAGTTTCTATCCTTCCACAAAGAAAACCCCACACCAACACGGCTTCATCGGTAAATCCCTACATTTAAAGAAGCGGTGATATTAATAGCACACAAACTATTCCAACAAAAGAGGCTCCATCTCATGAGTCACAGATTTTGCCCTAATTCCAAACTAGAAAGACACTCCAAGAGAAGAAAGCTTCAGGTCAGTATCCCTCATAAACACAGACACACAAATCCTCAAGCTATGAAAATATTAATACACCAAGCCCAGCGGGGATTATCCAGGAATGCAAAGTTGGTTTGACATATGAAAATCCAGCACTGTAATTCACTGCATTAATAGCACAAAGGAAAAGTTTCCCCAATCTAACAAGAAGCTCCTACAAAAGTGCCCAGCGAAGATGACTCTTCATGGTGAACAACGGCGATGTAAAACAAGCTGGCACCAAATCTGGAGGGAATCCTCCCACCTACCGCTCCACAAACCCAAGGTCAAGGGGGGAAAAAAGCCATTCCTGTGAGAATGCCCAAATGAAGCAATCAAGCTTGTGATCTTTATTCAATCCTCCAACCGTTGTCAATACTCTGTGCCCAGAGGGGAGCACGCTGGAGGCAACGGAGGCTGTTTGCAGGAAAGCACCCGCCTGGCTGCCCGAGTTCTTCCGAAGAGCCGGCTGACTTTTCCATGAAACAAAAGCTTTACGTGTAGAGATGAGTAACAAACTACGGTTACTCAGACTTGGGTATCCGGCAGACATTTCCTCAAAAATAAACAAAGCAACACTACTTGATGCCAATGATAAATGACAAATTGAGAGCTTTAAGTGATAATGACAACTCTGGAAAATTTGTATCCCCCACCCGTGGTCCCCGATTCTAAGGCTGCTCTAAGTTGAAAGGCAGTGATATTAACAAGCCCGGGGTTTTAATACTGCACGATGAAACATGTCAACATTTGGAAGACGCGTGTAAGTCAGCAAACAGGTATTTTCCAAAAGACCAGGAATGACGTTACAAAATCATCCAAGGTGCAAGACACACGTGTCGATTTTCACTTAAGGGACTACAAAAAGCTCGCTAAGGGCTCAGATTCCACACAGCAAAGAACCTTCAAGAAACGAACACTTGCCAAGTTCTGATGCCATCTCAGAGAATATCCACGATTATCTGGAAAAGCTATTAAAATGCTTCTCCCTTACCAGTTACTTATTTGGATGAAGCCAGATTCTCTCAAGATACTTCAACCAAAACATATCACCACAGATGGAATGCAGGAGGCACATGTGAGATCTAGCTGCCTTCCACTAACCCAGTCATTTAAAAGACGCAGAAGGGGGCACCCGGGTGCCTCAGTCAGTTGAGCGTTGGACTTCAGCTCAGGTCATGATCTCACGGTTTGTAAGTTCAAGCCCCCAGTCAGGCTCTGTGCTGACAGCTCAGAGCCTGGAGCCTGCTTCGGATTCTGTGCCTCCCTCTCTTGCTCTCTGCCCCTCCACCACTCATACTCAGTCTCTCTCTCTCTCTCAAAAATAAACATTAAAAAAACATTTAAAAAAAGATACAGGAAAAAAAAAGTAAACCAATACCACTCATTTCACTAATTATCTTTTTACAGAAAATAGTTACTTTTCAGTTTAAAATGTGTTATTTCCATTAAAGTGTAATCAGTTTATCGTAGCTTAAATGAATTAATATTTTTAAGTTTCTCAATGCTAACTTCTAACATGGTAAATGTTGATATATGACTCATATAAGTTATTTGGGATCTCCAGTAAGTTTTCAGAGCACAAAAAGTCTGAAACCAAACATGTGGGGCCCACTCCAGGGCTGGACTCTGCCCGGCCCTGACCAACCCTCCATCTCTACCTCTCGCAACCCAGATGCCTTTCGGGACCTAATTCCCCCATCTGCAAACAGAAGGAAAATCAGGGGAACACCTCTGTATTCTCTGACATCCAGAGCACAAGCAGAGGAGAATCATATGAAAATACCCATTTTCCTATCTTTTTAAATGATTTCTACCACCTCCACTTCTACCACCACCTGGACAAACTTTTCCATAAAAATTTGATTAAATCTCTCTAGGAGACTTCCTTATAAAGCTCCACTAGAGAGAATATATCATTATTTCAGCTTAAGGTTGGAAACGAAAAGACAAAAAAAAAAAAAAAAAAAAAAAAAAGAATCCTTTGGTACTGTAGCAAGTCAGTGCATGAATACAATTCCATATGAAAACATTTAAAATACATTAGATTTTTGGTCAAGATGAAAGACCGAAAAAAAAAATCAAGCAATCTATTCTAATTGGGTTCCCATGGTAACTGTACAATTGGGTTTTTCAATATAACATCCCAAAGGCCCAATGCACACTTGTAAAATATACTTCAAACAGCCTGAATTGTTTTTACATTACAGCACTCCCAGGAAGATCAATTACTATACATCCCCACCCTGACTATTAGTGGCAGGACACGTTAACACTGCTTGCCATATTAACATAAGTCATATAAGGAACACTACATATCACAATCATTATATAAAACTAATCACACACTTCAGATTCATCAAACCTGCTCTGGGTAATAAACCCATACTACTATTGTCACAGAATCATGTTTACGAAATGCAAGAAATCGAGCCCAACTACATGCCACACCATTATGCCTCTCTTATTGATTTCAAGGATAAACAGAATCAATCATTAATAATTACATTATAAGATGGCCCTCAAGGTTAATCATATTCTTAGAGACTCTCACTATGGAATTAAACAACAAACATCGCTGTGCTAATAAATAAATAAATAAAACATAACTGAGATTTCAAACCCACGTTTTAAATATTAACACCATGATGCCAAGCATAGCACACTCCCTCATCGGGGAGTCTAGCTTCTCCCACACTGACCGCAGCGGTCTCTCCCTGCCAAGGGGGATCCTGGGGGCACAGTGCTGGCCCGCACAGCAAAAGCACAGAGGGAGCCTGGGCCACAGCTCAGCAATGGCCAAGATGCATTGGGTAAAAGTTCACAACTTGAATTTTCTTTGCAATAAGCCCAAAAATCCCTGCACATCTGATGCATTCTGCAGATCTACACCCCGTAACACAAACTGCTGCTTGGGCAGAAGGAAATTTAACAATCTCCTCCTACCTTTTTATGTCCCCCCATCAGCGGCCACAGGTGTAACACAGGCCAATGTGATGGAAGTGTAGGCCAGCAGCTTCTAGTGAGAATTATCTTGCTAGGTTCCCAACCCAACAGAGACCTCCAGAACTCCTGAAAGACAGCTTAGCTTGAAAAGTAACAAACTGCACGGTTCTTAGAATTCTAGCTGGTGTCAAACAGGATGGCCCCAGCTGCTCCTCGATCCAGGCAGGATTAGAGACTGAACTGGGCAACGTCAAGAGAAAAACCAAACGACCAACGCAAAATCCCCACCAGCAGCTCTAGACTAGTTCCCCAACCCTCCTCATGCTTAAGAATCCCGGTCCCGCAGCACAGCACACACTCCTCCCCACCTCTCCCTCCTGCCCCAGAGCCTAGAGCCTGGAGCCTGGAGCCCGGACAGCCTCCCAGAGCGGGTCCACCCAGTGCCACAACATCACCAGGCCTGCCAACAGTCCCCCGGCCTTCTGGGCATCTCTCGCCTTGCCTGCCACATCCCGTTCCTGCAACCTTTGGGGCCCCTGGTAAGGAGACATGGGTTTCTGTTCATTCTATTTTCTGTCACCCCTATGTACACTCACACCTTGGGGAATGCCAGGAGCTAAACCTGAGAACCATCCAACAGGACTTCTGAGCGCAGCCTGACTATAAAGTACCCTCATCCCCAAATTCCAACTTTATACACAAGCCCCAAATGAGTCTTGTGCTTCTCAAGTAACTGGTCTGTGCTTCACCTGTGTATTAGTCAGCTCAGTTGCCACAAGAGAAATCTACAGACCACATGGCTTACGCAGAAATTTATTTTTTCACAGTTCTGGAGGTGTAAAGTCCAAGATGAAGGTTCTGGCTGATCTTATGTCTGGTGAGGGCTCTCCTCCTGGCTTGCAGACAGCTGCCTTATCCTCACGCCCTGGATCGGGGGTTGTGGATGAGGGGAGGGGAGGGGAGGGGAGGGGAGGGGAGGGGAGGGGAGGGGAGGGGGGAGAGGAGGAAGGAGCAGGGAGAGAGAGATCCGTCCCTTTTATAAGGCCACCAATCTGGCTGGATGAGGGCCCTACCTTGTGACCTCATTTAATCTTAATTACCTTCTAAAGGCCCCTCTCCCAACAGCCACCTTGGGGGTTAGGGCTTCTACACAGGAGTCTTAGGAGGACACACTTAACCCTTGGCTGGCCCTCCCATCAGGCAGAAGCCCACCCCAGCCTCAGAGAGTTCCTCACACAGAATTCCAGCATCGAGAGATGAAACCCACACCAGCAAAGCAGACACCTGAGTGTGAGTGTGTGGGCCTAGGGAAGGAAGGGCATTGGAATGGCTGTGTTGGGGCTGGGTCAGAAGAGGCTCCCCAGACAGAGCAGAGGAGGGGTCTGGGAAGAGGGGAATGGGGTCTCCTACCCATCCACGCTCAGAGCAAAGCCTTGTTGTGCAGGCTTCTAGAGAACATGCCAGAACAGAAGTCCGTGGCCTTTGCGCTGAAAGGGGCTTCAAGAGGAGTCTCGCAGGCTCATTCCATTTGGGACCTGGGTGGACGGGAGGGGTTACCTTGGAGCATTTTTCAACCCCCGCCTTCAACAGGAGGAGGAAGAGGCCATCAGCACTGACTCTCCCTGGTCTTGTGCCTGAGTGCCAGGCTTCCGCTGTCTGGGGCCGCCCTGAGCAGTGCCCTGTGTCAGGCAGCCGGCCCCATTCCGTGTGGGGTAAGGTACTCCCAGAAAGCTTCCCCGGGACCCTGGGGGATAGAGGCAGGGGACTGTGTGGGGCTTGGGAGGCCAAGCAACTGAGCTCACAGAGATTGGAGCCAGGCAGCTTCTTCCTCAGTGGTGCAGGAGACTTGAAAATCCTCATCATCTAAACCCAGAGCCCACGTGTACTTCGCTCTGAACCCCAGGAGGCAGCTTCAAGTCTGAGAGCTGCACAGAGGGGCCAATACTCACCTGGCTGCCCAAAGATGACCATCCGCTCCAAGTAAACTCCGGGCGGCCTGGAGCCAGTCCTTCTCAATAGCGAGCACCCAACAATCAAAACATCACAAACACGTGCAGCCAAGATCTGGCTTTTCAATGAGCAATTGGGATTTTCCACATCAATGCCAGGGCACAACTGAAGCACCACAAATGGCTGCTTCCAACACCAGAACTACTACAAACACTTGTTTCTGGCCGATACAAAAGAATATTTAAGTAACCCATCCAAGAATCCGTCCTGTCTTAATTGCCATGATGCGCAGCGACTAGGAAAGAAACACCTCTGGCTCAAAGAAGGCTTCTTAGCAAGAAACCTCATCATACAGGGAGGCAGAATCACCGAGGAAATCAGAACCAGAACATCTGGAGGTTTTCCCGGAGTGACAAACGGTCCAGACAACACCACAAGAACAGCAGTGATCTCAGTCCAGAAGCAAATGTTCTAATTACACTCAGGGCAAACATAAACAAATTTAAAGAGAGAGAGAGAGAGAGAGAGAGAAGATAAAAGAAGTTTTTAAAGCCCATACTTTTGTAGGAAAAGAAACTAAAGCAATGATAATAGATCAAAACCCATGTGAATTCAAACAGTAGGAGAGCAACAGGCAGGATGTCACAGAGGACCCTGCACAGGTGACCACCTCCCCCGCTCAGCTCACCCGGGACCTTGCGGGTTTAGCAGTGAAAGTGTGTGTCCCAGTAAACCACTAGTCACCCATGACAGGACACAGAGGTCTCCCAGAGCCTGCCCTGCTGGTGGGCAGAACACCATTACGGTGGCTGATTGTGGCCAGAATGACGGATAATGTTGAATATTAAGAACACTACTTCAATTTTAGAACCTACGTACTTGGTCTGGCTGTTCTCGGAACAAATTCCAAAAGCAGCGTGAGAGGAGCGCCCCCCCCCCCCAAATTCCCTGTTGACCCAGTGGGGGCCGGACCCGCCAGCGCCAGAGACGGATGGGCCGGGGTGGGTGCAGAAGGTGGTGATCGGCAAACATGCCGGCAGAATGCACCGCATCCATCTGACTCGACAGCTTAATCTGACGATAACACAATGGTGACAGAAACAAATTTTTCTGCACAATAAAGAATAGCACACATGGGCTTTTCTTGGGATAGGTACCTAAACTCAGTAACTTTTGAAAATACATCATTTCTTCCCTTTGCCCATTATTCCAGGAGCTTCCACTGAGTGTGAAAAGCCTTACTGACCAGAGTGGCTGCAAACACAGGAGAGGATTCGGGCGAGGCCCCGTGCAGACGACCCCCACCCACCTCCTCTCCCGGCCCACCGCTGATGTCATTTCTTAACTAGGACAAGTTCAGGACCCGGAGACTTGGAAGCGCCGTATCTCGGGACCTTGGCCACACTGCGGAGCGTCCAAGGGCCAGGGCAGCCGGGAGGCCCAACACGCGTCGCCCTTGACTCCGTCTGAGTCACTGGCACCTTTCCGTCTGTCCTTCCCGCCCGCCACCCGGTGACCACCCAGGACCCTCCTGGGTGCTCTGCCCAGGCCGCCTGCTTCTCCTGGTCCAAGTCCCCCGCACAGGTCACTCTCCCACGGGGGGCCTTCTCCAAGCACTTCCCGCCCCCACGCAGGCCCACCCTGGCCCCCGGGCGCGCCCAGAAGCACTCCCAGAGCCTGAAACAGCGACGCGGGGTGGACAGGCCGCCAGAAGCCCCAGCAGTGACCCGCACGGGGGCGCAGGGCGGTGCACACGCTGACATCGGCCGGGTGGTCTCGACCTAAGGGGACTGGGCACGCATTTCCCTTTCAACGCGTATCCTGAAGTGACTGCACACCCCGAACTTGGCGGTTGTGTTGAAAGACCCCACGAGCGCTTGCACAGCCGCCCCCCTCCCCCCCCCCCCAACGGAGAGCGGGCAGGGGTGCGAGCACCGCTCGCGAGGCCTCCTCAGCCCTGCCCGGGCCAGGTGAAGGAGGGCAGGCAGCCACCCCCCCCCGAACCCCAGGCTGCCATGACAGAAACGGGTTATGTACCCTGCGAAAGCCAGATCTTTTCTCTGACTTCCCCAAGGCCTGCCTTTCCGTGAATAAAAAGCACACACACCCCGTGTTTCCCTTCCCCGTTTAAAAACACAGCTTCTAAACAGTCACCTTCCACCTCCAAACTGCACCCAACTCCCTCGGCGCCCCGCACTCCGCCAGCAAGCCCTCCAGGCCCCCTCGGCTTCCCACACGCTGTCCCCACCCCCACTCTGACACGCCACGTGTAACCGTACCGCTTCCGCCCGCGACGTGTGTGACCGTACCGCTTCCCGGCGTGCGGCGCGTGGCCATACCACCTCCCCACGTGACCGTACCGCTTCCCAGCATGCCGCACGCGCGACTGCACCACCTCCCCACGTGGCCGTACCGCCTCCCGACGTGCTGCGTGTGACCGTACCGCTTCCCAGCATGCCGCACGCACGGTCGTGCCACCTCCCCACGTAGCCGTACCGCTTCCGCACGTGAGGTGCGTGACAGTACCACTTCCCCGCATGCCGCGCGTGTCCCTAGCGGTTCCCTGCGTGCCGCCTGCCAACAGAGGTCGCCCGCCACCCGGACCTCCTCTCCTCCTCCCTCCCTGTCGTCCCTGTTGGTGACCGCAGTGGTCCCCCACTCACAAAGCTCCCAAGGCCAAGGGTCAGAGAGAACAGTCCCCTTCCTGGCTGGCCTGGCGCTAACTTTCGGCCCCCTTTCTGGCCCCGACTCCCACCCCTACTCCAGCCAGACTGCTCGCACATCCATCTACATCCATGAGTCCACGCGTGCCACCACTGGGCCGCAAGTCTATGCACAAGTGCTTCATCCGCCCTTACGGCTGGAATCGGGAGCAAGTCCGTGGCCCATCGGGACTCGGTAATGAGAGTGGCTGAAGTCCTCGAACATAGCCTGGCGCCCACGGCGCTCCTCTCCTTTCTCCGGCACCTGCACACTGGTCCTATGCTCAAAGGAGGGACGCGGGGTACACCTGCGTCTTCAGTAAGTGGCAGAGCACACACAGGTAGGGTCTTGTCAGCCCCGTACAAGTGGCTTGTGTGCTGGGAGGTGTCGTGAGCACGGCAAGCAGGCACAGACTTGAGAGCGCTGTTTTTCCCACGATGTGAAGGATAATGCTTAGTCACACTGGCCTTCAGAAAACATACACAAGAACATACAGGTGTGGATTTATGTCTGCTACATCTTGCCTCTAAAAGGACTTGTACCCATTTCTCTGCTTCACCCCTGCAGAGGCAGCATGACACAACCAATGGGCTAACACAGAACCCCGCTCCTATGCCCGTGTGCCTTGTACAGGCCCCTCGGCCTCTCCAGGAGCCAGTCTCCTCATACACAAAATAAAGAAACTAACGGTGTCTGGGTCACCCAGTGATCCTGAAGATATGAGAAGCCGATCTACCTACGTAAATCAACCAGCACAGTGAGCCTTCAATAAATGCTATTATCAGCAATACTATCATTCTCGCACTGTCCAGATTCTTCTGGAACTTGACTGACTCTACTAGGCTGACCCATGATAGGACGGGAAAAAGACACCCCTAAATATGGCCCATTTCCACCCACACAAATTATTGTGGATTTTTTATTTTTGACAAAACTGACCTAACCCGTCGCCTTACCCATCACTACCACAGTATGAGCGGTCACATATGCTGGGGACCCTGATGGCTCCTGACCACTGCCAGTGTCCGATTCTGTGTGTGCCCTTCAGGAGGTTCTTTCCATTTAACAGATGCTTACTGTCAAGCCTCCCAGGGCTGCCAGAGACTGGCAGGGTCCACTGGCCTGCTCTCCACCCACGCAGCACGAGCCTGCCATGGGCACCGCACACCTGAGCACTCACAGATCACACCTGAGTGGGGAGCACCTTGACAGCAAGCACTTGAGCAACTGTTGATAATGTCCACTGTGAAAAACCAAACTGGCAGCAAGGGAAACCAGCTCCTTAGAGAAAGAATTTTAGAAACCCGGCAAATTAGCACTGAGCTACATCATCCTCCAGACCAAACACAAGTCCATGACCGCCTGGAATTACAGACACACAGGAGTTGGGACACTGGACTCCATCGCTAGTCCTGCCTCCTCCTGAAAACAGGCTGGTGGCTCTGAGCTAACAAAGGTCGGCTATTCCTGGGCTCACCAGGGCCTGGTGTGATCTGTAAACACAATTCCCTCCCAATAGCCAACAACAGCCCTCTGAATGGTAGTGTCATCTTCCCTATGTTGGGGGAGACTAAGGATCAGAAAAGTTAAGTAACTCTACTCAAGGTCATATAACTAGTAGATCCAGATCCAGACAAGCAGGCTTGTTACCAGAGGCTGCACACTTAACCCTGTGCTTGCCTCCCCAAATGGGGGCTTGGGTTATGTGTAAATCTATAAAACCAGGATGTTATTGGGCTGGAGGGAAAGTAGGATTTCCGGTTTGTTCCTCCCCACTTTTCTAGGTAGAATCTCATCCTTCTATGAGACTGTGGTTCCAAGTTAAGATTTCTACCCAGGCAGTGCTTCATACTTTATTATTTCATGTGCTCACACTCACCCAAGTAGACACAATAAGCATGATCATCACCATCAGACACAGGAGGAGGCATCTTGGGTTTTCAAAGTTTCTTAAAGTCACCCTACTAGTAAATGGCACCACCCAAATCCCTCCCATTTTTCTCCCCAACACAACTCTGGCACTTCCTGAATAAAAACTCAACTCTGTTCTACAAAAATACATTCAGTTGTGCGTTTGAAAGTCAGCCCTCATCTGAGACCATGAACACGCTTCTACCCAGAGAGGAGAAAAGCAATGCCAGCCATTCAAAGGAAAAGATAGGAGTGAAATATAATATGGCTGTCCATGCTTAACATTTGTTTGTAAAACTAATGCCAAAGTTTTGGTAACATCTGCATCTTCTGTCATAACCACAAGACCGAAAACTATAACACTATGATAACATGTTGGGTTTGCAATTTGAAGAGATTCACATGTCTCTGAGGAGTTACAAAACCATACACAGATCCATAAGCACGGGCAACTGACGACAACGCTGGCTGCGAATGGATCCATCTGGAAGGGGAACTCCAGAGCTTGTCTGGGCTGGCGAGCACTACTTCTCAGCCATCCTAAAGATTTCCCAAGAGATGCTTGGAACATTGGGGTCCCTAGAATTCCCTGGGAAGCTTGCAAAGACACAGGTCCCCAGGTGCTGATCTCGTAGGTCTGACAAAGAAGCCTACAATCTGCCTTTTGTAACTAGCACCCTTGGTAATCCTGATACCAATAGGGCTCAGAGCCCCTTTTGAGAACACTGTACCTACGACACATGGATATCCCACTACAAGGACAGCAATGCATTCCAGTGGTGGCTCTTACCAACGAACCCAAACAAGCAGGTCAAAATCTGAAGGTAACACCTTGGGTCCCAACTTTTAGTCCTTTTGACTGGGGGGTAAACTGTAGCTAACAATTTAAAAACAAATGAGAAATAACTAGTTACTTACTAAATTTCAACAGTTAAATGTCCCATCCCATATCTTGCCCCAAGATTCAATTCCCTCTCTACGCCCATCTAGATACCTCTCAACACCCAGCGCTGGAAGTGCCTAATCTATCAATAAGGTGAGAGTTTTCTAAACTACTATCCATATGACTCAATTTGTCAGTAAAAACTGCCACCAGCGCTGTGCTTGCAGAAAAATGTCCATAAATGCATTATTGCGACTGGCAGATCGATGTCTATAATAAAAACAAATAGATTTAACAAGTGCCTGCTTTTACGAGTGGTGCCATTGGCGGACCGTGCGTTCAGCTTCACCCCTAGACTTCTGGGAATGGGCAATAGAGCTCGGGCTGGATACTCTGCTGACTTCACAAGTGCTACGGGTAGGAAATTATTCTAACAAGACAATTTTCAAAGTAGTAGAGCGAACATATGAGGCATTTATAACTCGCTCACAATCCCTTTCGTGGTTCCACACAGACGACAACAAATTTAACTGCCAGGAAATGTTTCTATAGAACTTTTAACTGGTTTTACCACAGCTGCATCAAAAGCCAAAAGTCTACTCCAGGTTGGGGCCGGGGGGATGGAGACATGAGGCCTGCCTCCCTGGAGACCCCCACTCCTCCAAGCCCCCAATCGGATTGAAAACAACTTGTGGTGTCAAAAACAAGTTTCAGCGTTTAACACATAGCCAAGGGTGTCACTGCTGTGTCAGTGGCTCCTGGGGCTGCCTATTTAGTTAGTTATTTCGCTAAGGCAGACATCAGGAGCGTGACTGCCACAGACTGGCTTCCCCGCCAGGGATTCTGAGCACTTTGGCAAGACACTGTGACCGATTTACACGTAAGCCACATCTGCCAAAACCACTTGGGTTCCTTCAAAGGTTACAAAAGGTCACGAAACGATTTATTCCTGTTCTTAGACAATTCACTTCAATTGCTATTTAAAGGAATAAGTCATTCACTATATTCCATATATTCACTATACAGTTTTCCCAAAACCTTGCAGCCCTCTCTAAGCTCTTTATTATTGTTAAATTTTCTACACCCAAAGGAAACGACTCTTTCTACTGACCAGCAAAGACGTACCGGTTACCCTAATGCCACAGGACACCCATCTGGCAGTATTCTGTCTCCCAACAGTCTACAACTTTCACCTACCTTTGCCCAAGACAGGCCTCCAGAACTAACAGGAGGGGAAATGCATCCTGTGAACCAAGGGAAAACCAGCCCCTCCTGCACAGCTCAGGCCCCTCCCCCACACATACTTTTACTTTAAACCAGGAACGGTGCTGTTGGGTTTGTTCGCTCATTATGAGTACATGTGAAAGGATGACAGGGAATCCACTCTCACCCAATGGGAATGTTATGGTTTGTATGTCTCCGATTTTTAAGTTTCAGGCTTGTATAAATAACATTCTGAGATACGACCTAAGCACCTGTATCAGAAGCTACCCATCACAGGGGTGCCTGGGTGGCTCAGTCAGTTGAGCGGCTGACTTCGGCTCAGGTCATGATCTCGCAGTCTGTGAGTTTGAGCCCCGGGTCGGGCTCTGTGCTGACAACTTGGAGCCTGGAGCCTGCTTCAGACTCTGTGTCTCCCTCTCTCTCTGCCCTTTCCCTGCTCACACACTCTCTCTCTCAAAAATAAATAAACATTAAAAAAATTTTTTTAACAACAAAAAAAGAAGCTACCCCTCCCAGAAAAGAGGCTCAGGGGGCCTAAGACATTAGCCGAATGAGCTCAGGGCCTTTCAGAGACCTGGAGCCCAATGTAGGTGTCTGGAGTGACCAGAGACGTGACAGGAAGTCAAAACCCCCAGGGAAAGTTGACCCACAAGAGGAATTTTATGCAGTTAGATAAAGTCAGAGAGAAGTATGAAAACACACCTGATAATAAGGGTAACAGATGACCACAGGAAAAGAGAATTCAGAAAATACTGTCTTGCTTCCATGATTTTCTATCAAAGAGACTATACTATAAACTGAAAAGGGCCTTGAGACCCCAAACAGGGAGCTGGAATAGAGCCGTGTTGGTGGTTTGAGTCCCTGGCTTCTAAGTGTCCTCTGCGAAATAAGAAAAATGAAGACAATTTAGTAAGTTTCCTTTATGGAACAACACCAAGGAGCACACTGGGTTCCTGGGACAGGAAGAGCAGAGACTGCCAGGGAGGCCCCCTTCTTCCTCAGGCCCCACTGCCCTCCTCCCCTGCACGGCCAGCCCAGGACCTCACTTGTGCACCAGGAAAGGCAAGTGGGGACAGGAGGCCTGAGTGGAGGGCCCAAGTGAGGCTCGACCGAGAGCCACACGAGATCAAAACACAGGAGAAAAGAAAGGTCTGAGAATCTCCACTGAACAAGAGTGAGATCTTTCCAACATGTCCACGCCTAGTGCATTACTTCTTTAAACTTCCCTCTCCATCAGTGTTCAACAGTGTCCAGAGCAGAGTTTAATAATACTAAAATCTAGCTCTTATAACACAGATTTGTTTTCTGTTTTAAGTAGGCTTCATGCCCAGCATGGAGACCAATGTGGGGCTTGAACTCATGACCCTGAGATCAAGACCTGAGCTGAGATCAGGAGTTGGATGCTTAACTGACTGAGCCACCGAGGCGCCCACAGATTTGTTTTAATGAAAAGAACATTCATGAAGAAAAGGTGCCTTTCTATAGCTCTGTACTTGAGGCCCGGTTCATCCAGCCCCCATACTGTACTCTACTATTCAAATTCTAACTCAAGACAAGAACCTGGGAAGAAATCAAACACCTGTAGAGCGAGGCCAACTCTCCACTACCTGTAGACTCTGGACCTTTGCAGGTGTGCACTTGCTGTGACCTCCAGGACAACAGTGTCTGAGTTAACACAATATGAACTCCCTGCTGGGGGGGCAGCCAGGAATGGAGAGGAGAACTCTGACACTGTTTCCTTAAAATTGCTTTACCCCCAGCATGCTTTCGTTTTTAACGTCCTTTTCTAATGCTTTTACACCCTTTTTTTATGCCGTGTGTTATCCATTGAAGGACTCAGGGAAAGAACAAAACTGTCTCTTCATCATCTATCTTGGGGAGATGGAGAGAAGGGCCTGACGCAGACATTTTACAGGTTCTTAATGTAAGTAACCAGTCTGATTCCTAGCTCCCCGTGTTCAACAGCTTCGTGCTCTGCCACAAACAGCTGAAGTGACCCCTCCCTGGGCAAAGCAGCCTCCCTCTGCCCTGATGACTGTCCACCCAACCAAGCAAACGCTGTGTTTGAGCATACAAAATGTGCTTCCAAGATAGAAAGCCAAGTACTGAGCAGAGGCCTTGATAGGGAAGACCCTTCTGAGATCTTAGTAAATGATGGGCCCAGAAAGGGAGCAGGGAATACGTGGGTTAGAACACTGCTCTACTGTATTATCACTGACTTGGGAATTATGGTGCCCAGTGTAAATGGCTCTCAAACTCCACTTATTTACTCTAAGTGTTTGCGGAGGCAATTAGGGCGAAATGTATACACACACCAGCCATGAAAATGAGGACCCCAGAACTTGCTCTTCTCTGGCACTGTCTTAAAACACGGTGCAGCAAATGTGGAATTCTGCACAAAGAGTATGCTAAAGGCTTGCTGCAAGGAAGGGCCGGAGTAGAGGCCTCTGGAAGCTTCCTGGGAACAGAAGGCAAGCGGCGGCCCCCAGGCGCTGGTCAGTAGTGCAGGGCGGGGGAGTGGGCAGGGAGAGCGTCGAAGATGTTGGCCAACTACAGGCATGGCAGGGGAGGCCACAACGGGCCGCTATCACCGCAGAGCAACTTGGTCCAGGAACTCCAGACGTGGGGAAGGAGGGCCGCACCTGGGCACACCTGGGTACACCTGGGCACACGTGCGCACACCTGGGGCCTGTGCAGACAGGGTGGGATCAGGGCAGGCCCCTCGCCTATGGCGAGGAGAGGGTGCCCATAGAACCACAGGCTTCAGACCACTGCTCAGCCTAAGAAAGGCCCCGACTTTGGCGGGAGGGCAGCAACCCAGACACTCACCGCGTCACCAGGGCGCCGACCACGAGCAGCTGCGAGCACAGGGTGACCAAGTGCTGGAGAACCACCCGGCTGCCCAGGCATGTCCGGGGCGCGGGGGGCGGAGCCGGGGCGGGGGCGGGGCCACAGTGGGCGGGGCCTGGACGTGACGGAAGCTTGGTCAGGAAGAGCGGAGCCACGGGCGCGGGGGCGGGGCCCAGAGAGGGGGGCGCCGGGAAGTGCGGGAGCGGGGGTGGAGGCCGAGGCGCGGGGGCGGGGCCTAGAAGGCGGGGCGGGGCCGGGGCGGAGCGCGGACGCCCGCCCCCTGTCTGCGGACTGCCGCGGGGGTCGGAGCATGCCCAGTGCGGCGGAGCCTGGGCTGACCCTGCTCTGCGCAGCCTCGCTGGCCTCCCGGCGCCGCCCCGCGAGGGCCCTCCCGCCCGCCGCCGACCGGCCTCCCCTGCCTGGCCGCCCAGATCCCGCGCTCCCGCCCCACAGCGCTCCGTGCCTCAGTTTAGCCACCATCAGCTCCGCGTCCCGTGGTGCTTGCGGTCCGCGGCGCCAAGTGCTCAGTGGCCGTGTTGCCAACTCAGCTCTGCGGGGCAGGGGCCCGGAGCGTGGGCTGCCTGCCTGGGCCTCCCGGAGGGCAGGGACAGGCAGGACTCCGGGCACCATCCGGGTCGATGAGCGAGCAGAGGGGCCTGGGATGTCTCTATTGCCTGTGGTCGGAGGTGGCCTTGCAGGGCCCCTCGGGTCCTGAAGGTCACCATGACCTAGACACAGGCTCCGTAGCAGCCAGGCCAGGCTCAGGTGCTAGTCAGTGAGCACATGGGTGCCGGCACTACTTGGTGCTCTGTGGACGTTATTATGGTTGAATTGTGTTCTCCCAGAAAAATATGTTGGCGTCCCAACCCCAGTACTCAGAATGTGACCCTATTTGGAGATAGAATCTTTACAGAGGTAACAAGTTAAAATGGGTCCTAATGCCATACCACTGGTGTCCTTGCAAGCAGAAGGCCAGGTGAAGACAGAGACTCAAGGAGAACTGTGTGAAGGGGGAGGGTGCAAAGTGGTACATCCAGGAGCCAAGGAGAACCCAGGACAAGAGAGGCACGGACAGCACCCAGCCCTGGAGCCTTCAGTGGGAGCACGGCCCTCTGCACACATTGATTTCAGACAATAGATGTGTGCTGTTTCCAGACACTCAGTTTTTGGTACTTTTTATGACATCCCCAGGAAGCAGTATAGACCCATTGTATCCAGCTTGATGGGCATAAGGTCCCCTGGGAGTCTTCCCCAAAGCTTGAGGGAGGTCACACACCCATTGGTCCCATCTCAGGACCACACGTTCTAAGTCATCTATGGGCCCCTTAGTTTCCGTTTTCTTAATGGGAAAGAAATCTTCACTCTCCCCGTATGTACAACTCCTCTACTGGGACATTTGTGACTTGAGTGACTCGACATATCAACGTTGTCAATAAAAATTTGTTCAAAGAACCTAAAGAAAGGTTGCTTTATGATCAACCCCAGTGACTATAGATGCATGGTGGATTCTCTCAAGCCCCCCACGCAGGGCCACGCCTCAGCTGGGACACGTTCAAAATAACTGGCCTGGGCCCTGGAGTACACGTTGGTGATTAAGTTACTTTTTTTCTGGTGAGACTGGACTCAGCCTCAGAATCCTTCTCCATCCTGCTCCAGGCAGCCACAGGCACTAAAACTAGGAAGACAGAAGAAATGAAACACCTTTGCCATTTGCTCTGGTCTTCTCTGTTGGCTCACTGTGAAACTTTAGGAAATTTACTCAAATTCTCTAATCCTCAATGCTATCATGTGTAAAGGATTTTTATAATGACCCACTCTTTGTGGCGCGTGCAGGTACGCGCAACAAACATCGACAATGATATGCCTGTCTTCTTATAGTCTATTACAGTCTATACACTCAGAACTAGGATCCCAACAGAAATGAAAATGGAACATAACACCGAAATGGACCAGGATATCTTCTGGTATCCTAGCAAGTGTACTGTGATGTAATTTTGTAACAATAAATAAATTCTACTCTTCTTTTTATCTAAACGGTATATTAATATGATTCCGTAAGCTGTTAGTAAAACGAGACTTAGCTGGTATTAGCATCTCTGATTCCCACGCATGGAAAGAAAGGTCATCACAGGCAACCTAAGGCCCTCTTAGAGAGATGATGTGGATTTGGGGAGGGGTAGGCCAGAGAGACAGAGGAGAATGCAGCATCCAGGGGGATGCAAACACCAGGCTCTCCTGGTGGGACTCAGTTACCCTTCAGGGAGGTTGAGAGACACTGCAGCTGCCTTCACAAGGGGCATCAGGTCAGGAGCCACGTAGGGGTCTTAGAACCAAGGGGGGTTAGAGGGAAGCCACCCCTCCTGCCAAGGACTGGCCCTGCCAAAGGCTGAGACTCCAGAACATGACATTTAAGACTCTCCAGCGAACAGAACTGAAATCCACACTCTCAACACTTACTTGCTGGTAAATTCTTCTCCTCTTAATGATAATTTCCAAAAGCTCAAAGCATTTCCTCGAAAACCGCCCTAGGCCTCATTCCTATGTCCCATTACACCAGCATCCTCACCTATGAACACGTCCTGTCATTGAAGCAACACAAGGATAGCCCCAGTCTGGGGAACAGCTTGGTGTGTAAGGGACGCAAGGTCAGGATATTTGGGGTGCAGCCCTGCCAGCCTCTCACTGTGCAATCCACCTGACTGCTCTGTCAGATGACAGCGTTGGACTAGGTGGACAAAGTTTCTTTGGGGTTTCCCATCTGTAGATTAATAAATCATGTCCCATCTTCTCTGGACACAGCTTCCCATGAATGACTTTTTGCAAAAGAAATGGAAAACCAAAGGAGTATATGCTCGTTGCCACTCTGACTTCTCCAAGGGACCTCCTTGAATGTCCTCTAAGATTGGCCAGCTTTCTTGTGGGCACTGGGAACAATGTTAATTTGCATCGTTTCTTTAAACATCCAAATGGATACCTTTCAGGTTAAACAAATGAACATGCCATGTGATTGCTTCCAATGATTCACAACCCAAGAATTTGTTTAATAAGACTTTCTTTCCAAGCTACTTTTGTGACGTTAGAGACCATTTACAACAAAGCTGTCTTCAGTAGTCAAACTTAATCCTTACTACCCTGCCTTTGGGAAAAGAAGGGATTTTATAATGATCACATAAAACCTTATGTGGTTTGAAAGCTCCAAACTCCGGACAAACGTGTGAGGGTCGTATAACAAAAGAAACATGTTACAGAGCTCCCTTCTTTAAGTGTTTTACATGTGGTTTTCTTTTAGGATAGCATCTCCAGCAGAGAGTTTTACCGATTAGCACGATTGATTTTCCCAGCCCCAGTGTTCCTGTAAGGGTCGAAGCCAAGAGCCAGCACCTAGGATCTGGGTGGTATAGCCAGCCAGTGATGGGGGGTGGGGCACATTCTGGAGGAGTGGAGGAGGAAGGTGGGGGGCATCAGGGCCAAAGGCACCCAGAGTTCGGTCAAAATAGGGCAACCAGATAACTGAATACCCAGGCAATGTATATAATACATGCAAACAAGTGAGTGAAAGTTGACTCTTCAGATGCGCACGTGTGTGGATAGATTGGCTTAGAGAACGACTTCTTCAAGTGCAGAAGCTTTGGGGGAGGTTGTCTCAAACTGTGTTGGGCTATTTGAGCGTTGATCACTCAGGACTGGGGATTTTGTTAGACGTTGGCCCTTTTGAAAGCAGCTCCTACACTTATTACAAAGTGTTTTTGATCCATTTTCAGGAAGGGCTTTGTTTGTAACACGTTGTTGGCAGTTTGGGCAAAATCTTTTAAGTAGTGTGAAGTTCTGGGGAGTGTGCACCTGGGCCGCCAGGAGGAAGGCGTCTCCCCCCTCCTCTGTCCTTCTGGGATGAGCCAGAAGTGCCTGCATTTTTGTGACTTGGAAATTAAAGCAGAAGACATGGGGGTTTTGATGCTGAGGTTGTGATTTTTCCTCATTTGCCTCTGCCTGGGAAACTACACACGAAAATCAAGGCAGGAAAAGCAGCCATACCAAACGTTCTGTCTCAGCCTCCAAAAATATTAATCTGAAAAAGAAACAGTGGTTGTATTCTCTCTAAGGGACACTTCCTCAATCTAGCCCTAGTGCACTGAGCCATTGATTTAAAATAAGATGAGGCAAAGTGAGAGGAACGATCACCATGCGAGCAGCAAAACTGGTGGTGAGGATGGGGTGGTGGCTGTCTGTCTGATCACTCAATTATCTGTTCGCAGAGAAACTCACTTTGATCTGCAGAGGCAGGCGTGGCCGAGTGAGGTCCGGGCAGTCCCTCCATCTGTCTCACTCGCAGCCACCGGACACGAGGCCCTCCTTGGTCCAGGAGGCCTCTGGACACAAAGAGGACAGAGATCTCACTCCTGGTGGGGAGGGAGAAGAGGCATGACCCATGTCCCTCCCCCATGACCTCAGCATTAAGTCCTTTCAACACTGCCTCCCCAGAGTTGAAACAAGTTCTATCTCCAGCTTCCGCTGGTGGGGGGGGGGGGGGGAACCCAGAGAAGGGCTCTGATTGGCCCAGCACGCGTAAGTACACCGAACTCTGGACCAATCACGGTGGCCAGAGGAATGAGCCAGTCACGTGCACCCATGTGGCCAGGAGAACAGGCGTGGCAAGGAAGGAAGGGGGATGGTAAGGGCAAGATTACCGCGAGGTATGGAGCCACCAACTTGTGCTGTACCTGCTCACAGTGATGGAGCGCCTACTGTGTGCCAGGCCCAGGCTCTGCAGCATGGACTCAACGTGCTGCCTCTTCAGTCTTCACACCCATTCATCACCAGAGGCTTGTGGAGGGGGTGGCGAGCCAGCAGGGGGCGGCTCTCTGCTTCTGGCAGCCCCGTCTCCCCCAGTCCCCTGTGGATGTGACTCTGTGCAGTGGAGACTTCTACCACGTCCGTGGACAAGGGGCCCTGTTTCATGGAGCTGGACGGCAGAGACAACTTGGTGCTGGCTCAGGACACTCTCCTAGAGCTGGACTCCCCCCTCCAAGGCCAAGCAAAGCATGGCCAAACCAGCACCTCATTTCTTTGTCTTAAGGATTAATCTTTAAAAATTTTTTTTAATGTTTATTTATTTTTGAGAGACAGAGTCAGCACGAATGGGGGAGGGGTGGAGAGAGACAGAGACACAGAATCGAAAGCAGGCTCCAGTCTCTGAGCTGTCCACACACAGCCCGACACGGGGCTTGAGCTCACAAACTGTGAGATCATGACCTGAGCTGAAGTCAGATGCTTAACCGACTGAGCCCCCCAGGTTCCCCAAGGATTAATCCTAACGAGCACATTTATTGGAGATTCACTGAGTTACTCAGGCACTAGAAAGATAGGACTCATAGAAATTAGTAATAAAAATAGCAAAAAAAAATATATCCATTGTTTATTAAGTGGCAGGCCTTGTGCTGAGGGCTCGATGCTCCATCAGCTTTTTGAATTTTCACAACCACATGCGAGGTAGGCAACATCATGATCGCAGTTTTACAATTGAGGAAACAGAGTGGTTGAGTAACTTGGGAAAGTCACACAGCAACGAGGATTGGAATGCTTACACCAGGTTCACGGTGTCTTTTACTTGTGGAAGCAGTTGGAGAGTGAGAAGTGCATTTCCTGTGGTTCACAGAGGACATTCATGGCTCTTGCCTGCAAGCTCTACTTCCTTTGTGTGTGGCAGATCTTCCCTCAGTCGCCATGCTAGACCCATCAGCCTCTTGCCTGGGTGCACGTTCAGTTAGCTCCTGCTGGGTCACCGAGCAGACACAATGTGACTCTGGGTCATGGCCATCTTTGCTGGGAGGGGATCCCACGGAGTAGGGAGAAATGACGGAGACGCCACTGTGGAGCCCCTGGATCCAGCTAGATCTGAAGGTCATCCCTATGGGCTTCTCATATCTGTGTGGCAGTCAGTTCTTTTGTTTGAATAAGCAAGTCTGACTTGGGCTTCTGGCATTTGTTACCAAGAGTCTTGAGCAATGCAACTGTCCCCTGGACACTGTGCTACTTGTTTTCACATGTGTATCCTTTTAAAAACCTGTAGGTTTGTGAAGTATCAGTACGCCCATTTTATAGGTGGGGAAATTGAGGGCTTAAAGGGTCAAGTTACTTGTCCAAAGTGATTCAGCCAGGAAAGGACAGAGCAGGACTTACTTGTGTCAAGTAAGTTATATTTGATACATATTAAGAATGCATTAAGATGCATATTAAGAATATTCCCACTTCCTCCGCATATAGGATTGGGGCAGGGACAGGGGAAGAAGAAAGAGGAGAGAGAGAGAGAGGAGGGAGGGAGGGAGCAAGTGAGTGAGAAAGACAGAGAGACAGAGAAAAGGCCCTGTGTTAGCATTTTTGAATTGAGGAATTTAAAATCTTTTGGTGGCAAGTTATGATGGTGTATTTCTAGAGCTTAGGAATTTCATCCTACTATTTGTTCTTCAAATAAAAGAATCAGAGTTGCTGACTTAGTTTAAACCAACTCCAAAGACTGTAGAGTTGACTGCTGATTAAAAACTTGTCTTTCTTGGTCTGGGAAGGAAATAGGGCAGGTGACTTTCCCGAGCACGTCTCCTCTTGCAAATCTCATTTTCATTTGCGGTGCTTGAGAATGTCGATGATTGGGAAAATATAACCTGATTATTAGCAAGCTACAAATTGTAACTGAGCATTTGCTGTGGCATCCACCCCTGCTTGTGTGATAAAAATAAATCGGAAGAAGTCTAAATTTGAAATTAAAGGTGATTTTGGAATCATTAGTCTTCGGTTTTTCTGGCCGCCCCCTGCTAGAGAGTCCGTGGGCTAATTCTAGACTACAACAGGCTCCTAGATGACTAGAATCTCCAGGCAATCGGAATGTGAAAGCCCACTTCCGATTCAACGCGCTTTGCCATTTGTGAACCGAACATGAATCTTTTCACAAGTAAACGAATTTGCAGCCATTTCTGCTTTCTTGCAGAGCCGCGTGGCCACGGGTAATGCCCACACCCGTATTCCGCCACATCCTGCATTGTCTCCTTTCCTTTCAGTTCTGTTCTCAAAACTCTTGTCCGACTCATCCTTCCTGATTGTTGCTGCCTTCTTTCATATTCTACAGCCGACGCCCTGTGCCTGCCGAGCACCCGGAGGTGGCTGATGGCGGGATGGGGTGGCAGCAGGAAGGAAGCTTGCCTCTCCTAATTTTCTTACCCACAGCAAGATGTTCAGATTCCCATCGACTTAGAAATGAAGCTGTTGGAATTGGGTCCAAGCCTGCATCTTGCATCAGTGGAGATGGGTATTACGATTGCCGTGTTGAAATGTGTGCTCAGATGCACTGGGAGTTTCATACTATTTTTCAAACTTCCAAATAGATAATGTCAGAACATTTCTGAAATGGGATACTAACATCAAGATATACTGCGCCAATCAGCCAGCGTCAGGCCAAGCGGAGCACAGGGGGAGGGTCTAGCACGCTACTAGAGAATTTCCATCTCCACTGCCTATGTCAACAGCTTGGCAACTTAGCTCCTAGATTGCTTTATGGCTTCAGGAGCAATTCTCAGTCGGCTCCCTGTGCTGTACTCAGCTCGGTGTTCAAAAGCCAAGGAATTAGATATGCTGTCATTTATGAAACTGTTTATGAAAGTATCTTTTTTGAATGGTTCAAAAATCCAAAAGGAGCCAAACTTTGACAGTTTAAGACAACAGCAAGAGGGCCCTGGCGATCTCCGGAGTGCAGACTCGGCCGGGGAGGCTCTCTTGTTGAAAATGCAATTTCTTTTCCGAGAATTTCTTCCAGCCTGTGATGCTTCGTTGGAAACTTTGCCTCTTTGAAAGGATTTCTCCACTGTGAAGCAGCTGACAAAGGTCATATTACAAATATGTTTCAGGGGTGATAACATTTTGATTAGATATGCAAGAATCCTCTACCCTTCCCTGGGATGTCATATTCTAACATTTTCCATTATTTTAAGAAAATCATGTAAGTTGAGACTATTCCACAATAAGAACGAGAATTTTGTGGCTTATTTTCTTTGCTGTAATGTGCCAGCACCGTGGGCATCGTTGCAGGGAATAAATGACTCTTCCCCAATAAACCAAATGCCTGAAGAAGCCCCTGGAGGAGGCAGGGATGTCCATAAAAGTTGAAATGGATTTCATAATATGGTATTCAATTTAGTATAATAAGTAGAATTCAAAAATAATCCAATTCTCCAAACGAAAATACCTCTGCTACTTTATCCCAGAACCAAGCAGATATGGTTTAATATGTGCCAAAATACATTCACGAAGTTATGTTTTCCTCCATTTAAGTCATTAGTTACCTAAAAAATTAGAAATCTCTTTTCCTGCCTGTCTCCCTCTCTCTCTCTCTCTCTCTCCCTCTCTCACTCTCTCTCTTAGCTTGAAAAATTAGCTCCTTGAAGACAACTACCAGAAAGCATTTATCAAAAGGCCAATTCTGGTTCTGCGGCTCATGGAGAAAAGGTCCGTGTGTGCACTTTTCTAGCTCTTCCTCAAAGATTCTCACCAACAGAAAATATTTCAAAACTGATACCAGTAAGCTACCATCATTAATTGTTCTCTGGTACTGGTGTTGCTGTGAAAAACAAAGCACTGGGGCTCAGCGTTAGAAGACAAAGCAAGAGGCCGGTTAGAATTTTGACAGATTACATCTGGTGCACAGAAGAAAGCGTGGGCCCTTTGAGGGGCCATGGAAACACCTCGAGGATGACAGAAATGGGCTCTGGGCTCTTGTACCATTGGGTCTGATGAAAACTCAGCGCAGAGACAAGAGAGCAGGGAAAATGAAGAAGGATGAGGGGCCCCTCAACCCACAAAGGTGTTAAAACTCGTAGTTTCAACAAATGGGATGCTTCTAAATGATGTCCCCAGAAATCAGATGATCTAATAAACGCTGCAAAGTACGCATTTACCAACATAAAACTTACACGTCTCATTTCGGAAACTGAAGGTTTGGGCGTTGGTTTCACATTCTCTTTTTTATTTCATCCCTAAACTTTTAATAACATAGAAATGAAAATAATTGGCACATAATCTGATGCTATTTAATGATTATGCTTTTGTAAAATGTTCATGCATCTACATTTCATTTTGTTCTTAAGCAAAATGATCCTTAAGCAGTAAGTAAAATTATTTGAATGTCTAATTCAAAAGATACCTGGTAATAAGATTAATTTTTTTTTTGAATTAGCAACCAAATGCAAAATTTTCTAGGTGTGTTCCCTCCTCCTCCCCACTGAGGGTCAAAGGCTATGCCTAGTGTTTTCAGGTTCTCCCTGAATTCTTTGTCCAGTGATTGGAACTGATGAAATTTATCTCCCTTTGAGCCAAGGGAGTTGTGTTTACTACAGAGCCAAAAGGAACCTTTAAGTAACAAAATCCCTTAGTATGTTTTGGTGTGTTCAGAAGCCAAAAGTGGCAGCATTGTCCCCCAGGACGTGCTCTAGGTGGGAACCCGGAGACCTGGCTGTTCCTCCCAGTTACAGTGTTTTCTGCCTCTGTTGCCTTCTGTAAGTTCCTCAGCCACACAAAGCCTTGGTCTTACTGTCCATAAAGTGTAGATAATAATATCTGACTCACTGCAGGTTTGCAACTGAATGCGATGAAGTCAGTGGAACTGTCTGCACAGCAAGCCCGTGACCACGCCAGGCGCTGTCACTGGCTTCCTTCAGAAAGGACCTCGCGGTGCTGGTTGTAGAATCTTGTAGCACTTGGGACGTGCAGCGCCTTGTCGGTGCTCAGGATGCCTTCACGCGCATCATGGGTTCTTCTCATAGTATCTGCAAGAGCCAGGTTCACGTCTCTCCTCACCCACGCCGGGCACCCGTGGCCTCTTCTGCATCTCACCGAGCCTGCCCTGCTTCGGTGCACCACGTCTTTGTGGAAAGCCCCCAGCAGCCTCCCCCCCGCAGCCGTCCCGACCCTGGCACACCGCACAAGCCTCTCTTGGCAGATGCTGTGTGTCCTGTCTACAGCTGGGCCACAGGCTCATTGCGGCGGTACTGGTCCTATTGATATTTGGATCTCTAGCCCAGGCATTTACTTGGTGGCTATAAATGGTAAGAATTGATTAATTGATTAGATAAAAGAACGAATGGATGAGGCAATGGTCATATTCATACTTAGACAAAATCGCAAACACAAACTCTGGCAGAAATCCACTTTTTTGCTGTTCTGATGCTGCCGGTGGTTTCTTCCTAAAAAATGCACTGAGAAGGAGCGCGAGGTCTGTTCTTCCCTCCAGTCCTTCTCCCGGGGCTTTCATGTAAATCTGCACCATCTCATAGGCAAGTAATTTCAAGAGGCTGTAACTGGTCTGCTGCTGGTGTCCCTTTTATAGACCAGGCTGCATGTGCCCAAGGTCAGCCTGATGAAACTTCAGTATAGCCAGGGACCCGGGCCCTGCCCAACCTTGCCCTGTTCTTCCTCTGCAAGTTTACCTCCCAAGCATCCCTGAATTGCTCAGGGCTCCAGCCAAACCCTGAAATAAGGCAGCCCCTGGCCATGATAGTGTGTGCCCCTCCCTACTTCCTACTCCCCACCTGGGTGGCAACAGCTAAGTCCACTGGACGTGCAAGGCTGGGACTTGTTCCCCCCCTCTGGGTGTGTCCTCAGCACCCGGAATAGTGTCTGATGCATGAGGGGCTTAATAAACATTTGATGGGTAAACAAACAAATGAAGGAATGCGTGAAACCATTAAGGACTAAATGCTATAGGCCAAACTCCAGAGGTGGAGAAGGTGAGAAGAAGTCCTCCTTACAAAGTCGGGGCCCAAATGGAGCAGACAGGGAAAGAGGCTGGGACTCAGTGAGGAATGGAGAGGGGAAATCGGTCTAGAATGACAGCGGGGTTGCTAGGGAAGGCTGTCTGGGGGGATCAGGAAGTCAAGCGAACATGGAACTGGATACACTGGCCAGAGGGAGCCCACATAGGCTCTTGAGCCAGATGTGGACAAGAAGTCTAGGGTTTCTGGCTGTGTGTGCTAGTCACCCACGTATTCCCCCTGGGACAAGACTGGCTATCCAAAACACAAGGGACAAGGACAAAGGCCAACTCATTCCAATGAGCAAGGGAAACCTTCAGGAGGAAAGCTTCAAATAATGACTAGTGTTTTAAAATCTTTTTTTTCCTTATCAAATCTATGAGAAAAATATGTATGCAAGAGCTATAATAATACAGTAATTATTGGCCCTTCCTAATTTAATTTTCTGTTTAATTTTTTAAAAAAAATCAGAACTCTATATGAAAATGGCATCCACAGCGTGTAATGGGGGGATTTTTACCAAGACTGACCTCTGCTGTCACTCTACTGCCTGGAAACCCAATGCCAATTACAAGCTGCCATTTAAGGAAGAGAATTCCTTGGGAAGACCTCTCTAGGCTGCTGACAATGTCACAGAAATGTGCTTTCCACCTCTGGGTCTGATGTTTTGGCTTCAACTAATTCTCCTGAAATTGGGCAACCTCATTAACGTGAAGAAGGTAGCTCTTTGTGAATTCACAATTAGAAGCCCCTGCTTTAAAAAAAAAAAATCTGTGCACAATCTTTCCCAACTATAAAATCATTTCCATTCTCTACCCATCAGGTTTTCAAATGGATTTTGTAGATGTGCAAAAACTCCAAACAAATCTATTAAAAAAAAAAAAAAAGATGTCAGGCTGAAAATAAGGAAAATCAGAACAGGAGAAGAGAGCACAATCTGTCAATGCCCCCTGGCCTTCACAGCAGCCCCGTTCTTATGATTAACCTGCACTACTCCCCATAAACTCTAAATCATTCTCACCTTCCCGGGAGTTTGTAAGCCAGACAATTGTTAAGGGGAGCAACTCATAATATTACTGCAAAATTTCGCGGTTGAAAGTCAAATAGCAATGATTTTGCTCTGCCAGCCTGACGCCGCCTTGACCATGTGGATAGAAGTGCCTGGGCAGCGAACACGGAATGCGATGTTGGTACAAACAACTCTTCAGTTTAAAACACGTGAGGACGTCCTCACGGAGGTCATCCACACACTTTTTCTCAATCAAAAGTCTAGCATTATAATAGCTGGAAAACTAATGCCAACAGCAACACAAAACCCCCATGAATTATGCCGTGTCTGACATATACATACATATAGCTGGCTCATGAGATTCTGGAGGCTAAGTCCCAAGATCTGCAGATGGCAAGCTGGGACCCAGGAGAAGAGCCAATGGTGTCGTTCTAGCCTGAGTCTGAGTCCAAAGGCAAGAGGAGACCATTGTCCCAGCTCCAAGCTAATTTCCCCTTACTTCGCCTTTCATTCTATTCAGGCCTTCAATGGGTTGGATGAATCCTACCCACAATGGGGAGGGCAATTTTTATCACTTGGTCTACTGATTCAAATGCTTATCTCATCCAGAAACACCCGCATAGACACCTGGAAAAATATTTAACCTAATATCCGGGCACCCTGTGGCCCAGTCAAGTTAACATATGACATTAACTGGTATTTAAAAGGATTCAGCATGATTTAACAAACGGGTTGGCTGTTTTAACTCACTTCTCCACCATCTATAACTTAGACCACACAACATGAGATCTTGTATCGAAACTTGGTTCTTGGGCTATTTCTTAAAGAGGTCCCTTCCCCATGGGCATATAGATGCTACAGGTATTTTCACTGACAGTCCCTAAAGAGAACTAGAGAAGGCATGCGTTTTCCCACATCCACGTAGTTTTAAAATAAGAGCTACTGTTCACCTGTTGAGATGTGTGGAGTATTCGCCACTTAAATACTTGCTGTGCTGCTTATTATTTCTAGTGAGAACCTCACATCTACTGACCGGAACTCTGTTCTCCCCTCCCCGGCCTTTCTGTTGTTCCTTCCTCTCTTTCTTCAGCAAGTCGAGCACCTGCTGTGGGCACAGCAAGGAGAAAGCAGACTCGAGAAGAGGAAGAAAGGGGAAGACACTCCCTTATCTATCATCTGGGGCTTTCATTCATTCATCATTCATTTGGAAACATCATTTGTCCTTTGGCTGGTGGAGTGGGGGTAACACGCCTGAAACAATAATATCAAGGTGACACAAGAGAATGAGGTTTAGGATCATCTGGACACAAGCGTGGAACTAGCAGGTGATTGGGGTAGAGAAGAAAGATGGGCTAGATGTGTGTCCATGAACTGGCGACGAAGTTGCGGAGGCAACAGACAGTGATGTGGGAGCCCAAACAACCAGCAGCAGATGAGACGAGCTTAGAACAACAGGAAGGAAGCATCATTGCACTCGGTGAATATGTGAGAACACGGTGTGCACCACCCGTGCATGGGTGCAGACACTGGCCCTGTCTCAGGGAGCCCCAGCGCCACGGGGACCAGCCTGGCCTGAGTCAGAGAGGCCCTGTGACTCCCTCTTTCCCAGACCCCTTCGTTTTGTCCCCAACTGTTCTTTTTCAAAATCTCTCTCTCTCCCTCTCTTTAGTTTTTAAAATTTTGGTAAAATACACATAACATAAAATTTGCCACCTGGACCATTTTTCAGTGTCTACTTCAGTGGTATTAAGTATGTTCACATTGTTGGAAGCCATCCTCGCCATCGATCTGCAGAACTCTTTTCACGTTGCAAAACTGAGACTTTGTCTCCACCAAACAAAAACTCATCATTCTCCCTCCTTTTGCCCCTGGAAACTGCCACCTGCTTCCTGTCTGTACAAATTTGGTTACTCTATCTCCTATAAGTGAAATCACGCAATATTTGTCCTTTTGTGACTGACTCATAATGTCCTCAATGCATGTTGTAGCAGGTGTCAGAATGCCCTTCCTGTTTAGGGCTGAATAATATTCCACCGTCTGGATTTTCCACATTTTGCGTATTCATTAACCCATTGATTGACACTTGGGTTGTTTCTTCCTTTTGGCTGTTGTGAATAATGCTGCGATAGGATGAACGTATAATCATCTCTGTGCAAATCTGTTTTTTGGTTTGGGCTACATATTCAGAAGTGGGATTGCTGGATGATATTTTATCTTTCATGTTTTGACCAACTGCCATACTGTTTTCCATAGAGGCTACACCATTTTACCTTCCCACCAACAGTGCACAAGTGTTCCAATTTCTCCACATCTTCACCAACACTTGTTATTTCTGTTTTTTGTTTGTTTTACTGATATCCATCCTGACATGTTTGTCCCCAACTCTAGATGTTAGGTGCCCCAGGACTCAGTCCTTGGACTCTCTTCTGTCTATCCTCACTTCCTTTCTGGTTCCTGGCAGAATGTCCTTGTGCTAATGGCTTGTGGATACGTGTCCCTAGCCCAGCTCCCTCTACTTTCCCCTCTTGCAAAATCCGGACCCATTCATCTCGCTGCCTACCAGCTTCCCTCTGGATGACTAAAAGATATCTCAGACTCAACATCTGCAAACCCCAATTCCTGATCTTTATACCCTGCCACCACCCCCCCCCCCAGCCTGAAACTGTTCTACCCACAGCTTCCCCATCTCAGATGGTGGCAAGCCCAGCCCTCCAGGTGGTACTGCCCATAGACCTGGCTGAAGGGACACTTCAGAGGGGTCCTTACTTAGAGGGCCCCTCATACTGAGTGAGCACGTGCGTGAGGGAACACACACACGTGCACACCACTTTCTCAAGAACATGTGTGATTCAGGGCTTGGCACTGGTCTCTCAAGCCTGGTACCATTCGGGCCCCAGGACCCCCACATGTCTGTCCTAGTCACTGTCTGAGCGTCATGGAGCTTTGTGATAGAGGCACAGCTGGGGTTGGAGACACACATTACTCTGCGTGTAGGGAGGATTTGAGCAGCCAGGAGCTTTGGTAAGAGCAAGGACAATGTATTAACTTGTTAAATCCTTCTTTTAAGCAGGGAAGGAATAGATTCTTGCATAATGAAGAATCACTCCCCAGTAGTGCCCGGTGTCCATTTTCTTCTTGTCTTCCTGTCCTGATTTGTAATTCCGAGGGTACTCACACATGAGCACGGCACTCGTCACAGTGATCTGTGGTTGCTAAGGAGCCATGGTTTGCAATATTAGACAATTCGTAGTCTCACATTTGCATACAGGTAAGTCTAGAGATAGCCTGCACGGCCCGAGATAACGTTTCTTTACGTTGACGACGGGGTGAACAATGCCTAACGGTC
Source organism: Acinonyx jubatus (assembly GCF_027475565.1). NCBI lineage: Eukaryota > Metazoa > Chordata > Mammalia > Carnivora > Felidae > Acinonyx > Acinonyx jubatus. Next base: position 82,680,714 of record NC_069393.1, on the reverse strand, counting down.
ACGATAGTTTCCTTTTATCAAAATACTTCATACATTTTCATCAAATATTCAAAAACTCAAATAAAAAATTTCAGCTCTAATTAAATTGAATCCAATGATTAAATTATTTTGCTTTTTAATTTTAATAGCTGATTTTGAGCCTTAGAAGCAAAATCATGAAAAACAACTTTAGTTATTTTTTTACATTTGATTTACATTTTTGACGAAAATACACTCCAAGTTCATGCCCTTGAGTGCAATTTAGTTTTGGGTTCTCTAGATCACTAATGGAAGTAGAAGACAGATTATGGGAAAATCTTGATGATACAACATAACTAATGATTGTACAGAATGGGGCAAGAAAAGTAAATTTATGGGAAAAGCACAGACTGATGGGTAAGTTATATATATATTTTTTCCTTCTTCAAACGTTGCTGGCCCACGAGCAGAACACTCAGACTTGAGCAGTAGTATTGAGTTCAGTCATTGCCATTTGTCAGCCTTCTGCCACACAAAAACCCTAGGTTTTCCCTTATTTTTCCATGTCATCATCATGAAAGCAAGAGGATAGCAAACATTTACAAGTTCACTAGCTCAATTTATTCTTCTTCCCGTTGAGGCTTGTGGTCTGGGTGCTTGCACACGTGCTGGGGTAGGAAGCCTCTCACAAGACCAGCCTCCTGAGTCTTCTCTTTCAGGCCCTTTATCTGCTATGGCAAGTACACCTGTGGCTGGAGCTTCAGCTACATGCAAGGTTGGCCCAAGTTGCCATCTGTTAGCATCTATCACGTAGTCACTTGGGATCGGCCACTCCTCTCTGCAGACTCTCCCTGTCGGCCAGGGCAGACCTTGAATCCAGCCGGCACCTGTGGCTCCTGTGCTCAGACCTTCTCTTGGCTCCCTGTCTGCTCCACTCCTCTCCTTTCCCTTCTAGGCCCTGCCTCCACCCTCCTATCACCATGACCACATCCCTACCTTCCTCCACATCACTCCCCCAAACTGTCTCAGGGCTCCAGCACTGACTGCTCCCTGTCCCTGAACACTGTTCCTTCTAGCACCCTGGCTACCCCTCACCTCCTTCCAGTCTCAGCTCAATACTACCTTCTGACGGAGGCCCTACCTGAGGGCCCTTTCTCTCAGTTGCACCCCTCTCTGGGCTACCCAGCCACCCCAACCTGCTCTGATTCCTGTCTAGAACCCAAGGTGATCTCTAACTGACTGGGTTATTGCCTTGTGTTTGCTGACCCTTCCCACTTAAAGATAAGCTCCAGGAGGGCAGAGAGTTTTCTTGCTCTATTCGCTGGGAGCATCCTATCATATGTTGATCCTGAGCAAATATGAACTGAAGGAGCAAAAGTGTGAAAAAAAGTGTTCTCCAGCTGGGAGTCCAGGTCAATGCGAGGTCAGAGCTGGGGATCCCTTAGTCTAGCAGCTTCCAGCAGAATCCCAAGAGTAGGAGAAGCCCGTCTTCTGATGGAACTTGAGGTCCACCTCACAAGCAGACACAGGCCTTGCCAAGCTGGCTACTAAAGAGGGTGGTACAAGGGTGCCTGGGCGCTGTTGTTTGCAAAGCCCTGGGCCGGCACAGACCCTCTGGAACAAATAAACACTGGAAGACCCAGAGAACGCCCAAGTCTTGACACAGGCTCTGCAGGTTGCCAAGAACAAGCCCGGGTAGGTGATGGTCTTGGCCAGAATGTTGCCCACTGCTATCCTGTCGTCCTAGAAGGGTCTCCACTCTAGACCACAGAATGGAACTCGAGCCCACTAAGAGGCAGGGAGCCCCCGGTCCTGAGCAATGGACCAGCCTGAGGAAGAAGACACTGAAACTTGCTTGCCAGATGATCTGGCGTAGAGAGAGACTAGAATTTGGGAGAAGGCTTACCCTGGGCCTTTCCCAGCCAGGCCAAGGCCAAGGCCAAGGCCAAGGCCAAGGCCAAGGTGCCCAGGCAGCCACCCATCTCGGCTCCTGCTGTGGCCTCCTAGCATTGCTAGATTAGCAGAAAGGCTTTTTAGTATGCCGGTGTTCCAAATATCGCCTGTGTAGTGTATCTGAAATGCACAGTGACCTGAACACACTGAATTTTATCTGGCAGTCCCACCTCCAGGCCATTGCCAGGAGGCAGGGGCCCAGCTCCACCACCCGCCTCCAGGATCGCCTCCTCCCTCCCCCACAAACCCCAGGCCCAGGCCTCTGGCTACCCTGCCTCCTCAGCAACATGGGAGAGAAGCCCTTTCATCTCTCCTTGGGATGAGCCTCTGACCCCACAGCTAGGCTCTTCCAGCCAAAGGCTGCATGGGGCTTAAATTCAGAAAACACCTCAAACCTGGAAGGGAGCATTTACTTTTTCCCTGGACAAGGACACCTGAACTCAGAGCAGCCTGGCTGATCTTCCTGGGAGACGGAAGGGAAACTGTGCTCTCCCTCCCTCCCTTCCTTCCTTCCCTCCTTCCTTCATTTCTCTTTCTTTCTTTCTTTCTTTCTTTCTTTCTTTCTTTCTTTCTTTCTTTCTCTCTCTCTCTCTCTCTCTCCCTCCCTTCCTCCCTCCCTCCCTTTTTCTTTCTTTCTTTCTTTCTTTCTTTCTTTCTTTCTTTCTTTCTTTCTTTTCACTGAAACATTGACAGCCGTGGAAAATACGAAATATGGGTTATTTTGCCAATAACTGACCCTCTTACACTAAGTGCTAGAGAATTGGAATATCGGGAACATACTGAACGTGAAGCCTATGTCCAACGTAATTCAATCTTGGATGATTCTGAAAGTACCCGTGTGATTCTGGCAGACCTGCGGATGATGTGATCGCAGGGCAAGTAGGTGGCTGTGACCGCAGGTCCCGTCACCAGAACTGGAGCCGTGACGAGCCTGGGCTGCAAGAAGGACTCTCGGCAGAATGGCCGCTATTTCATCATCCTGAACGGGCTTGTGTCTAGAGTCCAGCCAGGGGAACGAGTGATTTCTATGTCTTTCTTTAGCAGGAAAAACAAAAGCAAAAAAAATTTGCTAATGAGAAAAAAAGCCCATGTTGCACAACAAAAGAGTGCTCTGACCCATTCCCCAGGGACCCCTCGGCAGCCTTGGGGGGAAGGGGAGGAGTCACTGACCAAGCTTTTCTGGCAGGTGTGGTCTAGGTAGCCGAACAAGCAAATCAAGTCTATAATTAGAATTATATGCAAAATGAAAAGAGTCTTTAAGGAACATCTCTGGGTCCTCATCATCTTAAGTATCGGTTGCCATGGAAGCCAGCGAGCGGGGCTCCAAAAATCTGAGTGCTGAGCTGTACTCGCCCACTTGCTGCTGAGGGCTCTTTTAAATAAAGTTGCCTTTTTCCTTTGGTTTCTGAATAAACATAAACCTGGGTTTTTAGTGCAAAATCCTGATTTCAAGGTTAGTGATGCCACACTAAATTAATGCAGTCTGTGCGCCAGCCCACACCAGCCCGCAAAGCCAGGGATACTCCTGTCTTCTGAAAGCTTGACATTTGGTTTTCATCATGAACTTAAAGGTCAAGAGCTACAGACGGATCAGGGTACCTGCCTGAGTTTACATTTACATGCATTTTATTTTATTCCCACACGCGCTTTTTATGAGATCCATCACCGGAATAAAACTGTAGCGCTCCCATCATCTCCAGGCTGGCCAGACTGGAAAAGCTGTCAAGCTGCTATCTCGACATAATTTGAATTAAAATAAGAAATATATGCTGATTTGATATTTTCGAAAGCAAAAGCTTTCAGTGTCACATGGGCGAGCACTGGCCAGGATGGAGCGAGCACAAATTTCTTGATGTAACTTACTTCTCAGTGTCATTCGGGGGCTGGACTGCCGTAGACAGTCCATTTAAAGCCGCAGACACCTCCCCCTCCAGGTAACCCCAACGTGATCAGCCGGTGATCGATTCAGAATTGGTGGGAACAGGTGCTTGCTCCTTTCCTTCACAAATGAATTGTTGTTGTTGTTGTTGGTATGTGTGTTTTCCCGTTCAAGGTAAGCAGGCTTCGCTACCACTGCACCCTTTTCTGTGTGTGTGATACCAAATAACATTTTATTTTTACCAAAATACCTGTGGAGCTGACAGAGCATGATGCATTCATTTTCCTTGATTTTGTAGTGAGGGAAAAGGCTAGCATGAATAATTCAAAAATAATGCTGAGACTGTTAAGATTTAGTATTGGAGAGGTCATCACAGTTGGGAGAAATGAGCTAGGAGACTTACTATTCCACGATCTTTGAATCTCAAGGTGACATCATTATTATTTCTCTATATCTATAATGTGGTGCTGCAACCTGCTTATTGCTGTGTTTCTCATGTAGGGGAGAAAGATCAATTACATACAGACCTCAAAATGTGAACCATAAGCACAGTACCCAATAAAACTGTCATTAACAGTCCCCACAATTTTAGCTGCATGCTTCCAGGTCAAGCTGCTTTAAAAATGATAACTGACATTGGAAGGTTGAAGAAAGAGCGTTCGTTCTAAAGGGAGCCATTTCTTAGCCAAATCACTGAAACTCTATAATAACACTTGCTAATTTCGGTCTGAACTGCCAAAAGTATCCTCATGACAAGCTTAGCACTGAGGATACTTAGAAGAATGAACCCCAACTCCGGCATCCCCCTTTGCAAAATAGGTTTGTTATGGATCGACACTGAGAACAAGCACTCTAGAGCAGGCATAAAGCAGTCCCATGCAATCATCTTTAATTTATTCCGATTTTCAACCAGGAGCGGAAAGATAGCACCAAAAAAAAAAAAAAATGCATACTAGTGTACTGTTTACAGCGTTTCTGATACCATTTGTTACCGCCACATAATCAGCAATAAATCTTGCTTTCTCCAGAACGGGATTAAAACACACCTCTACGTTCAAAAATATTAAAATGGAATAGAGCTATTACTACTGCAGGATCCCTTTTCTTCCTGCCCCCAAAGGGTCCCTGTGTGTTTAAAACGTCTTTTTTTTTTAACTTCACAGAATTTTACAAGTGTACCCACTAGCTTACTTGTTAATTAAAACATTCCCGTTGGTGCCAGACCTCTGAAACGTCACATTTGGCTCACAGGTTTGCCAGTGTGCAGCATCTGGATATACAGGTAGTGTGGGTTTCTTGTTCAAGGGGCGCAGAGACTCACTGCCAACCTCCACCCCCCCCAGCCAGGTGCACGTTCAGCTCAAGGGCCCCCTGACGCTTGGCGGGTGGTTGCCTACAAGATACCCCTGGATCCCGTACCCAGAACACGCTGAGGGCTTGTAAGGGACTTTTGATTACGATAAGTTATTTCCGCACCTGCGATTTGTGTTAAGTCTGTTTCATTATTACAGTATCATGGTTAACGCTATCACTCTTTGCTTTCATTTTATTTAGAATTTTCTGATTCGATGTGTCTCGTGGAACAACGATCTGTGAGTGACAGTGAGATCTGTCCGTGGCAGTCACGCTGCTTGACTCCCCAGAAGGCATTTCTTCTTGGCTTCCTTCCTCCTTCATCCTGTTTCTACCTCTTTCCAAGACGGGGGGGCTGGCTGAGGCTGCTGCATGGAAGGGTGGCTGGCCCCGGGTGCCTGTGTGGGCCACAGAGCTCCTGACTTTGCACTCCCAGATCTGCTGTCCACCGGCTTCCCTCTGTGGATCCATGAGGCCCGCATTAGCCAGCCGCACTGAGCCGGTTCCTAAGTCTTAGGTCCCAGTGTGGCCTGGCTGCTTCGTGAAACTGCAGGAGGCTGTGAGGACCGCCAGCCCAGCCGCTGCTTGACCTGGGGAAGGAATGACCAAACCCCGTGAGCTCTGCAAACATGCTGCAGGATGGGCTGGGTGCTGGCGGCTGGTGATGTTTAGCAGAGGAAACACAGAATTCGTTTTCCTCAAAACATCAAAGGAAAATTAGGGGCGCCTGGGTGGCTCTGTCGGTTAAGCGTCCGACTTCGGCTCAGGTCATGATCTCACAGTTCCTGAGTTCGCGCCGCACGTCGGTCTCTGTGCTGACAGCTCGGAGCCTGGAGCCTGCTTCGGATTCTCTGCCTCCCTTCTCTCTGCCCTTCCCCTGCTCCTGCTCTGTCTCTCAAAAATAAGTAAATGTTAAAAAAAAAATCGAAGGAAAATTAATGGCATGGTGCACATAGGAGTTGAGGACAAAGGCATAAAACATAACGACATAAATACCCATTTGCAGCCTACAATGTGCATGGGGATCTTTCTCTACAGATTCTCAGAATTCTCCACCTCCAAGCGGAAGCCCCCAGAGCAGAGGGGCATCCCTGAAGCTCCTGTGGTACTCTCAGCAAAGGGCCGACCCTGACATCTGCCCAGTGCCCCACACAGTCACTTGGTCCCTGGATTCATTTCCTGCGGCTGCCGTAGCAAAGCACTACCAACTGGGCGGCTTAAAACAGAAACTGATATCCTCGCGGCTCTGGAGGCCAGAGTCCAAAATCAAGGTGTCAGCTCCTCAGGAGGCTCAGAAGAACTTTCCAGGCCTCTGTCCCAACTCCTGGCAGCTTCTGGCAAACCTCGGTGCCTCAGGCTTGCAGACTCCAATTTCTGCCTCCATAATCTCTGTGTCAGTGTGTTTCCACCTCCCAAATCCTCTTCTTACAAGGACCCCAGGGATTGAATCGGGGCCCCCTTAAGCCTGTAGGACCTCATCCCAACTTGATGACACCTGCAAAGAGCGAATTTCCAGATAAAGTCACATTCGCAGGTTCTGGGGGTTAGGACGTGAATGTACCCTTTTCTAGGACGGACTTATGTCCACTACAGTCACTGCTTGTCAAAGGAATGCCCTACTCCTAAATCAGTGGGCCCCGAGGGCTGTGGGGGAGTACCCGGCGTGGTTTTGAAGGCCCACAGCCGGCTGAGCTGTCCAACATTCTAGAGTGGGTTTCTCCAATGCCGTCAGCGGGCTGCGAGCTTCTCCCGCCCCTCTCCCCAGGACAGCCCGAGACTGTGGGGTCTGATTCTCAGTGCTGGACCTGGCGATGGGGTGGGGAAGCCGCGGGGCCTGTGGAGATGCCGGGGCTGGGAGCTTGCCCTGGGAGGAGCAGGGACCGGTCCCACCCTGGGGGCCGCCTTTGAAGTTGGCCGTGAAGTCTCACACTGCGGGGACAGAGCGGAGAGGGAGAGTCAGGTGGACTCTGTTCTCCCCCCCGACACCCTGTTCAAAGAGAATAGTCTGGACAACGCCTAGCGAATAATGAATGAACGGCAGAGTCTGGACCAGCCCCACAGGAGGCTGCTTTGCTGCACCCCGTGCTTTCCCCGCTCCTCCGGCTTGAGCCCTGCTAGGCTGGGGACTGAGCCGCAGAGGGAGGCGGCCGCTTGCCTTTTGTTTTGTTTTTAACATTTAATGTCTATCATGCTGTCCCGAAGATGCTCAGTACTGATACGGGTGGAGTGCAAGTCGGCAGCATTAGCCGGTTTACTCTCAGGAGCCAGGGAGAAGGTGGAGGCGGAAGGCGCACCGGGCGGGTTTCCACGGGTGGGGGCGGCTTTAACACTCTGCCGCCTTCTCTCTCTAAGCTTTCAGTGGCTGTATCCCCTTTGGTCCATAATCACAGCTAATGGGCTGGCCACAGAGGCATCAGGGGCATAAAATGGTCTAACACTACATTGACTATAAATAGCAAAGCCATAAGTGACATTACTTTGCAGATAAGAAACAATCACATCATTAAGCAAAGGTGTTTAGTGTATCAGTCACCCTAACTTTGATTTATTGCAAGGCATTTGTCTGTCACCAGCACAATGGAAGCTATAATGCAGCTCAAGGGTTTAAAGAGAAAATTAAGATGAATATTGCTGCTAGCACTTTGGTTTGCACAGATGCAAACTGGGTGGGCTTGCCCTGCTGCCTGCGGGGCTGGCCTCAGCCCAGCTTCCCAGGCCCAGAGGCTAAAGACTGCCTGGGGTGGCAGAGACGTTAGCCCCGGGGGCTGGAGGCTGGGGCTGCCCAGGGCAGGAGGCTGTGACAACCAGGAGGCCAGAGCGACTCACAACCTGGGTTTCTCCAAAGGGAATAATGCATTCCAAGTGGCCGAGGCTTCCTGTTTAATTCGGGACTTTACCCCAGAAATACAGAACGGAAGCAACGATCGGGATAATTTTGACGAACGTGATGTTTCAAAGTGCCGTCTTGTTAACTACAGCCGTTCTCAGGCTCGAGTCCATTTGAACCCAGAACAGTTTTGAAAAATGTCCTGTAAGCCAGGCACTTTCCAGGTGCAGGAAAGGATCATGAGGGACAAGTCACAGTTTCTGTCCTCCAGAGGCTCATGACCGGATCAGATAAAGTCGTCGTGTGCATGGTGTGGAGTAGCCCCTTGCCGAACGTGAAAATGGGAGCACGAGGCGGGCAGGAGGGCGTCGTCACAGAAGCCTGTCTGTAGGTGAGATGCAGAGGCGGGAGAACATTCCTTCTGCTTGGGGAGATGGGAAGGTCGGGAAAGAGAAGAGGAGGGAGGCTTTTGAAGAGTTTTTGAAGGCTGGTGAGATTCTGGCCGAAGGAGATGGGGGCAGGATGTTGTCCAAGATGCCACGGCTTGCCCGAAGCCATGGTGTGCACGGGGAAGGCCGGCTGCCGCTGGGATGCAGGGCTCCAGCTAGGTAGTGCACCAGACCCAGGTAGAGGGGCTTGGAAGAAAGGCTAGGAAGACGGTGGGGCGACGAGGAAGGGTCTTGGGTACTGGTGTATTGGGGTCACTGGAGGTCCTCCCCTGGACGAGGTGTGTAGTCTGACATGGAGTTCGGCACGGAAGAGACGGGGAGATGGCAGGCCTCGATCGTGGACCATGAGAGGCAACGGAGGATTGGCTGGAGGTGGACGCCCTGGGATGGGATGTGACCGGTGGGCAGACGGCGGTCGGGGCACAGAGTGCCCAGCTCAGTCCTCAGTGTGGGGCCTCAGGTGCTGGTGCAGGTCTGCAGGTAGGTCCGGAGTCACCTTCAGAAGGGGCTGAGGTGCAGGAAGAGTTGCTTCCACAAGATGTTTAAAAACTCAACGAGATGTCGGGCGCCTGGGGGGCTCAGTTGAGCATCCAACTCTTGATTTCGGCTCAGGTCATGATCCCAGGGTTGTGGGATCGAGCCTTGTGTCGGGCTCTGCGCTGAGCCTGCTTATGATTGTCTCTCTCCCTCTGCCCCTCTCCCCTGCTTGCTCTCTTCTATTCTCTAAAATGAAATAAAATAAAATAAAATAGAGTAAACAAAAACAAAAAAAAAATGGAACTCAACAAGACAGTACAATTAATCCCCCCGCACACTGGTGGTTATTCAAGGTCTCCTTGGAAATGAATGAAATGCTATCCGGTTGTGAAAATATTAATCTAATGATGACTTATGATCAGTCAGTCATGAATACACATTAAGTACCTACTGTGTGCTTCAGCATGCTGGGCCCTGCAGTGGAAGCCAGGCCCCTCTGCAAAAGCCCCTGCCCTCAGCCCCCGAAGGACGCTGCCCACTCCCCCCACCTGGACACATCTGCTGCCCAGACTCTTGGAGAAGGAAACCCAGTCTCATTGCCAGGAGGCATCTCAGTACCGCAGATATGATAAGCATTTCTACCGTTAAGATTCGGGAATGTTGACACTCTCTCAGAAAATATGAAAGAAGCCTCACGTTCTCAGTGCTCTCTCTTGAAGGCTTGGGTTGGTAAGAAGTTATTCTGATGCTGCTACAAAGCCTCGTAACTACACGTTGAAATTCTATGGAAATCTGAAGAGCCTTCATGGACTGGTTCCCGCGAGAAGCTATTTTGAAATGACTCAGCATTTATTGCAATGCTTCAGACCAAACCAGTCCCTTCCAGATTGGCCCAAGAGGGGAGACACCTATGCAAATACATGCCCATTGTTTAACAGATGGCCTGGTCCTGTGCCCTCACTACACCAAGATTAACCTGGGAGCACCTGGCCCCTTCTATACGCTGAGGGTACAACGGTGAAGAAGGCACATTTCCCCCTCTCATGGAGAGTTTCCACTTCCTTAATGTCCGGGATTATGCTGTAGGGGCTGGAGGAGGGAGCAGGGCTGGGGCGTGGGAGGCAGAAGCCGCTCTGCTCTTGGCCTGGCCTCACTCCTCGCTTCTGGCCCCGCCGGTGGAGGAATGGATCCCGCCATCAAACTCAGCTACAACACATCTTGTCTTGCTTTCTAGGGCCATTTTGGTGGTATACCCCAGGTGGACATCCATTCAGCTCCATCTAATTAAGGTCTTGTTGATTTTTACTAGCATATGTCCAAAGAATATACTTATTTTTAATAAACTGAACAGCAATTTTTACTGTAAGTGTGTGGATTTAAAGAAAGCAATATTCAGGGAGATCATCTCCAAAATCTATGGACTTATGACAAGTGGCAAGTGAGCCTGTTTTCTGCTGATTATTCTACTCCTTCTCCTACTGTAGACCATTTCTGGTGCCTTGTCCCTGGTGACATGGTCAGGATATGGTCAGATCCGTGCTGGTTTCCCAGCTCTGGACAAACAGCATCATCCTGGGCAGCGTCCTCTCTCCTCCGTCATCTCAGGAAATGTTGCCTTGAGATTCCTCCCCAGGCCTCACCCTTCCTTTCCTCCGTGCCATGAGCTGCCAGCACTCGGTGTGGGCTTCGTGGATCCCGACAATAGCCTCCCCCATCTCCTGCGTAAGCCCTCCCTGCTCTAACCTCAAACAGCACTGTTTCTTGTGTCTAAAACACAGCAACAGCTGGTCATTAACATCCTAAGTGGAGACATGATTTGGACCCCCTTTCCCTGAACTGGCCAGCTGAGAGAACAGGAGTGTATATATTTGATCATCTGGGAGCCTGGATAGCTGGGGGGCACCAGGGGGACCCATCTGGAGAGGCAGCACCTTGATGATGCTGATAGTAATACCAGAAATCCGTACCTCCCATGCGCTTGTGATGTGTCTTTCAAGCATTGCGATAAGTGCCTGTGTTTATCTTGTGTGATCCTGCTACCCTTTCTATTCTGACCAGGGCTAAGGAATGTCCTATGGCCACAAGCTTAGTATGTCTCAGAGCTGGGGTTCCCAGGCAGCTCTGGTTGACCCCAATATCACAGGGAGTGAGGATGGAAAAACCCCCACATAAGTTCCAGCCATTTCTAAGGGTGCTGCCCCAATCTTGGTGCCCCTCAGAGTTACCTACCCAGCTTGCCGAGAATGCAGGTTCCTGGGCCCCGCCTCCTGGGAGCCTGATTCCATGGGTGTGGTGGGGTGGCCCTGAATCTGCGTATTCAGTGAACCCCACTGCCTTCAGCTCTGCAGTGCGGGGACTCGTCCAGCTCCTTCCCTCTGGCCTTGCACTGTGACTAGGACGGGTGGGGCCAGCCCTGAGGGCCTCCCAGGACTCCTTCTCTTCCCTTCCCTGGGCCCTTCCTGGGGCCCCGCTAGTCCATGACTAGCAGTGGCATCCCCAGGCTACATCTCCACCAAGGGAAGCGAGAACACACTCTTCCAAAGTGTGGGAGGGTGTCAGGCTATAGCCCCCAGAGGCCCGATGTGAACTAACGAGACGTTACTGCTTCTTGCCGGAAGGGTCCAGTAGGCCTCCTCAAGGGCCCCATGCAGGGTGTTCCGCTGCAGCCAAGGACAGGGTATGGTGAAGGTCATGTCTTCCAGAGTGGCACCTCACAGCTGCCTAGACCACCTTGTGGAGTCAATGCCGGGAAAAACAGGGGAGGACGAATAGGAACCAGAGAGCTTCCTACACTTGCCCCTCATCCTAGACGGAAGCTGTTCTATCATCCTTGTCCTCTGCACCTGGGGATCAAGAACCACAGGTGATACCTGGAAATCCTGAGAGTGGGAGGCAGGTGGGGAAAAATCCTGGGAAACAATGTCACCCTGGCAGACAGGCTCCCCACCACCCCTTCCTTCCCTGTCACTAAAGTCTGATCTTCTCAGGGCATGTTGCCTAGAACACATCCAGGATGCTTGTTACAAGTGCTGACTCCTGGGCCCAGCTATCAACTTACTGAGTGGAAATTTCTGGAGAGGAGGCCTGGACACTTCCCACATGACTCTGATGCTGTATCATAGGGACACATATGCTGCAAGAAGAGAATGCCCACCTAATGATGGTCTGCCCTAAACAATGAAAAGTTTCAGTTTTGCTGTAGAAATCCATAGGAAGGCAAGGGCCAGTGTTAGTCCTGCCACCCAACAATGCCATCGTGGCCAGGCCATTTCTGTCTTTCAATCTCCCATTCTTGGTGTGCCAGCTTTTTCCCTGAAGCTCTTGCCTCATGGTTGCAAGATGGCTGCCACAGCTCCAGAGAGAGTCCAGGTGTAAGGCAGAAAAGATGAGGGAGGGGGAAAGGAAGTGTCTCTTTTTACTAAAAAAGGCACAGATGTGCTAGGAACAGCCCCTCTCCCACCCACAAGACACTTTTGCTTTAACCTCTTTGGCCAGAATTAGATTTTATGACCACATTTAGCCACAGGAGGCTGGGACCATGGGGCTGAACATTGAAATGACTGGCTTAGGCCAATCATGATCCATCACCTGGAACTGGATACAAAAGCTGGAATCCATCAACAAGTAAGAGGGGGGCTTGGTGACCCAGAGTGCGCATGCATAGATGCCCACTACAACCAAACGTCCAGCTTCCCAACAGGGATCGGCAAAGGGCAGGGTACGATCCACGCACAGCTGAGCTAGGAGAATGGCCTCAGAGGAGCAAGGTTCCCCCTCTTCAAATCACCTCTGTTCTCATCCTAACAAGGCTGAATAACAACTTTCAATCAATGCCTAAAAAAAAAAAAGTAAATAAAGCTTTAGTGATTAAGATGACCATTTCTTTGGGGAAAAATGAACATGGCATGGGAAGTTGAGTGGCTCAGCACCTCTAGGACTAAAATAAAGCATCGGGAGGAAGTTGGTGTTCCTCCCATTGGATTCCTCTGACCGGCATGCTGGTCACTCCAGCTCTCTAGTGCGGTCCTCACTGGGGTTTGGAGGGGATATCTGTGGGACCGCGTGGCACCCTGGCGGGTAAAGAGGCGAGAGGAAGACAACATATGGAAAAGGAACTTGGAAGGTGGGCAACAATGATGCAGAGCAGTGAACGATCCAAGTTTCAACACCAAGACTTCTTCCTGGAGGGTTTTCTGGGAAAACTTTAATGAGAATGGAATGTCCATTTTCCAGCTTCTGTATATAAGCAGGTGATAGAAAGCGTCCGTTGGTGGTGTTTCATATCACCAGTGATTCAAATTAATGTTCACCTTCCCTTGCTCGTTTCTCTCCTAATTCTACAAGCTCGACTTCATATCCAGTGGAACTTACATTTATTTGTAATCTCGCTGCTTACACTCCACTGAACAATAAAAGAACAATAAACTTAATAAAAAGCCCAAGTGATTGGAAATTGCTCTGGGAATGGCAGTCCAGTATGAAAGCTATAAATTTCCTTGTGTGCTCATGACAATGTCAGCTAATTTTTATGAAAAGCCCATCACAGAACATGGCACCCAAACAGTGCCATCACTTTCTCACCAGCCATCACACTTCCCCTGATAACAAAATAGAAAATGCATCATAAAATGATGTTTCAAGCCACAGATATATCTTGAAATGCTCACTCTATCCAGGAACATTTCTTTTCTGACCCTGTCTTGCACCTGAACCTTGAATTAATCATTCCTTTTCCATACGGTTACACAATACCCACTGGTACCATTGTCGGAGCAAAATCTGGGAAAACAACCACCAGAAATATCATCCCATATGACGGACTTGATTGGCCCACATTAGTGCATCTGAGGTAGACACAATTAGTCCGTGGGACAACAGCAGAAATCAGGGAGCCTAAAAACTTAATCTGAAACCATTATCTCTGACAATACACTTTTAAATAAACCACTGGGGGCCTTTTCTCATCGCATGCAACCCGGTGGGAGGACACAGTTCTTCAGTCATCTCATGGGATTAGGAAGGAGAAGAAATTGGGTTTCCCTTTAGTGCTCGAAAATATCTTTTTTGCCTAATTGTTCATGGCGGTTTCTAACCTGCTCTTCAGATCCCAAATATTCTGGATGTTCTAGAATATCAAGTTGGCTAACAGAAAACTACTTTAGCCAGATGATTGAAAGGAAAAATAGCCATCTTGAAATAAAATGCTCTGTGTAAATGAGCAAGGTATCAGCAATGGTAATTTATCTCCTGGCCACAGAGAGTTTGTAAACTTTATGGCTGTGAGCTGAGGAGTGGAGCCCATCTGTCCTGACTTTGTATGGTTATAATCGTCAATAGATAACGCTTTAACATTTATGGTCACCCAGGGAGGCAAGGGAGGGGAGGGGTTTAGAACTAACCCAAAGATCGTTGTTACATACGTGGTTCCCGTCGGACCGGCCAGCTCATCTCAGTGTCCCTGGTGTCTGTCCCTGAGCATGGCACCAAGTCGGGGTCCATGGACGTCTCTGGAATACTCTTTGGCTGGCTGAGGAAGGGTCAGGCTCCCAGAGCAACTGCTGAGTCCTGTTGGGCCTTGCTGGGCAGTGGTCTAACCTGAGAGAGTCCTGGGGCCTCTGTTGAGACGGGATGGGCATGCAGGCAGGGCAAGGAGGGATTCAGAACAAAGGACCCAGTGCCAGCACCTTGTCTCCATTTGTTAGTGCTTGGTATGCTCTGTAGACAGCACAGGGGACCCAGGAGCACGGAGCAATGGGGTTGGCTTATTCTCAATTGGCTTACACTCTACCTTTGGAGAAAGGCTCCTTCGGAAGCCATTTTCGAGAATTAGCACCCTTGCCCCTGATCTAAAATCCACAAGGTACATTACAGCACTATCTGAAGGGGCCCAACCTTCTGGTTTCCCAGGGGGTCTGGATTTACCCAAGCCCCCTGCAATACTGCAGAATCAGGGGGATATTTGAGACAGTGTCTCCTAGACCAAAGAGACTATTTTATTTTGTATTTTATTTTGCAACACATGCTGTGACTTGGCTTTCTCTGCTTAGGATGCTTCTCTTTCCTCCTTCCCCAGCGATAGACTCTGTAACCATCAAGGCCAAACTCAAATGCCATCTCCTCTGGGAAGCCACCCTGGATTTTCCCAGGTAAAATGAATCTGTCTACTGTGTTTGCACAACCCTCGATTGCATTGGATCATAGTTACCTGGTCCTCACCTGCCTCCCACCTAGACTGTGGGCAACCTGGGACAATTGCCCACCCCTAGAGCATCATCACTGCTTGTCCATTACCAGCACAGCATCTGCTACAATGCTGTCCTCAATACACATTTGTTTTCACAGTGTACTGAAATACAGCTTACTATCATGGTCTGTTTTTTTTTTTTTTTAAATAAGCTTTAAAAAATGGGAACCTTTATTTCATCTGCAAAATGACATGCAGCTTGCAATTTGAATGAGAAGCGTATTGTATACAATCAGCTAAAAACAAAACAAAACAACTCACTGTTTATTTTTCCAGGAATGCACTAACATCACACAAATAAAATTAAAGTCACTTTAATAAAGGCTGCAAGTTAATACTAAATGAATCAAGTCCTAGTGCTTAGCAATACAGCAATTTCTCCCCATTTAGTGGGTGTTTAATACTTAAGAGGTGGTGCCTTCTTATGATTAATTACCAGTAGATGCAGCAGACTCAAGTCTTATGAAGGTCCATTTATTGTCAGTTAGGCTACAAGAGTGTTCCCCCTGTAACATCACCCCAACAATGTCTCCTAATTCCTATTGGAAGTGTGGCTTACACTGTACCTGCTAAATTTAACTTGATGGAGGAGGAAAGGCAGGTCTCCGTGTCTTCTCCAAAGCCATTGACATTAACAAGTTTTGCATTATTCCATCAGCCCAAGATCACATTATTATTGTAAACTAGACACATGCATATTGCTTTGTTTTGTCTTCCAGGCTGTATAATTTTGCAAGTCTTAATTTTAACCCAGTAGAATCCACTTTGGTCTTTTGTGTACAAAAATAGGCTTGTAGCTGTAATCATTAAAAAATGAACATATAGAGAGACGAGTAACTAGATTTATAATCCAACCCAGTGTAATTAAGAGACAGCTTTTGATTTCAATGAAATGACAATCGCATAATGGATTTTGAAAGCAAGATAAATATGAAGAGGGAGCGACGTTTATGAAGTACACAGAGGGAGAGAGGCGGTGAGATTTATTTTTCAAGCGATAAAACATCATCCAATCGCAGCATTCACTTTTGTGGTTACAATTTGCTAAATGATCTCAAATCTTGTTAATTAAAAAAGGGGGGAGGGTGACATGGCTAAAAGGAGAGGAGATGTGTTTGGTGCTTTGAAATGGAAAGAAGCCTGCTGATTTTCTTAGGGCCAACTCACCTTGAGGAAAGCAATTGCTTAGAAATAGTTAACCATTTCATGTTTATTGATCGCTCCTGTGTATACTTCTAGTTATTAAACCTTGATTTATAATAGATTATCAAAAATATTGGAGCCTTCCTTTTTTTAAAGTTTCATGTTCTCAGTATTTGATTTCTAGAAACTGAAAAAAATGAGCCAGGGTAAAGTAATATGATTTTTTCTTTTCTATGACCAGTATGGTTTAGGGAGCCTCTTACCCAACACTTGGCCCCAGTTTTTAAAATTAAGGGTTTTTATCTTGCCCACAATAAGTATGAGGGTAAGGACGAGAATGGAGACATCTATTTTGGCTCCAAGCCAGCCCAAATTGGCCAAGAGACAAGTTCCCTATAATTTGAAGATCTGCAGTAAAAAATGAACCTATTGTTTTTGCCAGCCTTTATTTAGCTGTTTGCAATAAAAAAAAAAAAGAAAGTTTCTATATTGCTTTAAAGAAAACCATTCTTATAACTTTCAATTCCAAAGACAGAAAAGTTAGTCATGGCAAATGAATGTACAAGGTTGCTATATGAGATTTCTGCTTTGGTAGTTCCAATATCCCATAGTTGTGCTGATAAAGCGAGGATGGCTTGTCTCTTAGAGTCATATGCTCACCTTTTCAAAATAAAAAAAATGTACTTGCTGTGATAAAACTGAAGAAAAATGTAAGTGATGTCTTCTACATATTTCCAAGGTAGGACTTGTCACTTATCTTCTTTAGCCACAGCAAAACCAACAAAACAATCTCATTTTAATGCAGAACACGTCATGAATGCATTGGTGGGTCAATTCTTTGAAATTTTTATCTTTTGAAGCACAATTACAAAATGTAGAATTTGGGTCACGCATCTAACTTGGGAATGTGGCAATGACTATTAGCTGCCCTCTAATACTTACTGTCACCTTTGCTGTTGATGACATTTTAGGGGGCACCGAGTGCATAAAATGCAGACTACATCTTCCTGTGCCCTTGCAGCTGGTTGAGCCCACACGGTTAAGTTCTATCCAGTGGGAGGGGGGCAATCTGTGGGTTGTAGATGTTAAGTCCTGTTCTCCCTTGTTTTCCTCTCCACGTTGGTCACAGTGTGTTTATGTTAAGGTGCATCTTGACCAGCAGAAGACACCACACTTCATGGTCAGTGATGATCATTGTCACTTATTTAGCACTTACTATAAATCAAGTGCTATTCTTAAACCTGATGTCTCACAACAACCTTATGGAGTAAGCACTACTTTGATGCCCATTGTTACTGATGAGCAAACTGAAGTACAAAGAGATAATACAACCAGTAAGTGTCAGAATTAGGATTTTAATCTACGAAAGGGTGTCATAGTCTATGCTTTTAACTGCAACTCAGTACTGCCTCTAGAAATGGCGAAGCCACTAGAACAAAGGGGCCTGGATCCATATATTATGGAGCCACCACATTAACCCTGCACCACGTAGCCAGGGCTGTAATTTTATTTCTCTAAAAAGCAGCCAAACCCATATCCTAATGAATGAAAAGACAATGGACAATGTATGTAATTCGATTATTGAGGAAGGTAGGCAAATCTAATCTAAATGTCCACTTGAAATGACAAGGCAAGAAACCCACAACTAAAAACCAAATAAAGCCACAGCTGAAATCTGAACCCCAACTCCAGGAGCTCCAATAGCCAATAAAATACATTTATGCTCTCCCAGTCCAACCCTCAAAACCTAGGGTTTCATTAAAAGGCAAATCGTGTTCCCCTTGAGAAAAAGTTGCATGTCAAATAGTTGTTTTCCTAGAATTTATCTTTTTCCTCTACTTATAGAACAATAGTCCCTCTGTAGGTAAAGATGACATGAAGGTTAATTATTTCTTTGGTAGGGGGTGAAGCCGATTGAAGTAGTATTCAGTTTTTACATTATTTTGACTTTTCAAATGTTCAGGGCCATTTACTTTGGTTACGTTTATACTTTGTTGTAAACCTTTTTGTTTTTCCTGAAGTTAATGATTGCCTCATTTTTTAACTTGCTTAATTTTACTTGCTAAATTTATTTGCTTCATACCCCAAATCTTAGCCTAGAGTATAAAATTCTCTTAATGCAGTTACATATCAAATAATTAATCAGTTCCATCTTTCAATTCCATCTTTCCCATGGTTCTCTCTTCTCCTGCTTCAGTTTCCCAGTAACATTATAGGAAAAGGTACATGTGAGGTAAGTTATTGGGACCTTGAATGACTGAAAATGTTGATTTGACCCTTACACGTAACTAACCACTTGGCTCTGTATAGAATTTTAGGTTATAAATAATTGTATCTCAGAGTTTTGAAGGCATTACTCCATTATTACTTAGTTTCCAATGTTGCTCCTAAGAACCCTAATTCTTGTGTGTGTGTGTGTGTATTTATGTGTATTTAATGTGACTTATTTCCTCCTCTTCTTTGAAGGAAAATTTTAGAATCTTTCCTTAATTCCTGATGTCTTAAAATTTCATGGTGATGTACCTCAGTATAGGATTATTTCCATTAATTGGACTGCATTTGGTGGACTTAAATCTAGTGACCAATGGCCACTAGCTCTAAGGAGATTTGAAACAAACAATACTTAATCACCTCCCCCTCATTTGTTTTGCTTTCTTTTTGTAGCACTCCTGTTATTTAAATATTAGACTTCCTTGATTAATCCTCTTAAGCTCCTCATCTTTTCTATTTTCCATCTCTTGAACGTTTTGTCTTCCCTTCTTGGAGGTTTCCTCAATTTTATCTCCTAAATCTTCTTTTGCATTACAAAACATTTTCAAACTATATTTTTAGTTTCCAAGAACTCTTTATTGTGGTTCTGAACATTCCTTTTAAAAACTTAGTCTTACACTCTTTTTTTCATGAATGTGAAAGCCTCTTATCTCAGATTATTAATTGTATGTTGATTTGACGTTTCCTTTTGCTCACCACACTCTATTTCCTATGAATTGTCTCACCCATTTAGTTATATTGACTCAATCTTTCAAATTAGTGGCTTTCTTCAAATATGTGGGGACTATTAGCTGTCTGGTATGAGGCACTTATTGGAGCTTATTGGAAATGCTGTTAGTGAGTGGGGCTCCTTGACTGGTAGCTTTGCCATTAATATTCAGTTAAGGACTGGCTGTGGGGGTGGGGCATCAAGTTTAGCATGTGAGTGGGCCAGCTTCTGTAGTGAAAAATCTCCCAAACTACTCTCTGGAGGCTGTGAGTTCTAGGAACTGAAGGGAGAAACAAGCTGGCTGCAGCATTTGGCACACAGACTCTCGCTTAACTTTCTGCTTTCAATGTGGTGTCTCACCTTTACCCTGTGTGACCTGGTGTCTTCAAGCCCAGATAGCTTTGAGTTCGGCCTGTCCAGAAGGCAACCTTCTACCTCTTCTGCCAGTGTGGAGGAGAGGCAGTTTCTAGGCAGCCTGGGTTGGGGGCGGGGAAGTGGGGTCTAAGGGCTCTTTCTAGAACCTTCTGTTCTTCCAGCCACTATCTGTACTGATGCCTTCACAGGTATCAGATGCCTCTATACTTATGCCTTCACAGGTAGCAGATGCCTCCAAACCTGAGCCTTTCTGGATTTCTACAGCATACATTGGCTTAGTCTTTATTAAGTAAGTGGGCTTTAGCAATTGGTACTATTCTAACTGCTTACACTCATCCATCTAATTTCTACCACCCCAAGCTTGGTATCTTTTCTTCTTCACTGTCATCCCCTATCCTGTTTTCTTTGTCCTTATGAGTTCATGACTTTTTATAATTTCATTACTGCCATTTTAGTGGTATTTCAGGAAAGGGTGGAAATAAACAATGATCTCAGTTTGCCATAGTTAACTGAAAATACAGGTTTTAATTTTTATCTCTATTAAAAATAATTATTTTTGGTGGTGAAAAATTACAAAGACAAACTGAAATTATTTTGGGAATGAGTTAACTATTTTGGCAAGGCAGAGAGAGGGTGTTATGCGGTTCGATGTTGATTTTTGTCTATTTTCTTTTTTACTGCAGTTAATAGAAATGAGGTTCTAGTGACCAAGAGACCATAGTGTTCCAGAATAGCGGATCATGGAGAGAGATTCCTATTTATTCACCAGTGTTTCCTTTGATAAAGTGGTCTTTCCACCTGTCCTCATTTAGATTCATTTTCTATTATTGTATCCAGATGGCCCTTGATCATCAAGATTGAATCTCTAAAGAATAGATTCATTTACTTGCAACTCTGACCTAAGCTGTTTTATTTCACATTTTCTTTTTAGGACTAGTAATGTGGTTAGGGCCAAATGCTCTCATGGGTTTAACTCATTCTTTATTTTGGAGCCTGAGAAAACTTGCAGAATGTGCAACTGCAACCATTTTCTTGCCCCATTTTGGACTGTTCCTTTCGTTGTTGTTGTTCAGACGAGCAAGTAGAAATGAACAGGGTCCTCATACATTCTCACGTTTGTGTGTGGACAAGATTTCCCAGCAGGTCTAACCTTCTTCTGGGGAGTGGCCCTCAGCAGCCTGCTCTGCCAGCCATCTGTGTGACACTGGAAGGTATGCTTTCACTTAAGCGACATGTGACTCTCCGAGGTGCCTCCATTTTCTGGGATTGGCCATCTCAGGTTCACTTTGTTTCAACATATTTTTTTAAGCCAGAATCAAACTTCCATATTCTTCCCAAAAGATCTACCCCCTAGATGGGAACAAGGGTCCTCCCTCATAGGACATAAATACTAGATGCTTCAGAATTTGAATTCTTTTTTCGGTAAACCAGTAGCAAGTGAAACTATCCTTCTGAAAGTGGGTCAAGCCTCATTCCGACGCCTTCTCACCAGGGGAGGGAGTGTCTCTCTCTAAGTTGCATGGTTTAGTCACTGGGCAAACCAGGAAGTCATTCTTCCTTCAGGAATTGTTTATGCAAGTAGATGGAGCCACATTAGGGAGGTGCCTTAATGCACCGAAGCATGAAAACAGCTGCAAAGAAGAAAAAAGGAAGGAGAACTATGCATTCTTCGTGTTCTTCATATTTCCAACACATTGCAGATAACTTCCGTGTGAGTCCTGACACGTGGAAAGGCACACGGAACAGACTTCCCACAAAACATCTACACACAACAAAGCTCATGTAAGATGCCCGATGTCCTTTTACCACAGAAATGTCAGAAAACAGGAAGCGTGGATACATGCATGTAACTCACATAAGTATGTAACTCCCGTGGGCATCATCACTAGTCCAGATCCCTTGGATTGTTCCACTCTAGTATTTACAATCAATGTGACTGGATCACCTGTCCCAAGGGCTCTGAGAAATTCATCGCCCCTCTTCACTCCTATGGATGCTTGGGCATTTCCATGTGGCAGGCCACTCCCCCACCGCCACTTTTCCCGAATTCTTGGCTGGTCTATTCCCACAGCCTTCGCCCCTGCTGGCCGTCTCCCTCATCCCCACAGTCCTCCCCACCCAAGACTGCTGTGCATAGCCGGCTTTACTGCAGGTTTGGGGCAAATGGAGAGAGACCATTCGTCACCACAGCAGAAAACGCAAGTTAATATAGGCTCATGGCTGCCATGGTCTAAACAGCCACCTGACACCGTCCCGCAGGGAATGTCTCACTCTCTGGGCCTCTCACGGGCCCCGTTTGCCACCATGGCTTTGGCTCTCCCCTGTTCTCACACAGTGGCCTCAAGTGACCCCCTGCCTCTCCACAGGCTGCTTGCCCCCAAAGTCTTGGGTGTGTCCACTCCCCAGCTTCTGCCTCTTAGGGCAGCAGAGCGAATAAACTCTCTCAGTTTTACTATTTCCTGACCATATCCTGAGGCCTCATCTCTTGCGACCAAAAGGCTCAAGAGGGTCTTTTTCTAGCCAGTAGGACCATCTGTCCCCAGGTGAGTGTAGCCATGTCCCTGGAACCCAGGTGCTGGGCAGGCAGCATTTGCTGTAAGCAGAAATTGCATCTTCTTTTTTTTTAATTTTTTTTTTTAATTTTTTTTTTCAACGTTTATTTATTTTTGGGACAGAGAGAGACAGAGCATGAACGGGGGAGGGGCAGAGAGAGAGGGAGACACAGAATCGGAAACAGGCTCCAGGCTCTGAGCCATCAGCCCAGAGCCCGACGCGGGGCTCGAACTCACGGACCGCGAGATCGTGACCTGGCTGAAGTCGGACGCTTAACCGACTGCGCCACCCAGGTGCCCCAGAAATTGCATCTTCTTATCACACTCACTTAAAATATGGAGAAAACCGTTCCTGGAATTGTCGCTAATAGCGTCTACCGGTGCGTGCAGGCTCTGGCGATGGCTTTTCATTTCGCAGAACAAGTTACAGTCCCAGGGTGCGCACACGCTAATGTGAGCCAAAGCCCGTTTGCGCTTGGCCTGCGCCCCGACGTTTTAGCACATCTGAACGGGCATGGCGGCCATGGGCTCTCGGAGAGGCTTCAACTAGAGCAGCTTTGTTTTTTCCTTTTTAAGGAAAGGGTATGATGTCACTTCCATCGATGTGACAACCTGGCAGCCAGTGTTAGGAGAGGAGACTGACGACGTGTGCTGAGAGGCAGGGTGCTGGGAAGGGGGGTAGACGGGCACCAACCTGCAGGCCGGACGCTACGACTTGTGTTTCTCTCCTCCAGCAGCTCTTTGGGAAGACGGAGCCTTCTGGGAGCCATGGGACTGGAGGGAAGGTCTAAATCTTCCACTTTGTGCAAAACCATTCTTCCTCTTGGGAGAGCTTCCCTGCAGCGGGGCTGTGTGCGGGCCTCTTGTGCTATTTTATAACACTGGCTGGGTCAGGACTCGCCTCTGCAGGCCGTGTCCTTGCAAGGGAGCCCCCTTCCCTCGGAGGTGACCCAGCCCGGGCACCCGCTAAGCCCTGTTTGTGAGTTACCTCGTTTTATCCCTGCAACAGCCCTATCAGATATGCACCTCTATTATAACCCCCGTTTTACAGATGAGAAAACGCAGAAGAGGACACTTGTCGAAGGCCACACAAATAGTAAACGACAGTCCTGGGATTCGAAGAATGGCTCCGGATATATGCCATGTTGGTTTCAAAGCCCTCCTCCGCTTGGGAGAATGTCTTGTTTGCAACCCCTAATAACAAATTCATGATGGACCACGAGGACTCATAATATCCCACTGTGTGTCTATTTGTATTCAAACCCGGCTGTGTTTATAGTTCGGTTTTATATATGCTCATCTTTGGAAGGACAGATATTAAGAGAAAGAATGTTGCTCCTAGGGAAGCAATAATGGGACAGAAAAGCTGAACCCACCCGATGAAAACTAGGTATCCTCATCATTCTCTGGGAGCCTCTCTGGCTTCTCCCTGCTCACTGCACTCACCTCAGTTTATAAATAGTGTGTATCTATTGGCTTATTCTTTCCCGTGTTCTCCACCAGACTGCAGGTTTCATGAGGATAGGGAGCTGGTCTGTTTTTCCCCTGCTGTATATACAACTGCTGGGTCGGGGTGGCATATGAATGATACAGGATAATTCTGGTTGAATGAGTAAGTGAATTACAATTCACGCATTTCTCTTCATTTTTTAAATAAGATGGCTATAAATAAAGATGCATCTTCAGATTTCTAGAAGCTTGCTTTCTTAAAATTTTTATTTATTTTTGAGAGAGAGAGAGAGAGAGAGAGAGACAGAGCATGAGTGGTGGAGGGGCAGAGAGGGAGACACAGAGTCTGACACAGGTTCCAGGCTCCGAGCTGTCAGCACGGAGCCCGACGTGTGGTTCGAAGTCACGAACTGTGAGATCATGACCTGAGCTGAAGTCGGATGCTTAACCCACTAGGTGGGTTGCTCAGGCCCCGAATGCATCTTTGCTTCTGTTGAAACTGATCGGTGCTCATCAAGATGGTCCAGTCAAAGATGCTTCTGGTTTTGTTTCTTAAAATTCTGAAGCAAAAAGAACCCGCAGTTGCTGAATTTGAGAATTTACTTTTCATTTGGTTCTTTAGGCCATTACAAAGGAGCTTTTACTAGATTTTTGTTTTCATTGATGAGGCTTCCCTTAGAGTTAGTCACAGGATGTACTTTTTATTTCAATGAACTTTGAAATGAAAACAAATCTATACTCACTATCAATTAAGTGTTAAATCTTTCTCGCCACCAGGAGTTCCTGAGTAGAATGCAGTTGTACAAACTGGAAGCAGAAGAAAGGTGCTATTTGATGAGAAGTAGGAAAGTCACAAAAGAGAAGTAATGTATTTAGCATTAGGAAGCACTGATGTGTTTCTAACAGTAATTATAAGGTCAAATTCCATATTACACAGGCTGTGGCCACCCCTGGAGCAAACCTTGGGCAGTACATCCTTCTTAGAAAACAAATGTGCTAGTTGGACTCATTCGTGGCATGAGACAGAACCAATGTCCAAGGAAATTAGTCGGTTTGCAAGATTGAGAATCCCAGCTCCAGCAGAGCTGGATCCAGAGGTCAAAGAGTATTTTAAGTCCTTATGTTCTCTCTCTCTCTCTCTCTCTCTCTCTCTCTCTCTCTCTCTCTTAGGGCTGCTGAGCTTGACCCTGCTCTGCATAAATCTTCTTCCCTGGTTTGCATAAATACCAGGGCAGCTGACACCCACTGATGGTCCTCCGAGCTTTTTACAGCAGAAGAAGAGAGGAAGAAAAGAGAGAGATGGCCAGATTTTAGGGGAGCCTTTCACTGACCTCTTCATGAAATGTGTCTATGCCTGAACCAGTAGCTGGGGCCAGGGGACGGGGTGACTTAGGTCCCGTGCCCCGGCCAGCGGTAGAGGTGAGGCAAAGCTTGTAGATGGACAGATGAAGTTAAACATCTGTCCGAGGAAGGCACATGGATGCAGAGAAGGCAAAATAAAACAGTCTCCAGCTACACCTCACCCAGGAGAGCAGAAAAGAACAAAGGAAAAGTCATAGTGGGTACAGTGCCTATTACGTAGAAAGTGCTCACTGCTTCTAATTATAAAGCAGATGAAAGAAAATATGCCTTAAAAACATGTCTAAGTTTTAGCTGTTTTTAAAAGTGTATTTTATTTATTTTTTTGCGAGAGTATGCATGTGAGTGGGGGAGGGGCAGAGAGAGAGGGAGAGAGAGAATCCCGGGCAGGCTCTGCACTGCCAGCTCGATCCCACAAACCATGAGACCATGACTTGAGCTGAAACCAAGAGTCAGACGCTTAACCGACAGAGCCACCCAGGCGCCCCGTGTCTGAGATTTTAAATACCTGGTAATATTTTATTGCATACGCTAGTGTCCTCTCATCCACTTTCTGTGGTTTGGTTACCTACAGTCAGCTGTGGTCCGAAAGTGGGTGACCCTCCTTCCGACACGCTGTCAGAAAATCAGTAGCAGCCTGATGCTAGGTCATGACACTGTGTCACTCACTGCACTTCCTCTCATCACACGGGCGGGTTATAATCTCCTATCCTTACCAGAAGAAGTACAGGTGGGTACAGGGCATAAGACAAGCACATTCACATGACTTTTATTACAGTATGTTGTTATGATTGTTCTATTTTATCATTATCTGTGGTTGTTAACCTCTCACTGTGCCTAATTTATAAATTAAACTTTATCGTAAGTATGTATGTATAGGAAAGAAAACATAGTACATACAACGTTTGGTACTTTTCGTGATTTCAGGCATCCACTGGGGGACCAGGAATATATACCCTGTGGATAAGCAGGGCAGGGGGGACTACTATAGTTCAAATGTTATTCAAATACCTTGGATACAAATGTATTCTGTTCTCTAAATGAAACTATCCAAAACACCTCGAATATTTAATTAATTGTCTTATTATATGCTCCAGAAAATATTTAGTAAATATTATATTTCAATTCATAGTCATGTTTTAGTTCAAGAGTTTCTATCATTCATATTAATTTATTCATAGATTTATGAGTCTAGTCTTTTCTTTGACCCCACATTTTTCTTTCTGGAACTTTTAACTCAATAGTCCAATCAATCCATAGATCTACATCAATATATAATTTTTTAAAGTTTATTTACTTATTTTGAGAGAGATGGAGAGCGAGCAGGGGAGGGACAGAGAGAGAGAACAGGGCAGAGACAGAATCCAATGCAGGGTCTGTGCTGACAGATGTGGGGCTCAAACTCCTGAACCGTGAGATCATGACCTGAGTTGAAACAAAGAGTTGGATTAACTGGATGAGCCATCCAGACGCCCCTAATCCAATCAATATTTAAGGGGCGCTTGGGTGAATCAGTCAGTTGAGCATCCGACTCTTGATTTCTGCCCAGGTCATGATCCCAGGGTTGTGGGATCGAGCCTCGCATTGGGCTCTGTGCTGAATGTGGAGCCTGCTTGGGATTCTCTCTCTCCCTCTCTGTCCCTCCCTCTGCATCTTTCCCCCACTCGCATGTACTCTCTCTCTCTCTAAAATTAAAAAAAAAAAATATATATATATATGTATCTAAAATAAAATGTGTATATATAGCGGGGGTGGGGAGAGAAAGAGAGAGAGAGTAGGAAGTATTATCAGGTATCATGGTAGGTGCTGTGCAGGAATTCAAAAATGAAATGTACCAAGAGAGAAATTTGTAAATTAGCCAGAGGAGCAACAATTAAGCCATTTAAAGGGCAGTGTTGGGTACAGCTGGGTGTGGTGTTATTAACACAGGGGAAGAGAAAACACACGCAGAAGTTTCATGCATAAGTGACCCAGGAGAAAATTAAAGTTCAGAGAAAAAACAACTCACGCTAGCTGATTTTGGTTTAGCCAGGACTATGCGTGGTCTCAAAGGTGTGCCTTATGTACATAGCTGTATATAAGGCAAGAAGTGCGAAGCTTTTGTTCAAGGCGACCCGTCGGTTACCTTGGGTTGACAATGACTACTGGTGGTTATGGGAATAATGTAATAATGAAACACTTGATTGATGAAAAAAGTGTGGATTGTTAAGAATGAATAGCCCTGTATTTGCAGACTTCCTATACTAAGACAACACATTGTGTGATCTCAGCTTTAGCTGAGCAAGAAGAAATCGGCCAGGAAATGTCCTCACTTTCATAGGCGAATGTCTTAGTCTCAGTGGAGTATCTGGGAAGGGATCTGGGAGCGGAGGGAGGGCAGGGAAAGTGAGACAAGAATAAAGGGAACACAAGGCAGAAATGCAGAGTGGTGTTGGCAACCTCTTGGTGACCGAGCTTGATATCGCCAGGATTTGGTAGGTGCCTTCAGAAAAGCGTCTTGGAACAAGTCTTGGAGGGACAGAGGAGGGAACATTTCTCCATCAGCGTCTTTCTCCCACTGGTCAGGGGTGGCCTTGCAGGTGTAAACTTTCCTATTGTCTCAGATGCGTTTGACTGAACACCAAGCACGTCCTCCCGGACAGCCTGGGGCAGGAGGCTAGATGGGGGATGCCATCACCAAAGATGACCAGAGGTGGTCAGAGCCTGCACCCGACTGAGAGACACAGTGGCTGGAGGAAGCCGGGTCTGGGAGAGCCGGGAAAGATGCCCAGAGAGGACGTGGATGTGGACGTGCTGGGCGCAAAGGTTCACCAACAGAAGGCCGAATGGGGACCAGAAACCCGTTCCCGAGGCTTTGCCTCCTCACCGTGCAGCCAATATCTGCTGACAAAAAAAAATAAATGGCCATAAAATCAGAAGATTTACCAGTTTGAATGCTGCACATGCCCACAGACATCTTAATGCTGATTAATTTTACGCTGGCTATATTCTCTTGAGTGATGTGTGTGTATAAGAAATTAACACGGCGAGTTCAAACATTAGAAAATAGCCAGTACAGAAGATATCGCACCATAACCAAAGGTGCCAGGGTTCTTGGCAAAGAGAAGACATCCTACTTTCTATAAAATCAGGAAAGCCATGTAATATGTCGGTAGTTCTCTTGGAGTTAGTAAAACTGCCGAAGTATAAGGTGAATGCAGAAGAATGTAAACAAACAGACGTAGCTGCTGAGACAGCTGAGTGAAGCATGTGATCTCAGGAATTTGAGTGAACACTTGCTTGTCGGCCAGATTGCTCGAAGCAAGGTGTGGGGTCTCCTCCAGGCGGGACGGCAGAGCTCAGACCAGGGTGAGATGGTGAGCCACTTGCTCTGAGCACAAAATTGAATAGTTTCCAGAAACTAAGTGATTGAGACTCATGATACTTTAACGCAATATTTAAAAAATCAAAATGAATGCAAAAAATCCAAAACGAATCAAATACCAACATTTTTGGTGGACACTGGGGCAGTTTTGCTGACGTTTCCTGGGGCTTCAGGCTGCAGTGTGGTTTGACGCACTGTGGTTGACTAATTTGCATTCATTTTGGTTTTTAGAAAGCATTAAAATATTAGGCATCGATTACGGAGGTTTTTTTGCCACCCTCTCAAGTTTGTGCCCAAGGTGAGGGTTTTACTCTCCTGGCTGTAGTTCTAGCCCGGCTGGGAATATTACAAGGAATTTTCTAGACCAGTAACGAATGCTCTGCCAGTCAGGCCCGTGATGACATCACAGGGTGATCTCAGATTTACCTTGAGGAGTCACATTATGTCACTTTCAACACGCCCTACACAGGAAGAGAAACTTCTGCTGCTCGAAATGCAGGTCTGGTTTTATCCTCTCAAACTTCAGAAAGTTTTGATTCTACCCCTGACATAAGCAAGGGGCAGACAGGGCCAGGTCACACTGCTGTCCACCCACCTGTCCAGCCACCTTCCCTCCGTCGGGACCACGTAGCACCAGGTATGCCGCGACTTTGAGTCTGCTCTCGGACACCCCTGTGAGTTGGAAGCCAGCCTTCCTGGAGCTCGTGGCCACAGACCAGGAGGGAGGTCCAGGGTCGGGCAGTAAGTGGTTAAATTCTTTCTCACAAGGAGAGGCCGTGCCGTGAGTGACGTCACGGATGAGGCCCGCGTGTGGGCATGATTGAAAAATGAGGGTTCCCTGCATGAGAAATGGATGCTTTGCAAAGGGCAGCCTGGCTCTCGCCCAGTGTGCCTCCCTGTGAGGAATGGGGCCATCTTTTACCTTCCTGCCTGAAAGAGGGTGTAAGCGCTCGGGCCTGGCCCCCGGCTCGCCCCAGCCATGAATTTGCTGCTTCTTAATGTAAAATCTGCCTTTTCTGGTCATTGTGCCATTTTATTTATGGCCTGTCTTTGGGGGGCTTTTGATCAATAGATTTAGTCTCTCGTATATTTCTTCCTTTCAGTTGTTCTTGGTTATATTTTAAAATTACGCAGGGCTGCTAATGATTGTGAGCTGGCCCTGGAGTGAACGGGGTCTTTGGCTGCTGGGTGGCTGGGCTCTGAACGCATCGTGACAGCAGGTTAATACGAGCCTCCCAGACGGGCCCGTTTCTGGGCTTGGCCTCTGCATGAGAGAGGAAGGAGGCTAGCTGGTGAGAAGGGTGGGCAGCCTGGAGCTGTGCCATGACACTGTATCTGTCCTGACTCTGGGGTCCTGCGACTCCCTCCTTAGTGTCAGAGTTGAATTTGGACGGTTAGAATTACTGAGGGCAGGATGCCAAGGTCCTCCTGTCCATTTGCCCACTTGCCCTTGGCCGCGTGCCTTCCAACATTAACGAGACAGCCCCGCCAGAATCTCCAACACAACGTCCCTCCAGGGTGCCGTGCCCAGGTGAGGCCCGGAGCGTCACCTTGCAAGGGCCCTGCAGGTGCCGGGTGCAGGGGGTATGATCCTAACAACCGCTCATTGGTCCCTAAGGGAGCACAGCCGGGGCGTCATGATTCCTGCCTAATTTGAGCCCAGACAGCCCAGCACAGCAACAGTATAGATGCAGATTTGTGTGATTCAATTAAATTATTGTTTGCATTTTCATGCAAATGAAGATAAGTTCTTTTGGCATGTGAA
Source organism: Acinonyx jubatus (assembly GCF_027475565.1). NCBI lineage: Eukaryota > Metazoa > Chordata > Mammalia > Carnivora > Felidae > Acinonyx > Acinonyx jubatus. The sequence continues at coordinate 82,650,587 of NC_069393.1, read as the reverse complement.
TTGTGCGTTTAATAAAAGCTGCAGCTTTTTGGACTGTGGGCAGAACGCCTTAACTTGGGTTGTGGGGGTGGCCTCGGAGCTGCGCGTTTCCAAGTGCTTCAGCCCACGGGAGCCCAGCAATTCCCACCGATTGGGTGATTCGCGGGCAAGGTACTCTCACACCTACCCCTCATCTGCCTCTTGTATTCCATCCAGCAGCCTTGTCTCCACCGATCAACTTCAGTGGTGTTAGTTTATGTCCTGGTAGCTCTGTCCCTGTGCTTGGTGGGGGCACACTCACTTCAAATACATATATTTCCCCCCTTACTGGAGGCTTTGGTGAAACGAGGCCGCTATCTGGCGTTTGGGATTTCAGCTGCTGCATCTCAGAAAGTTTGGATGTGTTAATGAGCACAAATAAAGAGAGCAGAGAGGCTGGAAAATCAGCGGCCAGCAGAGAGCATGCAAACAGGAAGCTGTTTGATTATGTGCACGGGTGCAAAATTAGGAAAAGAATTTGAAATTGTCTTGCGCACGGAGATTCTATTGTTTTCAAAGAATAATTCCATCTATTTTAACATTTTCAAGTGCAATTCCATCGGTAATGGCTCTTCCTTTGATTGTGAGTGATGTTAATTGAAAGGTGTGGCCCGGCGTCTGTTTTGGTAGTTAGACTCACATCTTTTGTCTAAAAACTCAGAGTGCCGGCTTTCCTGCCCAGCCTCCCTCCGTGTTTCTGTTTTGGTGATGTGATGACAGACTTACAGTGTTTCCTTGTGTGTATGGTAACAGATGTTTATGTGAATAACAGACTTTTTTATGAAGGCATACACTTTATAGCCAAATACTAATTAAAAATAATTGCATGTAAGCATTTTTGTTTATTCCCTGTTGTGCATCTTTAATCATTTGAAATCACCTGCAGTTGAAAATTGAGGCAAAGATATGATACCGCAATTATAAGAGGCCATCTGACTATATATTAGGTAGAAATAGCAACATATTTGAGAAAAAAAAATTACGAAGTAATTTTCGAAGTCTCTTGTATACCGGGTCAAGATCCTAATACATTACTTTGTTAAACTAATAGGATTTTAAGGCATCATTCAGTCACCAAAACAACTGCTTCATGAATAATATTCTATACCTGACACATTCTGTGCACTAACAAGCTCATTACAAGTAGGTTTTAATTAGAGGCGTAACAGATGGTTCCCAATAAATACGGGCAGGGGTGACTCCCTGGCCTTATTTTTATTTTTTTTTTCTTTTTCAAGACAAAAATTGCAGGTAATTGAGAGACTCGGAATTTCAGTTTGGGTTTAATAGTATGTGTTCAATTAAAACAAAGCGTAAAGCACCGGGGATGTGACTCAAATAGTTGAACGCCGAACTAAGGAACCAGGGTTAAAAATGATTTTCCTGTTTGGAAGCGAGCTTCCCCAGCCGCGGCAGGGACGGGCCGCGCACAGCCCCGGGGGGTGGCTCACTGCGGCTTGCTCGTCCGGGCTTTGTTTTTAAGCATCGCCTGTCAATGTGTTATGAAGAATTAATAAGACATTTCAGAGTGTTCTTCAACTCCAGCAGCGAACACTCTCACCTCTGTGACATTTAACAAAAACATTTAAGCAGAAAATAAAAGGCATGTTTCAAAAAGCGACATGTGCCTCTCTGCATAAAAGCATTTTAATACTATTTGGGGACACGAGAAGGAGGAGGGACAGATAAAGTAAGTTCCACTGTAAGAATTTTCGTTTTAAATGAGCCAGACTTGATATTTGTGCTGCGGGTGGGGCAAAAAGGATCTGGTGAATCTCGCGCATGAAGAAAGCTTAGGTTTTCAGGTGGAATTTACCCTTCATTATTATCTTTTAATCATTTGCCTTTGGGGTAGACAAAATTCTGATTTAAATTAAGTAAGTAAACCCCAACACACACACACACACACACACACGCGCAAATCAAGGGAAGTTTAAAAATAAATGTACAAGAGTTGAAAGAAAGCATCATTTTGTCAATTTTTCTTTTAAATGTGCTTAAAAAAAAAAAAACAAAACCATGGGGGTGGGCGTCAAGAGACCATCGCAAATCCCTAACGGATGTCGGTAGTGTCTTTGAAACCCCCACCTCCGTCTGAAAATACGGCTTTCGGATGATGGTGTCCACGGCCCGGGAGGCGGGTCTTGACATCATCAGATCGACCGAGGGCCTTTTAAGGCGGAAGAGAGAGACTGCATTTTGCAGGGAGCCCCCCCCCCAAATTCCAGAATTAGAAATGGAGATTGTGGGGCATGCTTTTCTATTCCAAGGGCATTCTCCTGCTGGCTGCCTCCCCACCATCTCTCTGCCTGTTCTTCAAGTGGCATTTCTTCCCGCACACACAGTGGGGTTGTGTGTCACGGTGTGCCGTTGCCTGAAAATAAGGCCACTTCAGGTATGAAATATCCCGCCCGTATTCCCTGGGGCAAATCGCTGACAGGCGGCAGCTCCTTTGACGCGGAGTCACCAGGCCGCCAGACGGGAGGAGGTAGTCACCTATCTGCACCATCCAGCTCCAGAGCCAGAAATAGCGTTAGTTCGAGTGCGAGGCGTTTAATTTCATTAAGAATTTTTTTGACAGCATGACACCCCAGAGTGTTGTTCCAGTTGTTCCTATCACTTAAGGAGGGGAGGGGACTCGGAGGCGGGAACAAATCCCCAGGCTGGGCTCGTAAATTGCACTCTCAGAGGTAAGAAGCCCCACTCGGTATTCATCAACTGGCGACGCGCTTGGTGAAAATTGCACGGACGTGTCCGTGGGAGCGGGGAGCACGCGGTGTTGGGCCGAAGCGACCCGTTTGGAATTTGGGCGCTGGAGGGCGGGCTGCGTGGAGAGGGATTCACGCGTGTCACTGGAGTGTCGCGTTGACTAAGACGTGTACGAAGACAGGGGTGTGTCATTCCATGGGACCTCAGAATGAAACTAACCAAGGCTTCCTTTCAACAGATGGAATAAAGAAGCGCTGGGCGGAAGCAGAGCGCGTAGTATTCGATCCGGCAGAGCTGGCCGGGTTCTGATGAGCATCGTCCACACCCTCTAGGCGCCCAACTTGTGTTTCAGCTGCCAAGCCCCACTCATTTCCAGATCATGCCCCGCCCCAGTCCTTTACCACCAAGAGTGGCCAAGGGCCAGCAAGAGAGGGAAAGTTATTCCTTACGCTCCAGACTCCAGAATCACAACGCCCCTCCCCCCCCCCCCCCCCCCCCCCGGGCTTGAGACTGTCATCCTTCACGCTGAACTAGTTCACAAGGACTGTAGTGAAGATTAATACGTGCCATGGCCTTCGTTGTCATCAGCACAGAGATGAAACCCGGCCACACAGCTGACGAGGCAGGTGGCCTGATGACTAAAGAGCCTTGGAATGGACTTTGGGAGGCGCAGGCCCCTCCCTGTGTTGCCTGGTTTACCTCCGAAGAGCATTTATTTCTGCCCGGCACAACTCTGTCTTCTCCCTGCCCTGGTGTCTACAGGGGGCTATTAGTCCTGGGTTTTCCAATTGCTTACAGGAAGCATCGGTGTTGAAGACACATTAACTAGAGAACGCATGAAGAGTGCTCTCGTCACCTTTTGCCAGGAGGCTCTGGCTTGTCCGCTGCCCAGCCAGTGCCACTTTCCGTGGTGCTGGGGATGGGCTCCGTCTTAGTCCCTTTGGGCTGCTCGTACCACAGATGGTGGTGGCGGGGGGCGTGGCTTAAACAGCCAAGTTCATTTCTTACAGTTCTGGAGATGGAAAAGTCCAAGGACCAGGGGCCACCAGGTCCAGTGTCTGGTGGGGACCTTCTTCCTGGCTTGCAGATGGCTGTCTTCCTGCTGTGTCCTCTCACGGTGGACAGCAGAGAGCAAGCACTCTCTCCTGTCTCTTCCAATAAGGCCACTAAACCCATTTACAACGACTCCACCCTCATGACCCATCACCTCCCAAAGGCCCCGCCTCCTAACACCATCATGTTCGGCTTTGACCTAGGAATTGGGGGGTGAGGGGGGACACAAACGCTCATTCCATGACACGTCTGAATGTTTTTCACTGGAGCCCATACAGTGTCTATACCCATAGTGGGTCATTTCCATGGGAGCATCTGCCTTCCGACTCAAAGTCCTCTCTCCCAAATGTGGCCCTTTTTTGGGGGGTAGGTGTGTGTACCCGATGTGTAGCAGAGATGCTGTTGAGCTAGAGTAACAAGTGAGAAAGTAAGTCTAGAGGAGAGGTCCCAGGCAGATTTTGAGAACAGCCTTGTACAAACATATTATTATTTTTCGTCTCAACTTGATTTTCTTCAGCTTCCCTTTGTTTTCCCATACTGTAGCGTCAAGAGCTCCATCTAATCGATCTGCCTGTGAGCCAATTGAAAAGGAAGAGCCTGGGCGTCTGCGTGACTCAGTCGGTTGAACATCCAGCTCTTGATATCGGATCAGGTCATGATCTCACGGTGCATGGGATTGAGCCCCACATTGGGCTCTGCACTGACGGCATGGAGCCTGCTTGGGATTCACTCTCCCCCTCTCTCTGCCCCTCCCACCCCGTGCTCTCTATCGCTCAAAAATGAGTAAATAAACATTAAAAAAAAAAAAAAACCAGAATAGGAAGAGCCAACATATCCCCGGGTTTAAGAAGGACATGAGGTTATATCTGAGGAGATGGTTACAAAAGGAAGACTCTGAATGGTTCATTTTATCAGGAAGTCAGCTTGGGCCTCATGCTTTGGGCCAGGCACTGTGGTACAGGGTGAGGGTGATGAGGAGGACAGAGTCAGGGTCCCTGCATGAAACAGGATGGGGAAACAAAGGGAAGCTTAAGAAAATCAACCCTCCGCAATCACACAGTGGTGCATCTTAATCTACACCGACATTATATAGACCTTGTCTTGTGTGTATTAGAATGTGCTTTGGGCCACAGATCTGGTACATATGTGCACCGTCAATGAATCTACATAATATCCCAATCCAGAAACCAATAGGGAGTCCGTTTAAGTTTTGCCTCACCCATATCCGTGTCCGTATCCATATCCATATTCATTCATTCGTTCATTCGTTCGTTCCTTCCTTCCTTCGTGCCAGAAAGGACCACCTCCCCATGAAAGCCGGCCTGGAGTGAGGGGCTCTCTCTGGAGTTGCCTGAACCCCCTCCCATTTCCCAAGTGGAGCAAAGCCCCTGTTCATCTCTAGTCAACTCATCCAAGAGAGCGGCTGCCTCACTTCAATTAAGTTTGAATTAATTCTTGCTGGTTTCCTTGACAAAAACATCCAGGTTTTAATTGTTTCACCTAATTACTGGACTGCGACCCAGATTTAAGACCTGACACAGGTGACAGGAAACGATGGGTTTCCTTTGATTATATTCATTTATTGTCTCAAGAGCTTTTTGGAGCAGACGATTCCTCCTTTTTGTTACTGCTTATTTATAAGTCTGACCTTCCAGACTCTGAGGCTGAATGAAATTTCCCTAAATAAACATGAAATCTCTGAATGTCTGTGTCTTCACATTTAGGATCAAATCTGGCTGTAATTGTCCTCAGAGCAGGGCTCCAAAGGTGTTTGATCAAATGAGAAAAATCTACACTTCAGCCCCCAACTTGTGTGTCTACCCAAATTGTGCAGGAGGCTTAAAGAACAGAGACCTGCAAATTCTATGGATGCTAATTCTAGTATTCATTTCTAGCTACATATTTGCATGCAAATATCAGCCTGTATAAATTTGGCATTGAAAGCACCCCAAGGCTCCAGTCTGGCAGATGGGTATTGGATCACAATAAAACTTAACAGTACCTGGGGGCTTTGGGGCCAAACAGAGGCTCCGAGCAACAGGAGAGAATCCGTCTTTCCTCCTCTGAGATGACAGTGTGGGCTTTATACATTGTTCTGGCCAGAAAATATTTAAGAGGTGCTTTGGAGAAACTTTTGGCTGATAGCCAATTTCCCTTAATGTTCTGCAGACAGTCTGTAGATCTTGGAAAGTAGGACATCTTTAAATCAATTTATTTTGTTTTACTTTAAGTTGAGGAGAATTGGCATAAGCAGAGCTCACTCCAACGGCTTCACAGGGACTCTGGTGGGAGGCAGGAGGCAGGTGCTGAAGGAGGGCTGCATAAACCCTGGGATCAATTTCCCATCTTTTTTTTTTTTTTTTTTTTTTTCATGAGGAGTATTGCAAAGCTTTCATGGCCTTATCCTTTCTTACTCTGCAAAAGAAAAACACTCATCCGGGGTGGGGGGGGGGGCGGGAAGGTGAAATTAATGCTTTTCAGAGATTGAGAGGTTTTAGAGAGACCACGGGCTATGTGGACGTCCTAGCCGGGACCTAATCTGTAAGCAGACGTGACAGCATTTATTCCCAGAGAACGTAGATTTCAGGACGTAGGACTAGACGTTCTTTTCTTATTCAGCTGTTTTGAGTAGGCAGACAAGTGCATGGGCGCAATTAAAATCAAATGACAGGATATCTGAAAGAAAAATACGAGCAAAGAAGAAAGTTGACCAAAAAACAATGCTCCTCCCGGCCCTGAGAAGAGGCATCCAGAGTCGAGGGAAGTTGACAGGGTCTCTTGCACAAGACTGTATTACAAGGAGAGGCACGTCTTCTGCAGCTGTAATTTATACACTCACATTTTTGGAAAGATTTCAAGATCTCCCCCCGTATAAATGGGCTTAAAGAGTTCTCTGAACCATGAATGCAGTCTGGCTTGGCTTCTGAATTGTTATCTTTTAAGGTAGAAAAATGAACTTACGAAAATGATACCCGTCAGATTTATAGATGTCCAAGGAAATATATTACTCAGCGGCTTTTGATTCTGTATAATTTCCTTGAAAACTTCCTTGCCTTGAACTTGGTAAAGCAAACATCTCTGGTTTTCCCCAAAGTCTTAGGTAAATGAATAAAACTGGGCAAAATATCAAGTATATGTATTTTAATTTTTCCTGGTTTCCCAAGATCTCTAGAATGACGGGCTCACCCCCACATGGCCCACGGTGCCCGCGTGGCCCTGGTCGACACCCACCTCTGTGCCATCACCTTCGCCCTGGCCCACCTCCTGCGGCAGCTCTGGCCATGCTCCCTCTCGCTCCAGGGCTCCTGCCTGCACCCACCCACCCCCCTCCAACCCTGCAACCCCTCCTGCCAGCCCAGCCTAACCGATGTCAATTCATATCTCAGGTTTCAGAAAAAATGAATGCATGAGGTGAGGTCCCACGCGTACTCTGCCCAGTGCGCGGGTACCTCCCTTTTGCTGTGCTCGCCACACTTGTGATTGTTGGGCCCCATCTGTCCGCCTTCCTAGCTAGACCTTATGCTCCACGAGACGGGGGCTGGCTCTAAGCTTTGGTGCCTAGTATAGGACCTGGTGCTTGATAGAGTCAGTGAACTGCACCCAAGGAAGGGAGGAGACACTCCAAGCAGCCCAGGCAGCACAGTTCTTAAGTAGTTTAAATTTGTTTCTTATCTCTGAGCCCAACCCCCCAACCCCACTCTCCATCTGCAACCCCCACCCTAATGTCCCGGTGACAGCAGGCTCATATATACCTTGCTCCCAGGGCTCGAGCAAGCACTTCATGCGCTGTGATGCTCGCTGTGGGGTGGGCACCATCGTTTCCCCCATTTGACACTTGAGAAACCAAGGCCCTGAGAGATTAAGCGAGCCGTGCTCAAGGTCGCCCAGGCAGCAAGGGTGAGGGCCGGGTTTCGGGCCGTGCTGCCCGTCCCGCCTCTCAGAAAGAAGGATGGCCACTTCCAGAGCCTTGAAATAACTGTGACAGAGGCCAGCAGGGAAGCCGAGTACATTGTCATTGACCCTGCTTTCACATTCAATTCATAATGATCTCGATTTCCCAGCTCGTGGTCTGCTGGAGGCATCAGGCTGGAAGGAATCCGAGAGGACTTTGAGAAGATGGCACCATGACAACAGAAGTGACGGCTGACAGGCTGACACGGGGGATGAAGAAGAAACTCAAAGGCAGTCTCGAGACCGTGTACTAGATAGTCCCAGAATAGATGAGCCCTGCATCGTTAGGAAACATTCACATTGTTCTAGAGCCTTTCTTCAGAGGCTAAGAAAGTGGTGATTTAAAATAATGATTTTTCTTTAAAGGTATGAGGTACAGTCATGTGGCAGATGCATTTCCCCGTATCCAGCAAAGGCTACGGTGCCATTCGTGGCTGCCAAGTGCTCCAGAAGGAGATCTCCACCTCGGGGTGCTTCATGCAAGACATTGCACTGTGCAGTAAAGTGTCACCTGCCTGTCCCCATGCTCGGGGACTGAAAAATTTTCATGTTTGTCCTTCCCCACGTTTTCCTTCTTCCATTTTCTATGCCTCTCCCTTGCCTGGCTGTGATAGAAGTTCTGTGTGCCACCTTTACCTTCAGCTTGCCGGGGAATTTATTTTTGGCCTTTTTAATTAAAAAATTAGTTAATATTTTATTCATGGCCAAGTTACCAGGAGGAGCACAGAGCACGGAGCATGATATGGGCTTGCCAAAGGAGTAAGTCCTGGAGAAGAGTTTTCAAGCCGCTGATTTTTTTTAAAGATTGAGGAAAAGTTGTTTTGTTTTGTTTTGTTTACGATGTGCTCTATTTAAAATGAGCTTTAGATATTGACAGTACTTTATTGTTCAGTTTTCACTTTCTGCACTCATTTCACAAACTTGGAAGTTTTCATTCATTATGAAGTAATTTAAATTAGATGGTAAAGGGTTGCGGGTTTTCCTTCTCGATGACTCCACACCAGAAACTAAATTACCTTGTGTGTAAGGTGCTGTGTCTGAAAGCAGAACCATTCCCATGATTTTTTAACCTGTGTTTAAAAGGACAAAATGATCCTTTTGAAGACTTCAATGCACACTTTTGCTCTAAAGGTGAGGGAAAGGTCCCGGGGGGCTGTAGGACTGGAGCTGGACGCTGGCCTCTGCCAGGACCTCACTGGCACTCCTCTTCAGGGCAGGACCTGCCTTAACGGCCTTCAACCCATCCTTTGGTAAACCAGTGCCTCGGTGTCACAGTCCTTGGAAAACAGTGTCAACCTATCGTCCCTCTGTGAAGCTGTAAAAATTTGTGAAGTCGTAAAAATTTATTCGAAATCGGAGTAGAAGCACATTGAAGCACCAGGTGGCTTTCATCTTGGGGGGACCTCCTGGTATATGTCCTACTTCCTGTTCTCAGAAGCCCCCCATTTCCACTGGGGTCCCCGAGGTGCAGGAAGGGTAACTCTAACCCTGGTGTCCGGGGAGGACTAGGACCCCTCATCCACTCAGTCAATACCCTCGCCCTGGGACCCACAGCTATGAGTTAGAGGCCAGCAGGCGACCTAAGCAGTGTCTTCAAAGTGACTCTTGAAATATTTGCTGGGAATTCTGGGTCATGGATAGTGTTCTGGGAAGATGAGAAGGCTGGATCCTTTGCAGTCATTTTGTTTCCATGAGACCAGCCAGACAAGGGAAGTAGCAGACTAACAGAGGCAGCAGGACCAGAAGAGTGGCAAAAATATGGAGCCAGACCATTGGATGACGTTTGTGCGGGAGCCTGTCCGGCTCTGGTCTTCGGGATGGGGGCCGAGAATACTCTCTTCTTCTAAACCAATTGCAACAGAGTTGGATTAAGGGTCCTGACTGAGATGCAAAAGTCTATGAAGAAAATACGCATTTTAATACGTTTGCTTCAAGTTTTAGCCATTTCACATAAAGTAAAAATGTGAAGACAGTGTTGATCTCCTTGTCATCCGTATCCAGGCCTGTTTGCCTCCCTTCACGTGTATAAATCATTACAGCGATCAGTGAATTTTGTACAATCTTAGGAGGTGATAAAAACATTTTACTTGGGGGTGCAGGTGGTATAAAAAGTATCTGGTATTGTTTTGTGTGCCTTAAAAAATTCACAAATATTATCATAGTTTTGTTAACTTGCTACTTAAACTCAGCATTTTTTGAGATGTATCCATGTTGATGTGTAAATATACATAGTTTATTTTTTAATGTTTTTAGTATTTATTTATTTATTTATTTTGAGAGAGAGAGAGAGAGAGAGAGAGAGAGAATGAGAGTGAGTGGGGGAGGGGCAGAGAGAGGGTGAGAAAGAGAGAGAATCCCAAGCAGGCTCTGCCCTGCCAGCATGGAGTCCGACGTGGGGTTTGATCCCACAAACGGAGATCACGACCTGAGCCGAAATCAAGAGTCAGATGCTAAACTGACTGGGCCACCTGGGTGCCCCATATGCATCGTTTATTTTTAAGGCTCCTGTATTGGTGAGTATTTGGATTTTTCCCAGTTGTAACTATTGCAAATAATGACGCAATATACATTTGCTCACGTCTTGGACAAATGCTTGCATATAAAATTTGTGGGTTGTAAGATATGTGTGCTTTTGGTTCTTTTAGGTACCAATGTGTTTGTTTTCCTAAGTGTCTACAACAATTGTACTTGGGCCAGGTGGGTGTGTGATATCCTGCTTCCCAAATTTCTGCCAATATTTGATACTGTCAGACTTTTATATTTTTGCCAATCTGGAGGGTGTTGTTTTTCATTTTGGTTTTGATCTTTATTTCCTGCAGTATTAATGCAAATGAGCAATTTTTCCAATGTTTAATTGGCTTTTTGATTTATTCTCATTTGTGCATAGCCCTTTTGAGTATTTTACACATTTGTCTATTGAATTGTTTTTCTTATTGATTCGTAGGTCTTCTTTACATAAGCTGGCTCCTAATCTCTTTGTCTATTAAGTCTTCCAACCTTTGTCTCTTTGGTTTCTACATTTATAAAAGCTTTTCCTGACTCCGTAATGTAACAATATCTGTCTAGTTTAAATGTTTAAATATTTAAAATTAGCAATTATGTTTGATGAATTGTATGAAGAATGTATCTACATGGGTTTTTATTTTTTGTTTGTTTAAATAAATAGGCAAATTTCCCAACGACATTTATTAAAGAATGTATTTTTCCCACTGATGTGAAATGCCACTTTATAGCATTATGGAAGTAAGCACATTACACATGTCACATTTCTGAACCGTGTTCATTGTCTCTCCCGGGACAAGATCACTGCATTTCAATGACTGTAGCTTTAGAGTATGTTTTGACATCTGGTCAGACAAGTCTGCCGTTATGATTATTATTCTTACATATTTCTTACCTCGTCTTAATCTTTTAATCCTCCCAGTGAGATTAAGAGCCAGGCTTCCCTCCCATCCTGTTGAGCTTTGGGATGGAATGGAGTCACTTCATGATCTTGAACACAGAAGAAAAGACAAGTGATCACGTTGTGTGTTTCTGTGCTCTTAGAGGGGTGGAGGTAATATGGGGAGCCCAGCTATTTGGGCAGAACACATTCGCTGCATTTGTCAGTGCAGAGCCTTCACTGGAGACTGAGCCCTGGAGAGAAGAGCTGGATGGTTCTAGCAGGTTCTAGCACTGTAGGCGAGGTGGAAAAGGTGCAAGGTCGGGGCTGGTGGGTGATGTTTTTGTCTGCACACTTCAGTGTTTCTCTGGAATGATGGCGAAGAAAAGATCCGATCATGTTGACTGCAACTGAGTCCTTCCGACCTGGGTGATCATTTCCATTCAGGACCAGTGTGGTTACCACACAAGCACTTGCCTTGTGCATGTAGGCATTTTGAAAGCCCTTGTTTCCTCGGGGGCAGGAGTGCAGCACTCGCGTGTCCCCAGCGAATACTGCACCCCCATGTGGACTGCTTCCTGTCTCGGCCCCATCCGTGCAGGTACTCTGCTCATTATCTCTGCACCTTCCTGGTTCTCGGGGAAAACCCCTCTTCTGATTCATTCTCATCTTCTGGTGAAGGGTCTTTGATGGATTTCCCTCTGGTGGTGAGTCCTCTGGAATGGCTTTGCCTTGGGGAAAAACCCCTCCTGAGGCTGCTTTTGCTTCAGGATGGCTTACATACAATTCTAGCCTGTCTGGAAAACCTGCCTCCTTAGGCCTCTGCAAAGAGCATGTAGCTCCCAGCTCTCCCTCCTTCCCGCTTTTAACCTTGGACGTTTCTCAGCCAGCAAGGCTGACTTTCTGGGAAGTTATTAGGTTTAGGTTGAATAGAGGGTGAGGTGGAATAAGATGACTAGCCCACGTTTGAGGAAACCCGCACCCCCATGTCGTGTGCTATTATACGGGAGCTCATAGGCTTTGTCCTTTCCCCGTTTTGTTTAGCAGACCCCGTTGTGAGTATGATACAATTTAGGGATTATCCCCCTAGGAAAATGTATATTTTACATAGGTATATCTGAAAATCAGGAAAAGCCCCAAGCTAAGAACCCTGACGTGGAAGAATCTTGACCAGAAGGTGCTTTGCTCTTTAGACCTCAGAGAAGCTGCATTTCCAATAGCAAATTTGTATTAGTAAGAAAGAAGTTCTGAGGCCTTAATGGTGCCACGCTCTTTGCTAAGAATGTGGCATGCGTCATCTCTCATAGGAATCCCACGTGGTATATGCCAGTATTTTCTCTTCCCACAAATCTGAAAGATTCTTCAGGGTCAAGCACCTTGTCCAAGGTCAGCTGTAGGACGTGACCTGTAGGAAGTGACACAGGCTCTGACTCTCCTCCCAGACCTGGCATGCTCTTGCCGCGACCTGTCTGTCCCCCTTGGCCGGCTTATTCTCTGCTGTTGCCGCTGCAGCTCTATTTTCCAGCCATCCCTCCTCCCTGGACGGCGACCAAAAAGGTCCCTGGGGTGCGGCAGACCAAAGACATCCCTTTGGGTGGTCCCTGTTGGACACTCATCCTCTGTAGGTGCCACCAAGGTGGGCGGGGTCACCTGTAGGGGTAGATGGAACTCAAGTCTGAATACAAGTTGACATGGAAACAAGCACGTTCCGGAAAATAACTTAATGTCTTGACTCTAGCTTTGCTAGCTCCGACATCCATTACTTTTTTCCATATTGCGCTCTACTCAAATGGAGACGTTCTCTGAAAACTCACTGCTGTAGGTCTTCTGTTATTGTTATGTGGCTTCTCTGTGTTTATTATCAAACTGGCCTTTTTTTCTCTTACTGCAGTTTTCAGGCCTCGCGCTAGGACCTGCTGCAGAAAGGGCCCGTGTTGGTCCTCTCGGCTCTGTGGACATCCCCTAGGAACAGGGCGGTCGAGATGCTTGCTGGCAATCTCCCCCAGAGTCCGTCCAAAACCCCTGTTCTCTTAATTTCACATCACGATTTCTCCTCCTCTCTTTCACATGCGTCAGGCCCTGATGGCAACACCATCCCTGGCCGCCCCCCGCCCCACACCCAGGACAGTCCCCACGGAGGATGGCCGATGGGCTGCTACCTACAAAATCCTAGCAAGACACCTACAAAATCCTGGCAAAACTGACCTAACGAGGGAAGCTGGTGTTCAGCTGCCGCCTTTGGAAATGGGGGGCGGGGCGTGACTGGGCAGACAGCACAGATAAATGACTACATCGCCGTTAAGCAGAAACCCCATTCTTTGGGTCCATCCCCCTTGGCCCTCCTCTCCGGGCTCGAGAAGGGTTCGCCGCCTCCGGCCCCGTCCGTTCCTCCGGACCTCACCCCTCAGTCCCTCTGCCGGGGGATTTTTCCAGCGTCTCCGTGAACCGCTGGCTTCGCCGGCTTCCCCCTTCCCCTGCTGTGGCTGTGCCTGCAGAGTCTTCCCAGCAAGCCCTTCTCTGGAGGAATCGACCGTCCTGCCGTCACCCTCCCCGTGGCCCGAAGACACGGTTTTCCTAATAGAGCGTTTCATAGCAGCAAAGTGGTTGTCGATAAACCCTTCGGGTCGGCAGAGTCAAAGGAGACCCACGCTAGTCATTGAGCACTGACTTGTTTCAAACTCAAGTACGAGCCTGACTCTCAGAAAAGATTATTATCACTGTTATTAAGCCTTCCTGTGCTTCCTGTTGAACATCTTATTATCAATTTGTGTAAAGCCTCTGCTCACCGGTCCAACTTTGATATCACGCTGTTGACTCCAATCCTACAAACGTGTAAGAAGTGAGTAAATTGAGCGGTGTGAACCCTGCCGGGGCTCTGACCTCGCCGGCCCACAACTGCTGAACAGCATAATGATTACATTACAATCTTGTGATATTATTCAAAATGACTTCAGATAAATGAATGATAAACTAGGGGTTATGCCGCCTTTATTACAGAGCTGATAGGTAGCTAATCAGTGTCCAAGTATATGTCATTCCATAAATTATGAACTGGAGTTTGATGGGAATTCCCAGAGAGGCTGGTTTTCAGCATCATCTGGTACGAGGCCACAGGCTGAGCTCTGAATTCTGAAAACAACAGGCCTTTTAGCTCTCATAATTTCTGTAAATTACTAATAGATATCTTTAAAGGCCTGGGGAATATGCTTTAATCCACTAACAGACTTCCTTGGTGGTAAATGATCAGCGCTTTTGCCTTTCAAAGACTCCTTCCATCCTCTGTATTCTCTATCCAGTTAGCTAAAGGTTTTCTTTTCCTGAAGCTGGCGTGGAAAGAATAATAAAAACTGGGATTGCGGAAGAGGTAAAACATCAAGTCCACAATTCTGCGAGGCAAAGTCTAAAGGCAGAAACTGTGTCCTGGAGGGGAACGCCCAGGCTTCCTGGCTGTGTATTCTCAGAGCGGGCCCAGGCTGGTTCGGAGGAGGCCCTCCCTCCACGTCTTCCGGCTGAATGAGAGAATGCCACCATCATAGAAACGGTGTTTCCCATGACAGGATCGCAGCCGGGGACGTTGACGCCCCGTCAGGGACAAGGGGCAGCAGAGTGCTCGAGGACGAGCAGAACTGGGTTTGAATCCAGCTATTGTCCCAGAGCAAGCTACGTCAGCTCTTTGACACTCAGATTTTTCTTTAAGTGCAAAATGAGAAAGGATAATATCCATTTATATTGATCGTGAGGATTTCACGAGAAATCGAGACAACTTGCCAATAATTTGCACCACTTACAGAACTTGGCGAGCGTCCGAGAGCTGCAGCTCTTACTGGCACAGTTGCTGATTTCTATGGCAAGGCAGGTGACACCGTTGGCGTCCAGTATGAGGACACAGCGGAGGCTGTGCAGACCGTACCTCTTGTCCTAAGTTCCCGCCATGAGAGGCTTTTAGTGTGTAACTCATCAAATCCCAGGAATAATTGTGGCTTCCCTTTGTATTGTAAGATGGTACCATGTGTGTGATCACGTCGTCTGAGAAGGTGCTCCCCCTGCAGACGCCAGGTGACGCCTGCACCGGGAAACCGTCCTGAGCAGCTGCACGTGGGAGGGACGCAGGATAAAGAGCCCCAGCAGCCCGCACTGGCCCTAGCAGTGCCACCAGCCGGCCGAGTGACCCTGAGCAGGTCTCTGAACCATCCTGCACCTCTGAACTCTGAGCAGTAGTGTGTGTTGTTGGGCGCAGGGGGGAAACATGCAAACATTTTTGCGTTGGCTGTCTCTCAGCATCACACACATGACCTTTAGAGCCAGACATTTTGTGCCAAAGGATCCAAAAAGAACCCGAAGGCAAACGGCTCCCGGGCGACACAGACGCTGAAGAAGTCCAGGAGCCCTGCGGTTTGGAAGGAGGCGAGGCGCGCAGTCACAGGGCAGAGCCCCGAGAAAAGACAAATAAAACGAGGCCCTTAAAAGGGTTTTGATTGAATTTGAAAAATGTAACCAGGTGGGAGAAGAGACTCGACCATATTAAGTTCAGGGGAAGGAGGAGGAAGAAGAATGAAAGGAATTTGTCACATCCAAAGATGGCAATGACGTGAAGGAGATGGAAAGGTGTTGACTCTGGTTCAAGATGTGCCATGACCTCTGTGTCCCGCGAGAGCAAGTCCTGCCGAACCGTGTCACCGACACCCGAAAACCGGGCAGCCTGTCTCCTGCTTATGTATGCGTCACGGTGGCACAGATAGGGCCTGGGTGATGTATTTCCATGACAATTTAGAGTTAGACATTTGTTGTTTCTTTTTCACATTATTAGGAAAAAACTTCAGAGCATGTGCTGACATACCTGGATACGCATGTCTCGTCCTGGGCACCGCCTTTGCTTGGAAAAGTGGGGCTGATGATTACCCTTCGTGATGGGATACTTATTATCAAGTCGGCCCATGATTTTAGTAGTGTGACTGAGCATCGCTATTTCAGGCGGATAATCTAAAACATATCCCAAGTTTCATTAGTTTACCAAATATATTTTTGGAATGACTTGTTAAAACACTCCAATACAGTTTGGGAAACTCTAGAGGGTCATTAATATCTGAGAAGAAAGGTTATAGAAACAATAGTGGGTAGCTGTTAAGAAAGATTATGATTTTACATGAAGCCAGAGGAGAAAATCAGATCCTAGAATAATCAGCATCATCAATGGGAGTTTAACTAGGTTTAGCCATTACTGAAACATCAGGCAGTCTCAGATATTAAAATATTAAAATGCTGTGATTTCTTACGTCGGTCTTACATTTTCATAAATGTTCTTATTTGTTTAATTAAGCTATTAGAAGGACTCAGACAAGAAGTTGACCCACATTCAGGTAAGAATCAATGCGAGAAATCAGTATTTGTATTTTATAAATATTGTGTACACTTCTAATATGATTTTTACAAATTCAATATGCCAGACCACATGGTGCGGTCCTTGGGATCAGAATTATGTTGTTTAGATTACACTGTGGGGTCCGGTTCCAGCTTTCGCCTTGGCCGCGGCATCTATTCTTAGGAGGGACTTTCCTGAATCGCTCCCTGCTGCAGGGAACAGTTGGTTTGTGTTTATTTGTGGGCTGAGGCTAAGCACAGATAATTGTATTCCCCAAAGATATTTTTCTCAAATTTTGATAAAGTCAAAATAGAAATTAAACTGGAATTCTGTAGCTGATGGCATTTATAGTAGTTTTTGCTAACACAAATGTTATGATATTTTAAAAATGAAGAAAATTGGCCTCTCTCCCAGAAAGGCAACACTGGGAGAAATCAGCAGGTCTGTCAAAGCATACATATATAGAATAACATCAGCTACAACTATCTCCCCCTTCTCTCTCTCTCTCTCTCTCCCTCTCTCCCTGACACACACACACACACACACACACACACACACACACACACACACACATCTCTGTGGAATGCTTCACAATGGAGGAGGCACTCTAGCCTTCACGAAATCCCTGAAATTCAATCCAACAGAATTTCTTAAGTCATAGGCGAAGTGGAGTCTGGAATTTACAAGAGCAAAGTGGAAATATCTTCACTGAATGGTCACAAAGGCCTATGCTTGCTAATCAAGAAGAGTGTGTGTGTGTGTGTGTGTGTGTGTGTGTGCGCGCGCGCGCGCACATGCACGCACATGTACGTGCTTGTGTATGGATGCTGCTTTTTGTATTTTTAGCAAACTGCTTTTTCTGGATCTTGATGCTAAGGTCACATAGCCTTGAGTGCTGTGAGAATTTAGACTGTTAGACAAAAACAATTTAGATGATTCAGATAGAAAATGTAATGCTGGTAAACCTTGCAGGCTGACTTCTTAATTTGCCTGTTTATAAAGACCAAGCAAATTGGGGCGACTGGGTGGCTCAGTTGGTTAAGCGTCTGACTTCGGCTCAGGTCATGATCTCACGGTTCGTGATTTCGAGCCCTGCGTCGGACTCTGTGCTGACAGCTCGGAGTCTGGAGCCTGCTTGGGATTCTGTGTCCCCCTCTTTCTCCACCCCACCCCTGCTTGCACCCTGTCTCTCTCTGTCTTTCAAAAACGAATAAACATAAAAAAATTTTTTTAACGACTGAGCAAATCATATTCATTCATTCATTCATTCATTCATCACTCAAGAAATCATCATGGAGCTTGTCACCTACCAGGCTGTGTACTAGGGCTGATGAGGGAAGTGCGTGTGGCCCTGCCTCCTCATGAGGGTGTGAGTCAGGAAGCCAGACTGCACGAGCCCTGGGAACACAGTGCAGGAGCATGAAGCCTGCAGCAGGGGATGTGACCTGGAATCTGCATGGAAGGCTTCTTAGAGGAAGTGGCATTTGAGCTAAGTGCTGATACGGGGCCAGGAGAGGGAAGCTGCCCTCCTGGCCATGGAGCCGAATCCGCAGCTGTCCAAGGGTGAGACAGCAAGGGCCCTGCACTGAGAAAGGCCGGGTTGCCAGCACAACTCCCTGGAGGGGGTGTGTCCTGTGAGGGGCCCAGGGATGCACAGGCAGACTGCACAGGGCCCCAAGGGGTGCAAGCCCCGGGTTTCAGATGGAAACAGCAAGGACTCCGTGAGCATCCAGTGTGGGAGATGCCAGGGAGGAGCGATTTTGTCACCCTTGGTCCCCCAGCGTGGACGGCACGTCAGCCACCTGGCCACACACACAACCAAGAGGAATGTGACGGATGAACCATCGTGAAGTCATACTTCACAACTGTTGTAACAGCAATAATGTCTTAGAACATGTCTGAAGTGCGGGATGCTTGATTTGTAGGGACACTTGCGACCTGTTTCCTTTCTTTTTTAATTTTTTTTTATTTAAAAACAATTTCTTAATGTTTATCCATTTCTGAGAGAGAGAGAGAGCACAAACCGGGGAGGAACAGAGAGAGAGAGAGAGAGAGAGGGAGACACAGAATTTGAAGCAGGCCCCAGGCGCTGAGCTGTCAGCACAGAGCCCGACTCGGGAACCGTGAGATAGTGACCTGAGCCAAGTGCGAAGCCCAACCGACCGAGCCACCCAGGCACCCTACCTGTTTCCTTTCTTAAATGATGACAAGAGTGTTCATTTCCACACAGAGACAGACAACGTTTTGAGTAATGGACTGTGTAGAAACAGTAAAATCTGCCTAAAACTCTGGGCCTGAATACCAGATAGGTTACATGCACCATGGAACCTTCCAGAGACCCTGGTGACAAACGAAATTCAGGAGGAGAACCGGTGGCCCCCTCTGAATAATCACCCCCGCCTCCGTAACCCGTTTCCTCCCGTGCCTTCCATTACGATGATTGCCGTAAACAAGCATCGCATGCGAGGACAATGAGGGAAATGGAGTCTGGGGAAAATGATGTTTGAATATTTGTTTCTGCGTTTACATGCTCCATTGATGAATGAAATAGTAAATATTTAAAGCCCGAAACTCTTTTCATTTCTCCTTCAAAGACCCACTCCGAGCCTCTCTGGTCGACATGGCAGGCAGACCCCTGAGTCATTAATCACTCTTTGTTTGGGCCGGGTTTTATTGTTCGGAATTGTCCAACTCCTGCTCTGGATGGCAGGGCGCTGAGGCGCCGGGCTCTTTGTTCAGGACGCGAGTCCCGCAGACACACCTGGGGGTGGGGGGCTGGCGTGTGGGGCAGCAGCGTCTTGACTTTGTTGTGCGTCTGAGTCCAATGCCGAAGCCATGCCCGGCTTCCAGAACACAAGAGGCACAAAGCGTAAACATTGTCTGTGGTTACGTGGTTTGACAAACACCTAGTGGCGATTTTCCGGATATCACGGAAGGACCAACCACCTCTTAAAAGCTCCGGCCTAATTAATTTTAAAACACATACATACGGAACAACTAAGGTTTTATTGGCGACTGATGATCTTCGAGGATTTCTTCTGCACTGAACAGGGGAGAGGGTCGCTACGTCTATGCGACATGCAGAAGTAAAAGAATTACCAGAAGCCCTCGGTTCTTGCAATTTAATTCACAACTTGGAATTATACAGTTCAACTCGGGTCCTGGGAGGCCCTAAAATACAATCCATCATTAGGAAATATTTAGGAACATTACTGGAGAGCTGTGATAATGTATGGCTGTGTAGCTATGTTAAGGTGAGTTAGGAATAAAAAAATAATAACTTTCACCCCAAAATCATCTAACGTAAAATATCTCCTGTCAACACATGACTTGTGGGCGGCATCTTGCATGTATGTGTATGTATCGGCATTCTTTATAAGACGCATACATTTTTATTTTGTTTACCAGTATGCAAGGCACTAAAAAGGGTTTTATTGGAAGCACATACTCCAGATTTACAATATTATATTCGAGTGTATACATTTTCTAGCAACAACAACAAAAAAGGGCTCCACTGTATCCACACCAGTGACAAATGTGCCAGCAAGTGACTAGTTGATATGCCTTTTTATTACCGCAGCTGCCTTGTTTTTTCTACTCAAAATAAAAGAAAATCACAGGATCCTTAAAATAATAGCTGGCAGCAGGTAGTTACCGGGAAACGCATGTCCCCGACGCTTCACTTTGTAGCATCCATCCGGATGGCAGATGAGAGGCTGGGATCGCAGGTCGGTGACAAATACACGGGTAATAGCATTCAGCTCGCCTAACTGTAAAAGTGAATTTGCCAGTCCTCTCTGTTTGACTGCAGACTTGACATGTCGGAGGAGGGGGGCCTTTGGATTACCTGCTGAAACAACAGCACAAATAAACGCCAGACACCCGGGCTGCTTGATGTCGAATTACACACATTGCTCCCATCATCGATTCAAATTGAGCTGCTGTGTAAAGCCCTGTGGTTGCCGCCTTAGATGAAGGGGGATCTCGCAGCCCTACAGCCCCTGCGCGGGCGGGGCGGGCAGGAACAAAGTGCCTTCCCGAGGCCGTGGGCTACGAAGGCTGCTCATTTTCCTTGGTGGAGATGGGTGCCGGGGCCCTGCAAACGGGGCTGTGATATTTAGCATTCATTGGTTTCCTTCTAAAAGTTCTCTGATTGTCTAATGTGACAGCTCCGGAGCTGGGGACGCGAGCTGGAATTGCCTCCTGTAACACTGCTTGATTTAGGCAAGAGGCAGCTCAGAGGAACACAGGAGGCGAATGCACGCATCCTTTGGTGGGGCCTTTTCTTTGCATGTTCGCTTTGCGTTCACGCAGAGCACCAGCGTCTGAGACGGCAATTGTTCAGAGAGGGCGACGTTTACTTATTGGCTTTTTTTTCTCAGATTCAAAACAAACAAACAAACCAACCAACCAACCAACCAACCAACAAACAAAACAGAAGTATACTGGTGCTCATTATCGTTTGCCCATGTTAGAGCAGGTCCCTACAATTAACGCCGACCCTCACGCATTAGGTTTCTCTAGTTCCATAGGATACACAGGCTGTCCAGGAAAGAATTCTTACAAATTATTTCTCAGGTTAGTTTTTGAGATTTCTTAAAATAAACGAGTCTTTGATGAGTTTTTGAGGTTTTGTGCCAAGCCATGATTTTTTTTACCACCCCACTCCGGAAGGGCTGAGCTAAAATTTCATTTTTTTGTGCAAATGCGCAGGTGTGACAGTTGTGGGGGGGATGTGTCGTGTTAAAGGTTCGGCCTTTCGAAGTGCTTCTCCGGGGCCAGGATGGAGGGCTCCGGCCTCAGGTGGGGCCACGGGACCACTTTGCCTACAGTAATCGGCTGGTCCCACCCGTTTGGCTCTGTGCCGCCTGTAGTCCCAGACACTCACCAGCCCGAGTCTCAGAGATCTTACATTAAGTGGCTTAAATGATATTTGGTGTAAGGATTAAATGCCAGCCCAGACTAACTGACCTGTGGCGCTCGGAGAAGGATTATTGATAGCTGCTTTGTCTCGTGGGCACTCAGTCCTAAAAATAACCTTCACGCTTAAAACCCCCTGCACGTTTAAAAGATACATTCTCTATTTTTAGCCCAGGATTCAAATGACCTCCCAATAGGAAAAGTTTTAAATCATTATGGAGAACTCTGCATCGATCTGAATTCCTTCAAAAGTGCAGCCAAACGCTGTGGACTGTGGTTTCCAGATCAGCAACGACTCCGGCCAATGTGCCCGGGTTTCTGATTTTTCAAAAAGAGCACATCTAGAGTTCCCGTGTGAACGCCTAGCATCTGTAAACACTGGGCAATGTCCTCAGTGCACGTGACGGTACGTCACGTTATTTCTAGCCGAGCGGAGTCTTTCCGCATCCATGTGACATTCTTATTTAGCAAGCAGACCCCTCCATAAGGCAACTAAATTTGGTTCTTTGCAAGGAGGTTATAAATACTAATTTTTCTGTTGCCAATATTGATGATTAAATCACCCTAATTTGCATTGTCTGAGCTAATCATGGGATGATTTATTTACCTGCTATGTTTACATGAAGTAGATAGCAACAATTAAGTTTATTTTAACTGTAGTTATTAGAAATACAGTAAATGGTAATATACGCCAGAAGCAAATAAACATATTAGCAGGAAATGTTTAAATGATCTGAGTAACACTACGAGCCAGCATAGCAGGTGGTGATATCCTGTTTTTAAATTACATTTCAGCAAGTGAACATAATAAATCCTCCTGTGTTATACATTTCGCTGGTAGCGACTTATACTCACATTATTCAGTTTGACCTCATTCCTGCTAATCACCGTCCCGGTTTTAATAGCTGCCACAGTGAGTGAAACAGTTAATGCAGTATTTCTTGCCGAAAGAGTGCCTGTCAGGTTATTGATGACAAATTAAAATTAATAAAGAAGATCTGTGTTGAATTTGAGGCAATGGAATAACTATGGCATGCACGTGACGGCCGTGGCCTCTGGGGCGCCCTGTGTAGAATAATGTTTTTGGTGTACGTGCATTGTCTTGAAAGGCACGCTAAAACTGCCAAATCTCTGCCTCCGCCTGGAAGACTTCCCGAAATAGAAGCTGTATTCTTTTAGCCCTCATCACATGTAATTTATTCCTCAGAGAGTTATTTCCCGTTCTGTACACCTTAGCTCTGCGCTGTAATAATAGTGTGTTTCCAAGCCTCTACGATTTTATTTACCTCGGTAAGAACCTTTACAAGAACAATCACGTACACGTAGGAGTCCAGAAAACACAGCAAATCAGTAAAAGTTCAATACCGCGTTTCTGCAGAATGTATCTGCCTCCATTTCAAGGGGGCCCAGGCGTTCAGTTAAAGAGCCGGTGCCGCTGCTTGTTCAAAAAGCACTTAGCATTTTGGGGTCATTCTTTCCCTTCGTACAGAAAATGAGGTCTAATCACAGCGATTTATCTTTTCAGTGGTTCCAAAAGGAGAGAGCAAAAGTCTCCAGAAGATTGGACTAAATGTACTAAATGAATGTGTGCCCACAGCTTATGTACGTGTCATGCCGACTTATAAATAGCACGTTCATTAGGGGAGGAGAGCGCCCACTGGGAGCACGGGAGCTGGGGGCAGGCCACACACCCCCGGGACCGTGGCAGATGGCTGTTCTGCGGGCTGAACTAGATGAACATGGTAAGGTGGTGTTCCTGCTGGCGTCCCAGAAGCAGCAGGCACGGTTGTGATGGAACCCAGGAGACTCACCACGGAGACTGAGTTCTTCCTCTAAAGAGGCGGTCCGTGGAGGTCAGTCAACACAGAAGTCGTGGGTAGGTTGGCTCAGAAAGCGCTAAGCCACCGCTCCTGGACTCCTTCTGGAAATCTAGGGGAACCCTAGAGCCATCACTACAGTCCATGATGAAAGGAGGCGTCATAGAGACCAACCTGGGGGTTAAGAGCCCGTGGTCCATGCTCTCCTGGCCACTGATGGCCGTGTGACCTCACATCTGTCCCTCCCTCGGTGGTTCTCAGATGGCTCACGCATGTCCAGACTCTGACTTGCCAGCTCCGGTGTTCTACGGGGCTGAGGAAGAGTGGGGAATAATCCTGTGTTGGGGTTCTGGGGCCCTGGCATGACCACCGCCCCCCATCTCTGGCTGGGAGCTGCTTTCGTGCCGTGTTCCAGCCTCTCTTCTGAGGCCTCAGTCCTCACAGCCTATGTGTCCCGCCAGCTCTCCCTGGTCAACGTGGGCTGTGTGGCCTTGTGTCCACCACCGCCGCCCAGACTCGGATTCTGTGTGGGCCCTTCCCACCGGCTGCGGCACGTCATGGTGTGCACCTGCGCTTCCCTGAACTGGAACCATTCTGGCAGGTGCCATCTGCAATGTCATCATTTGTTATCGGACTTTAACAGTGGGCTCACTCAGATGGGCTTTCTGCCTCCTCTTTTCCCTCTCTTCCAAGGGCCATGCCTGGCCACAGTACGACTTCAGATCTTGAGTCTAACCCAACAATGCATCTTACACTTGGGATGTACAAACAAGGAATTTTGTAACAGTTTCTTACCAGATTTCTAAGTATTTGTCTTGCTTCTGTGAAAGTTCATATATGGGCTTCATAAGAAACGGAGGTTGCATTTTACAACCTAATTCAAGCCCAAAGGCAGCCATGTTCTGCCCAAATGTTTGATGACCTTGAGGTACGTTTTAGGCATGTTGGTTGTGTGCTCCCTCCGTTGAATAAACGGCCACCCACTTAACAAGTGCGCAAAATGATGTTGTACAGTCGTCTCAGCCCTGAAACGCAGAATTGCTTCAATATAGGATTAAGAGGGTTGACACCTTGAATAATTGAAGGGAGGTCCTTTGCAATTCATAGGGTTGACATATAGTAGTCAAATTGCTCTGTCTCTGAGTTGTAAAATAAAAATACAGAAAATGAGGAATTAATTCAATTAAACATTTTCCCACCCACGTTTTACCTTTCCTCACTGCTCTGGGGAATAATTTATGAAATGTATATCGCCAGAAGACTTATTTTTGCCATTATTTTTAACTTAATGAGTATACCTTGCACATCAGAGAGAAAGAACAAAGGTTAAATTTTACATTAACAGCACATTGCAACATGGTATGCAAGTATCTATATGCAAATATAGAGCCCTTGGAAGATAAATGTGTTATATTTTTAACCAGCTAACTATGACTGTGAAGTATTGTGTGAGATATTCAGTGGTTTCATTTTTATATCTTTCTTGTAAATAATGCATAAAGTATGTAGATGGTGTCAAAATATGATTAAGCTATTAGCTTTATAGTTTTTCATAGTTAAGAATGTGTTCAGCATGGAGCCCCTAATAACTCATTTCTAAAGGCAGCGGCCATTATGAAATATTTCTTGTTCAAGTGAACGTTATCATGTGACATAATGATTTTGCTTAAAACCAAGTTAAATGAGGAGTAAAATTAAACAATATTGCATGAATTGTGTTTGACTAATTTTGTGTCACATTATATTAGCCAAGCTTTCAGACTATGTGTTAATGACAAATAGTGTAAGCCCCCAACATACTTTATACGTCTGTACAACCACCCTTAAGTCATTAGCGTTTTAAAGGTTCATTTTGTTTGCAGTTTTTGTAGCCAGTGGCTTTTCCTGATTATTTTTGCTCATAAAAGTAGACACAATTCGGAAATAAATTTTTTACGTACATCGTCAGGACTTAATTTTAGTAACAAGGGCATGACTTTTATGGGAAAAGCAAATCGTTTGGAATCGTTTGAAAACTTGAGACATTCACTTTGATGAGAGCTATGTCTAAATTAGAGATCATAATGGTTCCCTAAAATACGAGTAACCGCCTCAGAAGAATGGTCCCGTCGGGTGGCAGTGGGCTCCTCCAAGTAAAATTTGATGAGAAGACAAGCGACCGTCAACCGTGCACACACCCTGGTGGTCCTGAGGACGCTGCGAGGCTGACCTCCGTGGAGCGTGACATCTGAGGTAGCCTGAGTCTGCTGCTTGTAAATCATCTGCGGTGAGGCCTGCAGGCTCGCTCCGCTCCTGCGCGGGGGGCGTGGGGGACAGAGATGCCCTGGCAAGTCTGAGGGAACAGCCGAGGGGCCCCAGTCGCCGCAATAGCAGAGAGGAGCGTGCTTAATGTTTACACTCGCTGCCTGGGAGGAGAGCTTGACCTTTACCCAGAGCACGGCGACCTCTGCGTCGTCATAACCGCGATCTTCGCCGATCATATAAAGGGATTTAAAGTGCTGGGAAACATCACGTGTGGGGTAATAAAACCTACCAAATAGGGAACAAACATCATGTTGGCATCGATGCCATTTTCCAAAAAAATGTTTGCAATCTCGTAGAGCTTTCACTGCATGAGAGGCTTGCGAGGTGAGAAAGAAGCAGGGTCCCAGGCAGTGTGTGCAAACAGATGTCGGGGTGTGCATGTGCCTGTGTGACGTAGGATCCCAGGGTGGGGACAGGTCAGACGCCCCAAGCGCTCGCTCCATGACCCGATGGCAAGTTGGAGACAGGTCAGCAGAATCCTATGAACTTGTGCTACTGTTTCTCACGCATTCCTCCCTGGACCATCAAAATATTGAAAAAGTTGCAAGTGACAACAACTCCACGCTCAATGGACTCCATTTCTAGTTACGTGCAAAACACTACTATGCTTTATGCGCTTTTAATTTTTTTATTTTTCCTGAACGTGATTAAATGAGTTGCTCTCAAGCACGCATGGCAATGGACACACAGTTGGATGCTGGACGTTAGGAAACAAGTCATGACCTGGACCAGGGCTGTCCCTGGAGGTGAGAAGACCTCCCCACGGTGTGCCCCGTGACCTTTGACATCAAGGAATCGGAAGTAGGCTGAGGACCTGGTTTAGTCCACTGTGCAGAGGAGGAAAAGGACTCACATTTACAGTGTTATGATGACGACTGAATACATTTATATCAGTATTCCATACATCTGCTCAGGACATAATGTTGTGTGCACCCAAAGAAGATTCTAGAACCTTGTAAAAGGCTGCATGCGGGGCGCCTGGGTGGCGCAGTCGGTTAAGCGTCCGACTTCAGCCAGGTCACGATCTCGCGGTCCGTGAGTTCGAGCCCCGCGTCAGGCTCTGGGCTGATGGCTCAGAGCCTGGAGCCTGTTTCCGAATCTGTGTCTCCCTCTCTCTCTGCCCCTCCCCCGTTCATGCTCTGTCTCTCTCTGTCCCAAAAATAAATAAACGTTGAAAAAAAAAGGAAAAAAAGAACACAATAAGAACAATTAAAAAAAAAAAAAGGCTGCATGCATTATTATCTTCTTAACTAGTCCTTAGATCTGGAAAAAATTCTCCATCCCATGTCAGTTTTATAACTGGGAATAAAAACTAAACCAAACAATACGTGCTGCTTTGAAGAGCTTGTGCACACAATGGATTCAGACTCTTTTGGCATACAGGGCTATGGATAGACTACAACTGGCCCCACTTTCCCTTTGCGAGTCTCAGGGTCCCATCTTCTGTGGCCCCACCTATGAAGCCTTGTGTCCCAGCCCAGAAGCAGACCTGTCACTTTATCCCATCTCATTGCATGGATGGCCTTGGACAAGTTGCTCGACTTCCCCAGACTCAGGGGTCCAGGCTGGAAAGGGAAGAGCCCAGGAGCTACAATCAGGGCTTGCCCCAGAGGTCCCAGAGTGCTTGAGCACATTCTGGCCCAGGGATTTCAGATCTTACAATACAAAGGTGCCATGGTCCACAGTCTGACGACCCCACTCTTTCCAGGGTCAACATAACACCTCGATGTGCTGGACACAGACAGTGGCCACGTGATCAGGTCCTGGGTTACCAGCTCTTGTCTGCTGCCAACCAGCTGTGACTAACCCACCCGGGACCTCTGCTGTCCCCCGGGGAAACTCCCCACTCCTTTCCTGTTCGAGTGATTGTTCTGAACTACATGAAAGTGAAACGTCCTCGCTTGTGAAACGGGGAACGCTACGAAGCAAGAGAGAAGACCACCACTCCTGTACCCCGTCCCTGAATGAAACTGCCGTGTACCCCTTGCGATTGCCTTTTGGACACTTTCCGGCCTAATCTACACACCCGTGTGTGGATGTGCTTCTATTTGCACAGGAGGGCCCCCTTCAGACTCGTGTGTTGCTGTTTCCACCCTGCGAGCACACACACAGATGCCCTCCCTGTTCACACTGCAGAGCACTGCACTTGACTGTCAGACATTTACGTGGCTTCTGATCTTTTGTCACCTCGGACAACATGGAGACAGATATCCACGTGGTCCACAGACACATGGTATTTGTGAGATTGTTTCTGCGGGCCAAACTGGGACTGCACGCTCCAGGGGTAACCACCCTCTGCATTGAATGGGTATTCCCAACCATCCTCCAACGTGGTGTCTAATTAGAGTTCGGCCACCAGCAACTGACCCCCAAACTGCTGTCAACACAGGGCTGTCAGCTTTTTAAGCCTTTGTCAAAAATGACGTGTGCAAACGAGAGTCTTGGTTGGTCCATGAAATCTGCCACAACTCCTTTCCTGGCTCTTTGCGAGCCTGGTGGGTTTGGGCTGCTGGGTGTCTCATTGCACTCTGGTTTGGGGGCTCTGCGCTCCCTGGGTATTTGCTCCCATTGCAGCTCCCTGACCGCCGAGTCCATGCAGGGAGCCCTGCCCTCGGTCATGGGTCTGAGCCTCAACTCCAGACGTCCCACCACTGTGTGCCCCACGCCCCCAAAAGGATCTTTCGTCTGTCTGTCTAACCTTGTCTTGAAGACATTGCCACTCAGTAAATATTGGTTGAAGAGTTTCATGAATTAATGCAAGGATATCATGGCAAGGAAGAGGTTAGGTTCACATTTGCCTACTGTTTTCTGACGAATCCTGCGTCATATGCAATATCATATAACACGAGGAACGCTTTTCTGCTTCCTTTTCTTAAGAACAAATCCGACTTTGCATCATGCATCACTATGTCTTTAGCCAGCCCTCATTTTTAAAAGCTTCCCCATGTTAGTTTTACGTGTAGAAAAGAATCCAGACAAACAATAAGCATCATTTAAAAAGACTGCACACCCTGTACACAGCTTTCTGTCCTCCGTGGGGCCGAGGATGCGCAGAGGTGGCTCCCATAACACTGTCCATGAGCTTTTCGCCTTCCTGTCTTTGCAGGATTCCCAAGTTTCAGACAAAGCTGGTGGTGCTTGGGTTGGATATGTTTCGTTTTAGGAAGGTGCACAAACACATGAGAAAAGACTGGAATCCTGATACCGTTTGATCCAACAATTTATCTTAAAACATAATCAGACGAATTTGTAAAGAAAAAGGATGCTTGGTAAAAATCGAAGTCCAAGAGTAGGGAATTGGTTCATTAAATTATGATACAGCCACAGAGTGGAATACGCGCTGTGACTTAAAATCACACCCGTGCGCATGTCTGTGTATATATGCATGCTGTTACCATATGTTTTGGTATAAGAAATGTTCACAATATACTGTTAAATGAAAAAAACAAGTCACAAAAACGTTACGTCAGGTATGACTCATTTATCTAACATATTTATTAATATGTGTACATATAGGCACATAAAGTGTCGAAAGATAGATACCAAACTGTTAATTATGGTTACCTTTTAGCATCTCACCTTTTTAAATCTGAATTTTGTAGCATTTCTATAAAGACAATACATTAACTGTGTAAACAGTACAGATTTAAATAAAAAGTGTTTTGAAAAAGAAATTTCAGCATCAGCAAACACTTGCAGCATTGGCCAACCAAAAGGCCTATATTTGTATAGCTATGAATTGGGTCAAGCCTCCCTGTCCATTCCCAGAAGGTGAAAAAAAGGAAACCACCACTAAATGAAATTCTTTCCTCAATCTTGTGTCCCCTTCAACCTAGTGCATTATTTAATTTCCTTCCCTTCATAATGACCTTCTTCACAGAACACGATTACTCACTGTATTCTTTCAGCTGTGTGTGCAAACTACCCCTTGTAATCCCATCTTTGGCCAATTAGTCGCTTGCCTCCCCTGCTCATGTCAGGTTTCACAGAGGTCTCCTGGTTGGCATGTCCAAAGCCTTGTCCGCGTCCCTGACTTTGGTGGCCCTCATGGCCTTGCTGACTGCACTCTCCTCTGGTCTTATCCTCCCTGGGTTTGGCTCCTTGTATGGGTTGAATTGTGTTCTTCCAAAGTTCCTCTGATATCCTAACCCTTGTACCTGTGAACGTGCCCTTATTTGGAAAAAAGATCTTTGCAGATGTTACTGAATCAAGATGGGGTCATACTGGAGTAATCCTTTGGGACTGCTGTCCTTATAAGACACAGACACACACAGAGGAAGGCATGTGACCACGGAGGCAGAGTTTCGAGGGACCCTGCCCAGACCCAGGGAAAGCCAGGAGCCACCAGAAGCTGGAAGACACAAAAGGATCTTCCCCTTGAGGCTTCAGATGGAGCATGGCCTTACCAGCACCTTGATTTTGGACTCCTGGCCTCCAGACTGTGAAAGAATGAATTTATATTGTGGTAAGCCACCCAGTTCTGGGTACTTGGTGATGGTACACACAGGGAAGGAATACAGCTCCCAAGACACAAGGGCCCCATGTACGATGGCAGCACCAGCCCTTTAAGCTTAAGGTCCTCTTCTCCTCTGTGCTGAAACACACAGGAACCCAGATAAGCATCACTTTCACTGATACGTTCAGAAACTTCAACCTTGTTATTTTTACACAGTAAACCCTTGTGTTGTCATTTGCGTGCAGTGTGGCTTATTTTTCTTGGGTATCACAGCCTTGGGAGAGCAATGGAGAGACGTATGTGATGAGGCCTAGAATGCCAGCAGAAGTCCTTGCAGGAGATGGAGGCGAAAGGCCCATGGGGAGATGGACCCCATCTGAGGGTGGGCTACATTCTGTGTTCTGGGGGGCTGGAGCCCAGGGAACTAGTAATCCATGAGACGAGACCCAGAAACAAATTGATATCAATGAGGAGTAATGATGTGCTTTTAAGTTTGTCTGCATGCTTGCCTCCCAAAGAAGACGGTCCCTTCCTGGGGGCTGACACTGGCCCCGAGCGCCTGTGTGTCCCCAGACCCTTCTCCAGGGACCATTGCAATGGGCACCAGGGAAACAGCAGAGCGTGGTTGGGGAGCGCCTGATGGACACACTGGTGGCTCACACACGGCCCCAATTCCGCTTCAAAATGTTGCCTTGATGAATGCTTCCTTGTGACGGGACTGCATTTGAAAACTGATTTAAAAAAAGTGTAAGGTCATACTGTTTCTTATAGAAAATTTGAACAATGAGGGATACAACAGCTGCCACGCAGAGGAATATCCACGCGCCCTTGGCCCCACGTGTTCTGGGCTCCACATCAGGGCCTTCCCTGACCTTCAACCAGCTCTTCACAGCACTTTCCATCTGTCGGTGACCTACTCGTTCTCTTTCTTCTCCTAATAGAAGATAAGACAATGAGAGCAGGACTTGCTTTTGTTTTGTGATTTTTTTTTAACAGATAAAAACTAGAAAAGTGCTCAGATCAGTGGTTCTCAAAGTGTGATCCAGGGTCTGCTGGGATTTCCAGGACCCTTTCAGGGTCCGTGAGGTCAACACTGTTTTCTCAACAGTGGGTCAAAACTAGTTTCAGAACAACTAAGATGTTGTTTGCCTTTTTCACTTTCATTCTGTCTGAATATATGGCAGAATTTTCCAGAGTCCTCACAGAGGGTGATATCGCAACCAATTGAATACAGAAGCAAATATGGGAACCCAGCTGTCTTCTATTAAGCGGGACTTACAGAGATTTGCAAAAATGTAAAACAATATTGCTCTCTCTATATGTTCTTTTTTTACTAACATGTTGTGGATTTATTATTTAAGAAAGGAATTAATGAATAAATATTTCTAAAATGATCAATTTTAGTTTTGATATGGTAAATATCAATGGATATTACCAATATAAACAAAGGCTCTTTGTGGTTCTGAATAATTTGGGAGGAGTATAAAGGGATCTGGAGATCAAAAAGTTTGGAAACTGCTGGCTAAGACCACAGCTGGTGCTCAGAAATATTTGTTAAATAAAGCAACGAATGACTCGGTTGACGTTCCTATTTTGATGTCACTTCTAGTTTCCTTTATGTGTACTTAAAAAATTTTATAACTTCTGTGTTTTGCTTTTTAAAATTAACATGCAAACCAAAGCCCCTTTCTATTATTAAAAATTCCGCATCATTTTGAGGGGCGGCACGAGAGTCCATACAGCGATTCTCAATTCCTGGGAGCAGCTCAATAACCTACGGAGCTTTAAAGGTCATCCGGACATTCCAGGGTAAGATTTGGTTATCTTCGGACACTTGGCGGGCATTGCTAATTTGCTTCTGCAAAGCTCTACCAATTTACGCTCTTGTCAACAGTGTAGAAGACTGCCAAACTCCTTTTCTCCATCAGCTACATCTTTAGGGAGAAGCCGTCCCGTACTTACCTGGTTACTTGGACAGGGCTCCTCCCTGTGGACACCAAGTGGCTGACTCTCCTGTTGTCGAGACTTCTGGTCATGATTTTCTTCTCTAAAATTGGGCCACCCATGTGATTGTCCCGGATCAGCCCAGTCTCTGCGGTGGGGTAGCTTCCACAACCACCGACTGGGTCACCAGTGGTGCCCCACCTGCCCGTTTCTACTCAGTAGTCTTCCTAGTGCCCCTGTCAGGCACCTAGGGTCCCAGGACACACGTCGAGCCTCTGGCCAGCATAGAACCGGCCCATGGAGAGTGTGCTTGAAATAGAGGAAGAAACACAAATAGCCAGGGAACCTTGAGGAGAAGCACCGAAACTCACCAGGAAGACTAAGGGAGAGCAAATGAGATCAGTGGGATGGCATCTTCACCTGGCAGCTAAGCAAAGATTAAACAAACGACAGGATCTGATGCTCACAAAGGTGAGGAGGGAGGGGCGCCGCCAGAAGCAGCTGCTGAGGGTGCAGCCTGGGCGCTCCGTGGGAAGGCAGGCTGGCAGCGCTCGCGGGGGACCTCGCGCACAGCCTGGACACAGTGCATTTCTTGATCTCTGTTTTCCTGCGGAATTGCTGCAAAGATGCGTTCAAACCCCAGGTGCAAAGATGCTCCTCTGAGTGTTATTCCAGACAGAGACAAAGTAAAAGTGTCCTGAAAGGGGCCAAGTGACGCAGATTCTGGGGCATTGGGCAGATAGACTGTCGTGTCGGAATTCAGGTTGTTCTTTTGGACAATTTATAATGCATAAGAAAAATCTCACAACATAGATTTAAAAATCCGCTTTCAAACCTGGGTATGGTATTTTACAAATTATGTAAAGAAATAGATGTAAACATAGCTAGATGATTAATAGATAAATAGAAACAAGTCTGGAAGACAGACTTCAAAATGTTAATAGTGCTAAGTTATATCTGGTTTTAGATACATATATTTTCCCAATAAGCATCGTATTTCTACAATAAATATTTACTTTCCTGGAATCAGCACAACTGAAGACCAGAGGGTGGTCCAGGTTTTAGGAAGAGATTCCTATGGGAAATGTCAGCTAAATGGGGAACCAATATTTAGCCTGGGTGCTGGACAAGTTGGACGGGACTACCTGTTAACAGTAGTGGGAGAGTGGAGGGGTGGGTGGAGGAGAATATTCCAAGAGGAAACAATAATGGTGTAGAGGCTTTTGTGTGAGAGTGCACAAGGGTGTCCAGGGGCCCTGTAGGGGTTGGCATGCCTGCTCCACAGAGGACAGTCAAGCGCTGGCCTAGGAGAACAGAGCTAAAGTTGTCAAACTACAGCCTGAGGACCAAATCCGGTCAGCCACCTGTTTCTGTAAATAAAGTTTTATTGAACACAACCATGCCCGTTTGTTTACATAAGGCTGCTTTCACGCTATGATGGCAGAGTTGAATTTTAGTGACATAAACAATATGGTCCACAAAGCCCCATATATTTACTACCTAGCCCCTTATAGAAGAAGTTTGCTGACCCTGGCATAAAGAATCTTCATCACGGGAGACTCATGGGTTGTTCTAGAGAGCTGGAATGTTATCCCGAAGGCAGTGGGGAGCTACTGACTAATTTTAGGGAGAAATTGTGTGAAGGGATTTGAGGGAGAGGGTGCAGCATATTAAATAGAGAAATTTACCCTTGCTCCTTCCTTGTGTAAACTCTGAGGACTTATGAGGACAAGAACAGATTTGCACTTTGGGAAGATCTGTCTGGATACTGTGGGAAGAAGCATAGATTAGAGAGGGTAGGATCAGGGCTGGGATAAACCAAGAGCTGGGCATAAACGTAGCAAAGTAAGTGAGAGACGGACAACAGGGACCTGGGTCAAGGCAGCGTGGGGATGGAGGAGGGTGGGAAGACAGGGGAGGTATAGTACCCAGAAGTGACCATACTTGGCAGTGACTGGGTGTTTGGGGTGAGATTGGAGTGACTGCCAGAGTCCTGGCTCAGAGGGTGACCTGAGGACACAGGGGAGCAGGTAGTCTTGGTTGAGGGAGGGCGGTGGCTCCATTTGGTCATGGCAAGTCTGAGGCTCCTGGTCAAGGGGAGGCCTCCAGAGGCAAATGGAGCTTTAGGAGGGATCTAATTGAGACCCCACCAGCCTGCAGGTATGAATGGTGCCTGGACCATGGTGGAGATTGCCTGGGGAGTGAGCATAGGGCAGAGGAGAGGGTCTGAGCGCATGGAATGCGACAGCAATGAGACAGAGAAAAGGGGTCAGGGAGGTGGGGAGCAACAGGGGATTGTGGACCCCAGAGATGAACAGAAAAACTGTGTCAGGGAAGGTATTCATGGTTACAAATGCTGAGATGTTAAAGGACAGAGGGACTCTGGCACACCTTTTGCATTTAGCCACTAGGAGGTGGCTGGTGCCTTTGCGAGACTTGAACTTGTTGAACGAATGGTGCCAGAATCTGGCTCTATTGTTTTATTCTCATGCAGCCTGTGGACATCAGGCTGCAGGCTGAGGACAGTTAACCAAAGGCCACTGGTCAGCAAGATAATCTCTCCCAACTGGGTCTTGACTTCAGCGCGATCTTGTTGCCCTGGCCTCTGGTGATTTCACTGGCTTTGGTAACAACTTTAAGACTGACATGGGCGAAGCTTGACCTGCGGGAAGCAAAAGAAGGGTATTACTTGCCACGACTGGAGTGATCACTTCTTGAGTCTACAGATCAGTACCGTCCAATAGAGCTTTCTGCCGTGATGGAAAGATTGTATACCTGCACTGTGCTCTGCAGTAACCACTAGCCACATGTGGCTACTGAGCTCTTGAAGTGTGGCTAGTGCAACTGAAGAATGGAATTTTATCATTGGCTTAGTTTTAGTGAATTAAAAATGAAAAACTAACATAGCCATGTGGGACTCATGGCTCTCCTGTCTCGGAACTGTGTGGTTGTAGATAATAATGGTTTGAGGGAGAAGAGTGTTGCTTCCTTAAAATAAGAATATATGATACTGACTTCAAGCAATTACTCCTTGAACACACTTCTGTTCAATGTACTGAGGATGTATTCATAAGCCTGACACTCAGGTATGTCGGTACATCAAAGCAATTATGTCGCTCTATTTATCTAAGAGTCCATTTAGACAAACTCTCTGAGTGTGAAGGGATTTGAGGGAGAGGGTGCAGCATATTAAATAGAGAAATTTACCCTTGCTCCTTCCTTGTGTAAACTCTGAGGACTTATAATCGTATCTGAGCACAGTCGACGACATGCTATGCGCTAAGTCTGAACGCGTGGGGCCGGGGTCCCCACACTGACGCCGAGGGCTTGCTTAATGGAGACAAGCAAGGTAATGGGAGAGCTGCCCATTCTCTTGGCTTTTCAGAGCTTCTAACTGGCTTGGCGCCTAGCTGGATGGGTGGATCCCTCCATAACTAGGACGAGGGCCGTCGAGGACAACTGTTTTTACCATCCTGGGTGCGGCTCTAATCCTAGGTCACCTTCACAAGCAGTGCCTTTTGGTGGGGGGGGGGGGGGTGGTGTCTGTGAAGCACTTTGCCTCTGTCAACTCTGGGTTTGCCCAGAGACCCAGAATGAAGGTCCTCATTTGCCCAACCACCGCAGTGCTCTGGAGAACCTCACAGAATGCAAAGCGCTCTGGACCAAAGGATTCCTGCTAAGAAATCTTTATTTCTTGTCCTCTGATTTCCCGATGCAGTTGAGTGGTGAGGTGAGATGTATTGTTTTTTCTCTCTCTCTTTTTTTAAAGTTTGTTTTTTATTTATTTTGAGACAGAGAAAGAGAGAGAGAGAGAGAGAGAGAGAGAGAGAGAGAGCAAGAGTGAGCAAGCAGAACAGGGGCAGAGAGAGAGAGAGAGGGAGGGAGACAGAATCCCAAGCAAGTTCCACACTGTCAGCGCAGAGCCCAATGTGGAGATCAATCCCACAACGTTGAGGTCAGGGCCTGAGCTGAAATCAAGAGTCGAAATTTAACCAGCTGGGCCACCCAGGCACCCCTATTGTTTTCTCTCTTTGAGTGCCCTAGGCTCTCCTAGCCCCACTCCTGTGCTTGCTACTGTCCTAGAGCCTGCTGGCCTAATATAACATATTTATGCAATACATTGTGGGTATTTATTATATATAATATGTATAATGCAACATAAATATAACTTATGTAATATAAGGTATATCCACCATATTGTCTTTCTAAAATCTGAAAAATTTAGAATTCTAAAGCACAACTGGCCAGAGGATTTTGCTGGGGACTGTGGACTTGTGTTAAAATTACTCACTTGTGTCTAGAGCATCCAGAGGGCCACCATACTTGTGCACACAGTAGGTCCACGAGACCCCAGTGAGGGGTGGGGGCTGGTCACTTTGACTAAGGGTGCGTTGGTGGTCCTTCTCCAATCCAGATTCACCAGATTGCTACAGAAGAGTATCTGTAGCAAATTCAATGATGATCAAGGTCAGTGTCCAAGAGTTTCAACCCCATAAATGAGAAGGTCCAGGAAGTTCCATTTAATCCACACGGCTCCTGTAAAACAACAGCGTGGAATCCAGAAACAGAATTCAGCTCCAGACAGGGCCTGGGAAGAGGTTTCCAGGTTTAGCAAATGATAATACAGGACTTCCAGCTTATTTGAGTTTCAGATATATGAGATTTTTAAAGTAGAACTATATCCAAGATACAGTAAATCATAAATAAAGTACTGGGACATACTAAACTAACAAAATTATTTGTATTTTACTTGTGGCTCAAATTTGGCCGGTGCCTTGTATTTTATCTACCCATGTTGCACTGGGAGCAGTTAGCAAAGGTCAATCCTTTGTGGCTGCTTGTGGAAACGGAGGAGAGAGTAGGACCAGTCCAGATGGCGGTGAGGGGGCAGCCTCCAGAGGGTTCCAGGGGGCTCAGTCCATTGCTTGTTCTATTTGCACAAGGGGAGGGGGCTCAGGCGTGCCAGGCCTGTGGCATGCTGGCCCCCCAGATGGTGGCTGAGTCAGCCTGCACGCGGCACCTTGGTGGCCAGCTCTGGGACTGGAAGCTGGTGGTGGCTGCCACAGCCCTGACTCTGCCACCTGCCCTGTGCAGGTGGAGGACCAGGCCCTCCTCC
The DNA here is from genome assembly GCF_027475565.1 of Acinonyx jubatus. Taxonomy (NCBI): domain Eukaryota; kingdom Metazoa; phylum Chordata; class Mammalia; order Carnivora; family Felidae; genus Acinonyx; species Acinonyx jubatus. Next base: position 82,613,558 of record NC_069393.1, on the reverse strand, counting down.
ATGGACAGCAGGGGCGCACCTGTACAAGCTGGTACGATGAAGCCACAGGAACCCAACTCCTCTCCGCCCAGAGAGAACCACGCAGACACCTGTCCACTGGGTTCCCCTTAGTCCTCAGAAAGCAAAGCCCAGCCTACGTAGAGGGCAACTCTAGCTGGTTAATTCAATTTTTTTTTTTTTTTTGCTTTCGTCTCCTTCTTCTCCTCCTCCTCCTCCTTCTCCTTCCCCTTCTCCTCCTCCTCCTCCTCCTCCTCCTCCTCCTCCTTCTCCTTCTCCTTCTTCTTTATTAACTTGTTTTAGGCAAATTCTGTAGAGCTAATATTGTTAGCTTAAGAACCAAAGATTGACTGTGCTGGAGCATTTTCCTCTTCATTGCAGAAAGTAATTGCAGTATTAAGTCAAAACTAAACAGTTGGCAGAGGGTATCTGTCAACCTGTTTTAAGGCTGCACTCAGAGCCGATTTAAATGCCTTTGCAAGTTACATAGACCAGTCTGGGCTGATTTTTCTAGATGGCGGTAACATTTTCCGGAAGCACTAACGTTAAACTGATGTTGTGTGACATGGTACAAAACCTCAGGATGTCTTCATTGGACTTACAGAAATTCCCCTCGCCTCGGGGACCTGATCCCGTGGAGGGGCGCCCACGGTGTCTGTATGGGTCTCTCAGGCTACAGGGCAGGGGGTGGATCTGTTTTCTTGAGTCCCTATCTCTGTTGTAGGCAGGAATCTAAGATAAATGAACAAAAGCCCCATCGCATTTTATTAAATGATGCCCTCGGTCCAGCCCAAAGCCCCTCAGGGGCCCCTGTTGCAGCCTTTATGGCCTGCGTGCTGGGCGCCTGTGGGGTCAGCTTGGCGGTCACCCGCCCCAGGTGTGCAGCCGGCCCTCCCTGTTCTCCATGCCCAACTCAGGATGGCACATACGACTCTCGAGAATAAATTCCTGTGCAACTCCTGCCACCGGAATCGTGACGGGGACAGAGATTCTTAGGTGTGGTTTTAATGCTTCCAAGAATCTGCCAGCAGTGTCCTCCTCCGGGACGTGGGGATGTGACGATTGAGCGAGTGGCCACCCCGGTGAGAGCAGCAGGCAGAGGCATTAGGAGAGGCTGCTCATACACATGCGGACCCCTGTGAGGCCTCCCTGGAAGAAGTAGTGAGAAGTGCCTCAAGGTGGTGCAAGCGGGGCCCTGGGAAGAAGCTTGGACTCACTAGAAGTGAGCCTACGGGTGTGGGGCAGTGTGGTCCGCAAGCCCCAGGCTCCTCGTACTCCGCCAGCTTCGCTGCCCACCATCCCACTGGCCTCTCAGCCGTGTGCACGCAGCAGTCAAGGCCATCTGTCCTGGGGTCACAGTCCGTGTGTCCTGCCTACCAGCTCCATACCGGATGGCCCAGACCCACGTGGAGTGAGCAGGAGTGCTGCAAAGCCCCCGGCCACACTCAATCTCTGTCATCTGCCTGCCCCTCTCCAACGCTGGTGACTCCCTAGTGGGAAGGCTCTCCCTCATGGGGTCCTCGCTGGAACCATGTGAAGTGGCTATTTGTTTTTGAGACTTTACTTCTCAGGGCACTTTTAGGTTTACAGAATGCCGAGCGGAAAGTATGCAGAGATCTGATTTACCTGCTCTCTCCCTCACCCCCGGTTTCCCCTGCTATTTACCTCTTGCGTCGGTGTGGTACATTTGTTAGAACTGATGACTCAGCAACGAGACATTTGTGTTAGGTATCACGCACGGGTTACCTTCAGGGCCCTCTTCGTGCTGTATATCCTGCGGGTTTTGACATATGCCCAATGGCATGTATCCATCATCATGGTACCATCCAGGGTTGTTTCACTGCCCTGAAGATCCTCTGTGCTCTGCCTACTCATCCCCCCAGTGCAGACCCTGGACAACCACCCATCATTTTAGTCTACAGTTTGGCCTTTTCCAGAATGTCATGTGGCTGGAGTCACACAGTAAATAGACTCTCCAATTGCCCTCTTTGAGCCACATGCATGTAAGATTCTACCATGTCTTTTCCTAGCTTGATGGCTCATTTCTTTTCATCGCTAAATAATATTCCGTTGTCTGTAGAGAGCGGGTAAGTGTTTTGCTTCAGGCCACACCATTCTGGGGATATCGCAACGGGATTTGAATCCAACCCAGGGTGTTTTGACTCCAAATCCACTATGCTGTTGTAGCCCTCCCCGGGCTGGGGAAATCTCAGTCATCACTGTTACTTACGTTCTGTGTCAGTGGTGGCTGGTCATCGACATGCCCTTTCATATCGCTTTCTTTTTTTTTTTTTTTCAAAAATGTTTGTTTATTTATTTTTTAAAAGAGGGATGGGGCACCTGGGTGGCTTGGTTGGTTAAGCGTCTGACTTCGGCTCGGGTCATGATCTCACGGTCCGTGAGTTCAAGCCCCGCGTCGGGCTCTGTGCTGACAGCTCAGAGCCTGGAGCCTGTTTCAGACTCTGTGTCTCCCTCTCTCTCTGACCCTCCCCTGTTCATGCTCTGTCTCTCTCTGTCTCAAAAATAAATAAACATTAAAAAAATTAAAAAAAATATTTAAAAGAGGGAAAGTGGGAGGCAGAGAGAGAGGGAGACAGAGAATCCCAAGCAGGCTCCGTGCTGTCACGTGCAGATCCCGATGTGGGGCTTGATCTCATGAACCACGAGATCATGACCTGAGCTGAAATCAAGAGTCAGATGTTTAACCGACTAAGCCACCCAGGCTCTCTAAACACGGTCAGGTGCTGCGGCTCTCTGGGCAGCCACCTGGGGGCTGTGACTATGGCGTGGGGCCGATCTGGCCAGGGTGGAAGATGTTTGCCCGAAGGAGGAGTGCAATGCCACCCCAGACACCCGAGGAGCAGTGACATGGCACGGGGCCAGATGACTTCCTCTTGGCGAAACCTGAGGAGGAGTGAATCATTTGAAATGTGGCATCTAACTCTTTGCTCTCCCCTCTAGAAGCCTCTGGAACGCTTCTGTGGAGCATGCTCCATCCCTCTGTCTTGTGTGGGAACTGGGTGTTGCCCACTTCCTTTGGGAGACCGTACCAGGGTCTCAGATTTCAGCATCAAGAAAACCTCTGTGTGTTTTAGCAGGAAACCCCTGATTAAGCCGATCTCCCGAGCACCGTGGCCTCCCCCTCTCTGTGCGAGGCCACAGAAGCAATCTGCATGTTGCTCGAGCTATTTGTGGATGCCTTGCGGTGCGTGTCTCTCCTGGCGTGGCTCAGCCACCCAGACATAGCTACTTAAGTTTCCCTCATAAATCAGCCACCCCGAGCGTCTTAATCATCCCCTTCCACTTTGTCTATAGCTCTCTGCCCTCCAAGAAATAAATTACCCGCAATTACTTAAAGTTAGTAATTGAATTTATTTTAGTGGTAGAGAGAAAATTTATCCATTTTGCTAGTAATTTGTAGTCATTTTTAGTAATTGATAGTAATTTTCTAGTAAATACTAATTAAATGTTTCACTAAGTAAAAGAAGTACAGAGTAATGTGTTCGCTAAGCATTAGTATTTCTAATTTATCTTTATACCAGCGAGTGATTTAGGTTGAGTTGACAGGATCTAGTGGAATTATTCTCGTTGTTTAAGCTTTAAAAAAGCCACAGAAGCAGGGAATTAAAGAGAGCATATTCGTGATGATCTGTCGTGGTGTTACAGACGGGGAAACTGACGCAGAGGAAGGCTCAGGTGCTTGTCCGGGATCTGCTGTGCAGTTGGTGGAAGGATCGGGGCCCTGGACTGCAGACTTCCTGTCTGGGGCTCCCGCCTCTGGCTCCACCCAGCCTCCCAGGGGATGGGGCAGAGAAATGGATCCCAAGGGAGAGGCTCCCGGCACCCTGGTGCGGCCAAAGCGCGGAGGCGCTCCGCCTGCACCAGGAAGGCCTGGCTACGGCGCTGATTCATTCGTGCCCGGGTCGACAGACTTACTGTATTTTGGGCCATTCTGAAGACGCGCTTCTGTCGTAGCGGGTCCGCCAGTGAAATGTCCTGGTGACAGCAGCGGAAGTATTTGTTTCGCCAAATGAATGCATTCTTCCCTGGTATACGGCGGGCCCTTAGTTTTTAACAGGTAAGCTACTTTTCCTTTTAAAAAGTATTCGCTGGGAGTATCTTGCGCGTGGGGTATCACACACTTATTACACTGGCACCGTAATCATTTCTTGTCTTGTTTTTTTTGCAGCTGGAGCCCTACAGCGTGTTTGTTGGGTGAAAGCAAGGAGTGGTGATTTTCCCCAGGACATGCTCCTGGTTAGAAAATAATATCCCTCTAGAATTAATTAATTAATAGGAGTCGATACAATTAACAAACACTGAGCGACAAATCCTACAGAGGCGCTTCTGTAATGAGTGCTGTGCCTTGGAGCTGTGCACACCCCCTCGGCTCCCGTGTCCTGACCAGTACGGAGGGGTCGGTCTGGAACTTTCCCCTAGCACCTATCGTGCCAGTGTCTTGTCAATGGAAAAACATGATTAATATTTGTTTCCGTGCTTATTTTAAATTTACTTTAAATGTAAACTAAAACAACAACAACAACAACAACAACAACAAAGACACTGGAGTCATCCATTGTTTCCCAATGTGATGATTATGTGGGCAGATTTTCTTTCAGGTTTGTTTTTCTCTGTAGGTGTGTTTTTTAGTTGTAACCAATCAGGAGATAAAATTTCAGCTTGTTTTAGTTTTGCCTTGGATGACAACCGAAGGTGAAAAATCTCATACCATCGTCCTTGTAAATACGGTTTTTGACGATTACGTAATATTCCATCAAAGGTACGAAAGGTGATTTGCTTTGCCACTTCCCTATTTTTTGCCACACGTATTATTTTACATGCTGTTGTAAAATTTTCATTGTTATAAAGAACACTTCTGTGAACATCTTTATAGAAACTTTTACATATTTAGATGGTCTTCTTTGGTGAGATTCCCAGAACAAAATTACGAGGTCAAAGGGGGTGAATATTTTACGGCTCTTATCTCTTATCACTTATATCCAAATTGTTTTACAGAAGCGTTGCCCTGGTTTATCTCGCACCTAACAATATATGACACTTCCTGTTTCACTGATGTTTCATCTGTGCTTGGGATGTCACCATGAAAACGTCTGCTCGTTGGGTGGGAGAAGAATTGTGTCATGCTTAATATTCAGTTTTTGATTAACCACGCACTCAAAATATTTTTCTTCGTGTTAAAATCTGAATTCTCTCCTCTTGGAATTGCTTGTTTCTGTCCTTTTCCTATTTATGTTTTTCTCACCCATTTAGATGAGCTATTTACATCCTAGCAATATTAACCTTAATTGTATTTCTGCACTTTTTTTTTTAATTTAATGGCACTGATTTTGAAGTTGGCTTTCAAGCCTACAGTGATTCTGAAATGCTTTGGGGACAATGAGGCCTTTCTAATTTCTTCCCTTCCATTGAACACCACGTTTAGAAGGACAGGAGCCACCAGAACAGAAATCTGCACAATGAAATATCCAGGTGAGCCTGGCTTCGAGAAATCTTTCTTTCCTGGCCACGGGATCCTTGTATGAATTAAATATGAAACTTCCATCTCTCAAAAACTAAACATGCGACGCTAGCTACCCTTCTTGTCCCCATTACAAATCTGAGGGGAGCCTGCTCTCTGACGGCACATGAAACAGGGGACTTCTCAATTAAGCATATATTTTGAGTTAGAGCGCAGGCCCCTGGGTGGTGGGGCTGCCTGGCCGCCTCTCAGCAGCCGGCTGCTGCCGTCCGTGGAGCCACGGCCTGGGCAGAGGGCCCTTGGCTGTGCTGACACGCCAACCTCGTAGGGCCCAGCCAGAACCTTTGAAAACCGAGGGAGGGCTCTCTCCTTCTGACCTGGCAGCCTCAGCGTTGGTCAGCTCAGCACGAGGCTCCGAGCTTCATGAAAATAGACCTTCCGGGGAGAGACGGTGAGGCCCAGTGATGCTTGGCCACTTTCTGCAAAACACAGGTCCATCTAGGCCCTTTGCTCATTGTTTTCGGCCACAGTGATCCGGAAAGACACAGGCTCATCTGCATAACAATTTTTTAAAAAGTCTCTGAACTTAAGGGGCACCCGGGTGGCTCAGTGGGTGAAACGTCCCACTTTGACTCAGGTCACGATCTCGCGGTCCGTGAGTTCGAGCCCCGCGTCAGGCTCTGGGTTGACAGCTCGGAGCCTGGAGCTCGCTTTGGATTCTGTGTCTCCCTCTTTCTCTGCCCCCACCCCACTCACGCTTTGTCTCTGTGTCTCAAAAATACATAAAATGTTAACATTTTTTTTTAAAGTCCCTGAACTTAAGAATTTTCAACAAGTAGGTAGAGTCAGATCCCCTTGGACCCTCTGTCTCCCCTGCCCCTGCCCCAGCGTCCCTCCTATGAGGACTTACTGGTGTCTGTTCTCTGTGTGCCTCGTTAGACACTCTGCAGGTACACACGCCTGGTGAGGCAACGTATGTGTAAGTGTGCATGTGTGCATACGCGTGCCTTATGCATGTGCGCAAGTGTGTGTCTGTGCACACGTGTGTGTGAGATGAGGATGCACGTGCACATTCTGTAACGTGCTCTTTTCTCTGAACCCGATGGGCACCTTCTCCTGTCAGCACTTCTGACCTGTCTCCTGGTGCGACTCGTGCGGGAATGAGGCCAGGTCAGGTGTGCAGGAACACACTTCAGCAACCCCAGAGCACGGGACCCTGCGCTGACCCGGACACTAAACTCCCACAATGGAAGTTCACCCCTTGCCTTTTGCATTTTCATTTCCCTACCTCTGTAATGACCCTAATGCTCCTTCTAGCTGTGCGGTCCTAGCTCAGAAACAGTTTTCTGATAGAAGAGTCAAGAGATACTTAGAAAATTTATGTCAGAAGGGATCTAAAATATTTTTCTGTTTATTCTTTACAAAAAAAAAAAACATAAGAATGACCACAATCATAATGTACCGTTTGGTTAACATGGGTAATATGATAGAGCTGCAGGTATCTGAAAGTGACTTTATGACCTAGGAATCAGTGACACTTCATGGCACATGATGGGGAGCAGTTGGGCCCAGAAGCAGGCAGACTCAGAGGACCCCCACTTACTGCCCAGGCGGACTTTGTCCCGGCCACTCGCAGCCTCTGTGTGCTCATCTGTGTGATGGGACGGTCGGTCTCCCACGGTTGTGACAGCAGAATGAAGTCACATGTGTGAGGGTGTGTGTAAACTGTAAGATCTACACATGTTGGCAATTATTACTCTACAGGTGGCGTTTGACATGACGTGTTTGGTGAGGGGGAAGCTTGAGGGTAATCTTCATATTCCTGTGCTGAAACTGACCAGCGATCCACACTTTCCCCAAAAGGAGCTGCTGCAGAAGCTTTGAGGGGTTTCCACCTTCAGCCACCTGCCTGTCTTCCTATGCTGAAAGTTCCAAGAGGTCACACCTGTCCGCTGTTGGTGACCTTGTTCCAAGGGAGGCGAGAGGCCTTCCTAAGGAAGGGAGGATCGGTTAGCCGGAAGGGGCAGCACCATGGAGCACCTTTGCTGGTTCAGAGCACTCTTGGCGAATGTGTTAGAAATTCTACAGGTCACTCGGGGACCTGCCTCCCTGGCGTGGTCTGGTGTCCCAGGTACTCAGAGATTAGATGTATGGTTGTGGGCAGGTGGGAACTCAGAACTGGGGTCTTCCTCTTAGAGAACTGCAGGGACAGCCGGCCCCAGCCCCCAGCAGGAGTCTCCATCACACATCTTCTCGAGGCCGGCCGCACCTGCCCTGTGGACTGGTCTTCTCCTGGACCATCAGCCCAGGGAGCCCCGGGGCGGGGCGGGTGGTCTGAGGGAGCGGCTCAGACCCCGCTGCACTAGCTGCTGTTCCCATCAGGGGTGTGCTCTGGTCCTGTGCTGCCCTCCTCTTAGTATCCTCGTGGTCATTTTGGAAGAAGAAAAAGGAGGGTGTAATGTTCATCTTTTCTCCAAAGTGTTGTCATATTTAAAGGAAGTCAAATAAGATGGCAGGATGAGCTAACAGTTTTCAAAGGAAACTATGTTGAAAGTATACAAAGAAGTTATTTTAAAAGGTTGACCGAGTCTCCAGCAGAAGCTCGAATGTTGAACAAATAAGCATGCAACCTGGCTCTCCCATCAAGATAATTCTTTTCCTAAAAAAATAAAAGACTCATTACAACAGGCAAAGTTGAGCTGGCATAGAAGCGTGTGGCATTTAAAATTCAACAATGCTCATCTACCACAGGCTGATGCATGTTTAAAAAGATCTACTTCTTAAAAAGATCTATTTAATTAAGAGAAACTAATATCAAAGCAGTTTTTTGCATTGAAAATTCGTGTTTAAACTTCTCCTAGATTAAGTGAGCTTAAACAGTGGCTAGTCCCGACTTTAACAGCATTATAAAATACATTAGCGATGGGGAGGATAAAATTCTGCCATGTTAGGTTATAACCTAACTGCTATTTGCGGTTGTAAGAAGTACTAATGGCATAGGGACAAGATTTATTGTCGCAAAGACATCCTGCTTAACATTAGCCTTGTCATTCCATTAATAATGACTGCTTATGAGCCATCTCCTTGGCATCTTTGTTGTCCTGAAAACTTAAAACTCACAGCACAATTCTTTACGACGTGTTACATTGCCCCCTCTGGGTATTCCTGACCATTATCCCATTTGGTTATATTCAAAACTGCTGCCTCCGGAGAGAGCATTAGGCCGACCTTTCACCTCCCAATATTCTTGGTTCAAATGGCGTAATAACATGTAGTGAATATTTACAAGCACACTTATACTATAATAGAGTACTGCTGTGAACATTAGCACATATTTTCTGCTCAATCAGGCTTTGATGTAGAGCTCACTGCGCACCCCAGAGAAAATGCAGTCCCCAGTAAGCTGTGCTGGTAAGACACCCTTGAACCCAAACAGCTTACATCACAGAAACTGACTGGATGCAGATGAGCGAGGCGACACATTCGGCTGAGACACCAGTTCCTGAGACGCCTGACTTAGGGCTGCAGGAGGCAGGAACTCTGAATGAATCAGCCCCAGGAAAAGGAATTCAGGGGCATAGGGAAGGGTGGGGGTTGCCTTTTTTTTAAGATAACCATGAAAATAATTTAAATTAGAAGAGGTAAAAGCCCCGGGGAAGATCACTGGCTCACCTGGGGCCCCACCCTTCCAGGATAAATTGTAAAATACCTCCTCTGCCCTGCTCCTCCCCCGACGCCAGACCCGCCCCTTTCTAGCCCCTCCCCTCCCCGGAAGCCACGCCCCTTCTATGAAGCCCTTCTCACTAGCCCCACCCTCCACGGACAGCCCCGCCCCTTGAGCAAAGCCCCGCCCCCTCCTTATCTTCCTTTAGCGGCAGCTGCTGCCGGTTCCAGACCCACTTTCCCCCATGGGTGTGGTTGCTCCCACGCCGCGGGCACAGGGGAGCGAAGCAGGTACAGCTGAGCCCTGTTTGCTTTCCAGTGCATGTCCTCTCCTCCTCTGTGATTAAGGAGGACGAGAACTTTCTCCGCAGAGCCTGCACCGGGGCCGGGAAGGGTGGTTCACTTTGTGCTGGCAGCCAGTCTTGGTGTGAAAAGAGCCCTCCTCGGTAAGCGGGGTCCTACGTCCCTGGACTCAGAAATGTGTGCAGAAATGCATCTACATGTCTGTCTGTCTGCATATGGTCACTTTTTTCCTTTTTGCAGAGTTAGCATAAATAAGGGTATTGGATTTTCAGGCCATTTCTACCCCGCAAATTCAAGAGGTCAGAGGCTTCTAATAAGATTCCTATAATTCAACGGAGCCTCGTTGGAAGGTCGGCCATCAGCAGTAATTGCATAGCTGTCACGGGGCTTGTCTGTCATGAGTCCCTGGGAGATTTATGCTTAAAATTACTGGTGCCGCAGGGGTCCCGGGGCCTGGCCAGTGGCTGGCCCCGAACTTCTGCGTCTCGACATGTCCCACTGATCTGTGAGCAGGGGCGGCTGGGGTGTCTCTCCTCTAGGCCTGCCCTGGATTTAGGCAAACCCGGAGCCTGGGGGCTCTGGGAGATGGTGTTTTCTGCTCTGTGGGCAAATGCTTGTAGCATGGGAGGCTTGCTTGGCCTAGATTAATGGGGATTTGTCCGTCGTCAGTGGGACAAGGCCTTGACATCCTTGGTCAGCATCCAGCACTGCACGACACACACGTGCTTGTTTGATAAATACGCCACTGATGTGGTTCATCCATTTGTGTTGCGAGTTATCAGCATGAATGACATAGTAATGGGACACGAGCCTACCTCCTCTCCTGGGAACTTTTATTTATGGTAGGAGCTTGTTCTAATACAAGTCATTAAACAGATTTAAATTTACCACAGGTTAAGCCACGTGTCCCCTGGAACACCACATATAATGAAAGCCTGATATAATATTGTTAGGTTATAACACAGCATTAGTCTGTCTCCTGGTTTTATCGTTGGGTCAGCGTGGAGGTGGGGTGAGCCATCACTACTTAGCGGGAATTAAGAAAGCCTTTTGGCATTTCCTATATTTTATGACGCTGCTCTTGTCCTCCTCTGGGCATATGGCTGTGTCTCTGTCGAGTGTCCCCTTTCTTCCTTCTGTACCGTGTCTTTATTGTACTTTTCCCGGGGAATGAGTTTGAACTACCATTTATTCTGTGCACTGGACGTGATCTATGTGATTTGGTTTCCTCAATAACTCAGAGAGACAACTTTTACTGTCGCCCTCTGGTGGTTCAAGAACCTGATGCTCAGACAAGTTGAGACACTTTCTTAGAGTCACACAGTCAATAAATGGAAGAGCCTCCAATTCCAACACACAGATGCATCCTACACACTTAGCTCTGTGGTCTAAAATGTCAGAATTACTTTGTACGTTACAAAAAAGTCTAGGGGTTTTAAGTAGACACAGGGAGATGGCAGAAGTCTTGCTTTGGAAGTTGAAGTTTGAATGTATGAGCCCTTATGTTTTCTAATCATGAACCAAGTGTACTTTATTGTCGAGACCCTGGCTTGAGTCTATAAACATTTACATTTGAGCGTCTACTGTGGAACCTTCCTTGGCCGCCACAGCATAGATGGTCTAGCCCCAGCAGGATGGGGAGGTCACTGATGGAAGAGTGATGTTTGCGTGCAGGAAGGAATTCTTGGAGGTTTGCAGGAGAGGACAATCATCTGATTCCTTCAGTGAGGTCTGAGAAAAGTCTGGCTGATGCTTCGTGGACAAGGAAAGTCTTTCTCCTGAGCTGATATTGCATTAGTCAATGCCAATAGCTTGTGTGACACTTGCAGCCAAAGGCAGGGTAAGGTCATCTAGGGAGAGAGAGCAAGGGGAGAACTGGATGCGTCCTGAGAAATTGCAATGTTTGAAGGAGACCGATGAGGGAGCAGAAGAAGAAGCCATGAGGAAGGAGGAAGGAAGGAGAACCAGAGGGGGATGGTCAAGAACGTCCCACAGGAAGGAAGCAGAGCTTAGCGGTGTCGGGCGGAGGGGAGAAGTTGTGGAAGAGACGGATGTTGTGGTGCCTGTTTGTAGGCAGAACTGGGGAGGTTCTCGGGGACTGTGCCCAGAGAGGTGGTGCAGGAACAGAGCCGGGCTGGAGGGTGAGGGAGGCGGCAAGGGCAGACAGCACACACATGTGGCTTTGGGAGGAGGTTGATGTTGAGGTGAAGGGCATGATGGGAGGTCTGGAAGGGTGTGTGGGTCCAGGGTGTTGGGGGGTTTTATAGACTCATCAGAGAAAGAATCTAGTGGGAAGTTAGACAGAAGGAGAAGGAATAATTCTCCGAAAAGGGTCTTTATGGGGCGCCTGGGTGGCTCACTCGGTTGAGCGTCAGGCTTTTGATTTCCACCCAGGTCGTGATCTCAGTTCGCCAGATCAAGCCCCATGTCAAGCTCTGCACTGACAGCACGGATCCTACTTGGGATTCTCTTTCTCTCTCTGTCCCTCCCCTGCTCACGCTCTCTCTCTCTTTCTCAGAATAAATAAATAAACTTAAAAACAAAAACCGTTTACTGCGGATGCAGAAATTTGAATTTCATATAATTTTTACACCACAAAATATTCTTCTTTGGAAGTTTTCAGCCATTTAAAGATGTAAAATGCACAGACGATGCAGGCAGTGGCTGGGTTTGGCGTGTGGGTGGCACTGTGGCAGCCTGCCTGGGCAGTCCACCTAAGGGGCTGTGCTGTGACCTCTGGGTGGCGGTTGCTGGCCCTAGCCCAATGATGAGTGAAAGGATGGGGAGGGACCGGTTTAAGCCTTTACATTTTCATTTGCAGAGTGTCCCCATTGGTAAGATTCCTTTATCTAAAGGTAGTTTCTTCCTGGTCTTCTTGGGGGTCCACCGGGGAGGGCGAGCTGCGTCAGCATAAACCACGATGTAACTTCCTCTGAGAATCAGGGCTTCTTTTCCAATATTAATTGGGTTCCAAGTAATTAAGTTCGGGTATGTTCCTCAGTAGGAGACGAAACTCTTGTCTCCAGGTGCCCCCCATACGTATACGTATAAAATAAAATTTTCGTCTTTCTGCCTGGACCTTTCCGTGCATACACAGAACAGCGACTTCACCTGCTTTGGGTCCCCTCCTGAGCGAGGCAGGGTGGCATCTGGAGGGATCACGTGTGGGGCGAGCTCGGGGTCCCCGGTCCCTGAGAGTCACGTGTCTCCCCAAAGCCAGCTTGCCACACCAGAGAAGGTGGAGCTGAATAAGGGCCCCACCCATCCCTGGTTCCCCCTCTCACCTGTGAAGGAAGACCGCCGTGACTCGTGACTTTTCCCTGCCTCCCGCCCTCCCACCACGAGTTAAGTTAGAAAATCCTGGAAAAATAATAATATTTTTAGTAGACTCAAAACTTTTTTTGAACTAAGTCATTATTCATTGTTTCCCTGAAATTCCAGTCCAACTGAGCAAGTGGCCCCCCCCCCCCCGCCCTTTGCAAGGATGTGAAAGTCGCTCGTGAACAGGTACAGCCCCCTTACACACACCACCTTCACAGTTCCGTGTAATTCAAAAGCCTCTTGTCGATTTCTCGTCTGTTCTCTTTCTCTTTGCGTTCTCCATTTCCCCGCTCTTAGGCTCTTTGAGGATGCTAGAAGGAAAAACCCACACGCCCGAGCACTGGCCGTGTGGAAAAGCGTTCACGTGCTGATGCATGGACTTCCGTCTTGCCGATCCGGTTGTCCCTGGGCTTCCACTTAAGGTGGGTGGTTTAATCCTTATTTGGGGGGAGAACAACTGGGTCTCTGAGAGGGTCCCCCGACCACCCAAGGCGCTTGGGTAGAAGTAGGTGCTGTGTGGAGGCCAGAGTGGTCCTTCCAGGGTGGTGCTCTCTGTGACCCGCGAAGGTGGGAAGCAGGTGGCGGTGGTGGGGTCCCCGCCGGGGGGGGGGGTCCGGCCGTGGAGGAATCAGAGTGAGCTCTGCACAGACCACACACACGGAGAAGAGCTGTGATGCTGAGAGCTGCCAGGAAGGCATCTGGAAGGGAAAATAGCGACGAGTCTGCGAAGCAGCGAAGAGGTTGGCAGGAACATGGGAGTCACAGCTTTGCCAGCAGGTGATTTTAACAACGGACAAAGGGGTCAGAGAAAGCTTCTCTGCAGTGCACCCTGAAACCAGAGCTGTTGAGGTCCACCCCTTCTGAAACTGACCCCGAACCTTCACTCTGCCAGAGAACCATTTCGGCCAGTAACATGTAGACTCCGGCTAAATTCGTCAATAGCTGAGAGCTTGGGAGGTCACATCTGGGGTTCCGCAAAGCAGAGGCAGCTGGAATGTAATGTGGGCTTGGGTAAATATCTCTCCCTCCTGGCTCATGTGATCCCCCGGAGAAGTTTTTGGACACAGATCATTATTGATATATTGGAAGTGTCTTCAGCCGTATCGGGAGGGGGGCGCGGGGACCAGGATGCCAATGGCTGATGTGCCTGCACGAGCCATCTTGGTGATTGATGCCCGGTCCTGTTGCCAAGGTGGATGCGCGGCCATGCTCATTCATCTCAGCCTAAATGTGGGTGTATATCGACGTACCCATTAAACGACTCCGGCTTCGGAGACACAAGATCAGATTAGATAAGCCCCTAAATTTCTTCTTTTAAAATATGCAGAGAAAAAGGAGTTCAAAATACCAAGTGCTGATGAGGACTAAGGGTCCAGGAGGAATTGGCAAACATCTCAGAATCCAGAATTAATGCTTTACACTTTAGGCTTCTTTGGCAATCAATACGTGCACAAAACTCCCATTAACGTTCACAGGGGTTAAAACACGCATATCAACTGCAGACCATTTATTTCCAAGTCTGATGTGGGCTCTCTTCTGTGGAAGATGGGCAGGGCACGGACCCAGGGCTGTGTGCCATGACATTTCACACCACTAAGGGCACAGGTGATTTCGTTGCAGATTTCTTCACACTGACCCCATCTTTATCCCAGGCTGACCTCCCCCAAATCCATCTGTTTTTCCAGCTGACAGCTCCTGAGTTTTGGAACTTCCTATACTCTCCCTGACCCCTGACAAGTTCAGGTGGCTACACCCCCTTTCCCACCCCTGTCTGAGCCTGCCATTCTGATATGAAGTCCTCCGGAAGGAGGGGCCGGGAACAACGAGTCCCCCTCTTCCAGCCCCAGGACCACTGACACAGAGCCTATAATTTATCATAAAAGGTTACCGGGTTTAGCTAGCCCACTCTATTATTAATCAGATCGTTTTTGGCAGGTTGGATTTCGTTACCTATAAATATTCATTACATTTGGACTGCTTTATAAACAGTAACATTTCCTTCTGTTTTTAGAGAAAAATTTGTATCATCTTGCCTGCTTGTCAGGCCTGGCTGTGGCATAAGGCAAGTTGATGTCTTATCAAAAACCTGGGCCCCATTCTCCGTGGCAAGTTGTGCCTTAGTGGTTACAAGACACCCGTGTGAGTCCATAGAACTGGGGGCTGGCTGGTGCTCCCAGCCACAGAGAGATATTCCCTCCAGAGGGGCTGCCGTTTTCTTTATGAAAACTCGTTGTTTTTGGAAAATGTTTATTTTTAAGAGCGAGCGAGAGAGACAGGGACTGAGCAGAGGAGGGGCAGAGAGAGAAGGGGACACAGATTCCAAAGCAGGCTCCAGGCTCTGAGCTGTCAGCACAGAGCCCGACATGGGGCTTGAATCCACGAACCTCAAGATCATGACCTGAGCTGAAGTTGGACACTTAACCGACTGAGCCACCCAGGCGCCCCTGAAGATATGTTCTTTAAAATTAGGGAATATTTCAAGCATTCTGAAAAAATAGAGAATAGTAGACAAATACCCACGTACCGACCATCTTTATCAAATCTTAACGTGATAGATGAAACGGAGGACCCCGTGTGCTTCTCTGTGATGCCAATCCTTCCCTCCATGCTAAAGAGACCTAATGTGAATTTATCATTCCTGTGTATATACTTACACTTTCACAACATATTTATATATCAATAAATGTTACATATGATAATGGTTTATAGATTAAAAGAGTATATATACGGTATTATACTGTCTGTATCCTTTTTTTCCCCACTCAACATATTTTGAGGTTGCCTATGTAACTCTAGTACATTTAGTTTATCTGCCCTATGTTCTCTCATTGTAGGAATTAACACAATGTATCCATTCTCCGATTGAGGGCTGTTAGCTTGTTTCCCACTGATCCCTATGAGCAGTCATGTGGTCTTAGACATTCCGGTGCAGGTCTCATTCAGACTCTTGTGCATGTGAGCAAGAGAGACCAAGAAGTCCTGTTGCTAAGCTATAGGATACGAGTGCTTTCAGCTTTGGTAGATATTCCCAAATTACTTTACAAAGTTAGAAACCATAGAGCATTTCCTAGTAGTGAGTATAAAGTTTCCTTTTTTTCCCCCTTCATTCTTGACCAACAGTTGTAATTGCCAGATTGTAGTGTGTTTCCCCATTTGATGGGTGTGAATTGGTAGCTCACTGTTGTAATGTGCCCTTCCTTAATTACTCCTGAGGCCGCGACAAATATAAATATAGGCTCTTGTTCTGTCTGTATTTACTGGCCATTTATTGTCCTTTTCTACAAACTGTTCATATTATGTGGTCATTTTTCTGTCGGAATGTCCTTTTCTTACTGATTTGAAAGAGGTTTTAAAAAATAAAATGTGTGTATCTGGGTATAATTATTTATTAGGCTCACTGCAAATATTTTCTCCCCATCTATGGCTGTTTTTTTTTTTGCTTTTTTTTCCACACCGTCTTTTGATGGGCAGCTACTATAATGTCAGTATTGTCGAAATTATTAATCTTTTAACTTACATCTTATGCTTTTTATGTTTAAGAAAACTTTCTTTGCCGTAAGAGCAAACTATTCTGCTGAATGTTACCCTGAACATGATAAACTGTAATTTTTACATTTGCGTCTTAAGTCCATTTGTGATGCATTTGAATGTATGGTGTGAGGGAGCGATCGAATTTTACATTGTTGTTATGGACGACTGGTTGTCACAGCTCTATTTATTGAATAGCTCATCATCTCACTATTGTCATTAAAACATTTTAATTGTGAGACTTACCATGCATGAGGGAGAGGGACACAAACGCATAATTAAGGATTATAGTGAAACAACAAAGCAAAATGACAAACTGTTGGCGATAACATGACGTGACGTTTCCAGTATCTTAGAATGTTTCTGCGGCCGCTGTCTGATCCTCTCGTCTTCCCCCCTCTCTCCACATTTTCATAATTGCTCCCTTGGTTTCCTTTACTGTTTTCCATATGTACATATATCCTGACACAATATATTCTAGCGCTTTGCCTTTCTTTCAACTTTATGTAGATGGAAATATACTGTATGTATGGTTCTTCTGTTCCATTGGTCTTCTATCTTTCCCTGTGGCAAGAACTTTTTGTGTTGTCTAATATAATTTAAAAATAGCCTTGGTACCTGGGAGGGCAATTCTCCTCACCTTGCTTATCTCCTTCGGCATTCTTGGGACTATTCATGACCCTTTGCTTTCCTTTGAATTTTAAGATAAGCTTGTAATGTTCCATGAAAGACCCTGTTAGCACTATACTCGTGATTATGTTGACTTTAGAGTTTAATTTTGGCAGAGTTTACATATTTATGATAAAAAGCCTCTAACTTGTGTCCAAGATGTGTCTTCTCCTTTATTTAGGTCTTGTTTTATATCCTTTGATAATATTTTGTGCTGTTTTCATACATGTATTTTTTTAGGTTTCTCTCTCTAAGGACTTTTCGCATTTTGTTGTCACTGTGAATGAGAACTCTAACATCTATATCGTATACTAAAATGTTTGGTGATGGATGTACTGTTGACTTTTATTTGTTTATTTGTGTGTAGTTATTATCTATTGCTGCCATAAAAAAGCATCATAAACTTAGCAGCTTAAGACAACACAAACTTGGGGCATCTGGGTTGCTCTGTCAGTTAAGCGTTTGACTCTTGATTTCAGCTCAGGTCATGATCTCACAATTCATGAGTTCGAGCTCCGTGTCGGGCCTGCTCAGGATTCTCTCTCTGCCCCTCCCTCTCTCTTTCTCTGTCTCTCAGAAATAAATAAATAAACATAAAAAAAAAAAACACCCAAACTTACTGTTATGCAGTTTTGTAGGTTAGATGTCTCACTGGGGTAAAATTAAGAGGTAGGAGGGACGAATTCCTTTCTGGATGCTCTGGGGAGAATCGCTTCCTTGCCTTTTTTCCACTCTCTGGAGGCCACTTACGTTCCTTGGCCATTCCTTGGTCGTCTTCCTCCATCTTCAAAGCAACTAATATTGCATCTGTCAGACTCTTTCAGTCTGTCCATTGCCACGGCTCTACTTTAAAGGACTCATGCGGGGGGGGGGGGGGGCGCTTAGGTGGCTCAGTCGGTTAAGCATCCGACTTCGACTCAGGTCACGATCTCACCATCCGTGAGTTTGAGCCCCGCATTGGGCTCTGGGCTGATGGCTCGGAGCCTGGAGCCTGTTTCCGATGCTGTGTCTCCCTCTCTCTCTGCCCCTCCCCCGTTCATGCTCTATCTCTCTCTGTCTCAAAAATAAATACACGTTAAAATTTTTTTTTTTAAAAATAAAGGACTCATGGGATCAGACTGCGCTTACCTTGGATAATCCAGATGATCTCTCCATCTCTAGGTCCATACCTTCATCATATATACAAAGTCCATTTTGCCATGTAAGGTAGCATATTCATACGTTTTGGGAATTAGGGTGTAGACATATTTGGGGGCCATTACTATTCCTACCACAATTTGGTATCTAGTAACCATGCCAAACTCTCACTATTTCTAGTATTTATCCATAGATTTCCTTGAATTTAAGAATGGACTATTATATCATCTCTTCCTTTGCTATTTCTAACGCATTAACTTATTTTTCTTTTCTTATCGCATTGTCTGGAGCCTCCAGAACAATATTAAATATAAGTAATAATACGCATCCTTATCTTGTCCTTCTTTTAAGGAGACCTTTTAACGTCTCATGTGGTGGTTGTGTGATGTATTGAGTAGGTGTTGAATAAGTATCCTTTGTCAGGTTCAGGGAGTTCCTTATTATTTGTAGTTTATACTTAACAAATGTTGTAATTGGGGATTTGTTAGTGTATCCTTATAATGTTGCCAGTTTGGGCTTGAGGTTGCATTTTGGAGCTATGTTTTTAGAAGTGTACATAGTTTATAATTGTTGATACCTTCCTGATGAAGGTTTTTCCCTATGATATAGTGTCACTTTTTATAGTAATTACAACTTTTTGGCTTAAATTGCATTTCATTTTATATTAATATAGTGCACCCCCCCTTTACTTTTGGATAATATGTGTATGTTACATATTTTTCTTTATTTTCCCTTTATCTGTGTGGAGTTGCCTCATGTGTGTTCCTTATAAGTCACATATACCTAGATTTCTTAAAAGTCCAGTCAGATAACATCTTCTTCTAATAGGTAAATTTAATCTATTAATATATATTAATTATTATATAATGTATTTGTTATATTATTAAAATGCTATTAAATAACATTGTAGAGAATATAATATAATTATTATAATTATATTATAACATAATATTCCTTTCTTCTGACCCCGGTAAGGACCTTGGTATATGTGAACAAGTTTCCATCTTGTGCACTGTTGTTAGAGTTTGTTTGACCACTACTGCTTAATACAGAAAGCTCTTTTCTAAAGTAATAGTTAAATTTACTATGATCTTTGATCAGTTGCAGTGTTTCCTTTTCTTCTCTTTTCCCATAATTCCTTTTGCATTTCCTTTTCTCCCCCTGAATGCATGCTGCCATAGATTTCTCACTGGAATCTGTGGGTTGTAAAATTCTTTAAATCTTTGTATACAGGAATATGTCTTTATTTTGCTTTCACTATTTTCTTTTTCATGGTTGCCCTTTTACATTGTGACGAAAATACCTAAGGTAAAATTTACTACTTTAAGCGCATTGACGTGTGCAGTCCAATGGCATACTTACACTCACACTGTTGTGTAGCCATAACTATTGTCTTCAGAACCTTTTCATCTTCCCAAACTAAAACCCTTCACCCATTAAACACTAACTCCCAGCTCCTGGCAACCACCATTCCACTTTCTCTCTCCATGAACTTGACTACTCTAGGTACCCTGTATAAGTGGAACCATGCGGTATTTGTCCCCTTTGTGTCTGTTTCACTTTAGCATAATGTCTTCAAGGTCATCCACGTTGTAGCAGGTGTCAGAATTTCAGTCCCTTTTAGAGCTGACTAATATTCCATCAAAGCATAGACCACAATTTGTTTATACATTCATTCAACAATGGACATTTGGGCGGCTTCTACCTTTAGCCTATTGTGAATAATGCTGCTATGATCATAGGTGTGCAAATATCTATTAAAATCCCTGCTTTCAATTCTTTTGGGCAGAACCCAGAAATGGAATTCCTGGGTCATGTGGTAATTGTGTATTTGTTTTTTGAGGAGGGAACCACCACGCTGTTTTTCCTAGTGGCTTTATCATTTTAGATTCCCACCAGCAATGCACAAGTGTTCCAATTTCTCTAACTTCCCACCAACACTTGTTTGTTTTTTAAATATAGCCATCCTAATGAGTGTAAAGAACTCTCTCATTGTGATTTTGATTCGCATTTCCCTAGTGATTAGTGATGTTGAACATCTTTTCGTTTATTAGCCATTTGTGCATCTTCTTTGGAGAAATGTGTTTTAAGGTATTTTGCTTATTTTTTAATCAGATAATTTTGTTTTTGTTGTTGATTGCTTCACTCTTGATTGATAGTTCAACTGATTTGAAATCCTTGGTTAAGGTTATTTATTTTTTTATTTTTTTCCATCACTTTAAAGATATTACTTCATTACCTTCTGGAATCTCTTGTTGCTGATGAGAAATCTATTGCCATTTTAATTATCATTCCTTTATAGGCAATTGCTTTTTTTTTTTTTTCTGGAAGCTTTTGAGGTTAATTTTCTTATTTTCCATGTTATGCATATCATTATGCTACTTAGGCATAAATTTTAAAATTTATTCTTCTGGGCCACTCTTGTGATCTAAATTCTTTCTCCAGTTTTCCAAAATGCTTAGGTATTATTTATTTTAAGTTCTCAAATATCAATTCTCTGCTATTCCCAGTTAGAATGTCCACTGAAGTTCAATGTCCATTGAAGTTCCCAGTTAGAACTTCAATTTGACAAATCTTAGATTCTCTCAATCTATTATTCCTGCCTCTTTAAAAAAAATATACATCAAGTACAATTGATATACAATAGCCTATTAGTATCAGGTATACATCATAGCAATTTGATATCTTTATACATTACAGAGTGATCTTCACAGTATCCTCTTACTTTCATTAGGATTTTCATACAATAAAAAAATCAGTGGCTGGGCGCCTGGGTGGCTCAGTCGCTTGAGTGTCTGACTGGCTCAGGTCATGATCTCACGATTCGTGAGTTCCAGCCCGTGTCGGGCTCTGTGCTGACAGCTCGGAGCCTGGAGCTTGCTTTGGACTCTGTGTCTCCCTCCCTCTCTGCCCCTCCCCTGCTCACACTGTGTTTCTCTCTCTCTTTCAAAAATAAACAAACATTAAAAAAATATCAGTGGCATACTTTGCACTTACTTGTGTGGCCTTCAGTTCTAGCGTCCGTTTGACTCTTTGCTCTGGACTGTGTTCCTGTTAGAGTTTATCCCATCTTGTGCATTTAAAACGTTTTTAGTGCCTGTATATTTCATTTCTGAGATGGTTGTAACTGATTCTCTTTCATATGGATCTTTTCTTATATCACTTATTTACTTTTTATTCCTAACTTAAAATTATTTATGGAGATATTGGATGCTTTACTTATTCCTTTAAAATTTTGACCATGCTTGTCTTAAAGTTTTTGCTAGGCTTTTCTATAAACTTAGTTCTATCTGGCATGAATTCACACCGTTGTCTTTATTACATGTCTTCCTTTAAGCTTTGTTTTATTTGCTTTGAAATTTTTGTGTGCGGGCTCCTTTTGAGTGAGAGAATTAATTGTTTCTGTGGATTCCATTCTATTCACAGTCTCTCTGTTTCTCATCTGTCCTCCCTGCGAGGTTTCGTCTGATGCCTGTGCACAGCTCATCGTGCCTTCAGTGCAGATAGCAACTTTTGCTCTGCTCCGATACTGGGCATATTGCCGATACAGTCACAAAGCCAGTGGGGGGCAGGATTTGGCCTTGACCTCTTCTTAGTCTCCTTTTGTGGGTGGGGGGAGAGGTGGAGTCACTCTCCCCACCACCCTCTCACCTTCAAGAGCAGCCATCTTGGCTGTTTGCTTCTGCTGTTATTGAGAAAGCTCTGTGGTCCCTTTCACTCTATGGGAGTTGCTGCCTGCTTCCAGGTGGGGGGCCCTGTGGGCTGCCAACGCCACTGCCCATGCCGTCTCGAGTGTCTATTCCGTTCTGTGTCCGTCCAGGGTTTCTCTTGTTTTCCAGCCTGGCTATGTCATCTCGTTTCTGTTTGGAGTATTAACTCACCAGTTTATTTAGGTCTTCACAGCAGAAGCAACTCTTCAACAGCGGACACTCTATTTGTTCAACTTGCTCTCTTGAGTTTCTTCTTTTCTTTCTCTCTTTTTTTATTTTTTTAATGCTTACTTATTTTTCAGAGAGAGACAGAGCATGAGTGGGGGAGGGGCAGAGAGAGGGGGTGACACAGAATCCAAAGCGGGCCCCAGGCTCGGAGCTGTCAGCACAGAGCCCGATGCGGGGCTCGAACCCACAAACCGTGAGATCATGACCTGAGCCGAAGTTGGACGCTTAACCGACCGAGCCACCCGGGCGCCCCTTTATTTATTTTTTTAGATGTCTCTTTGTTTTTGAGAGAGAGAGAGAGAGAGAGAAAGAGAGGGGCAGTGAGAGAGGGGGACAGAGGAACCAACCGAAGCAGGCTCTGCACTGACAGCAGCAAGCCCGATGGGGGGCTCGAACTCACCAACTATGAGACCATGACCTGAGCCGAAGTCAGATGCTCAACCGACTGAGCCACCCAGGTGCCCCAAGACATTTGTCTGAAACAAAAGGATTGTTGAGACAAGACATTTGTCTGAAACAAAAGGATTGTTGAGTATTTTGGGACTGACCCCTGTTCTATTCATGGAGACTCTTCATTAGCCCTTGTTGAGCCCCTATTTGGTGCCTGGAGCTCATCTCAGCTGAGGAGGTGCAGGCAGCTCAGTGACTTGTCCATTTTATCCTGTGAGAGGTTGGTGTGGCAGAGTGGATTCTCAGCCAGGGCCATTCCCAGTAGGCTCAGCTAGGAAAGGAAAATGGTTTTGTCTGGCAGACTGTGGAGGGCGGAAAGGACTGTGTGCATAATGGAAAAGCCGGACTGGAAGCTGGGATTGGGATTCAGGACCCCCATGGGTGAAAGGGCTGGTGTGGGGTCTTGTACGAGCCTCTCTTTCCCTTGTTCGGTTGTTGTCCTCTGTGAACTGAGGGTTTTGTTCTGGGCGCCCATCTGAAGGTGCCTTCGCTTGTAAGGAGCCAAAGCCTTCTGGGGCACTGAGGGGTACCCTGGACGGGGTGTGCCCTGGGCCCACAGATTCCCGTTCTCACCTGCTGTGGTCATGGAGCCATTTCTGTCTTTTTGGTCTCCATGGAGGGTTGCCCGGTCTTGACAGTTTTACATTTCACCCTCATCCCCCTTTTAGGATGTAAGGACTGTGGGGGGACCTCTGCTTCTGTTGTCTCTGGCTTATGGGGATTCACTGAGACCCCCGAGAGCAGAAATGGGGGCAGATCAAACTGAGGGGCATTGGGAAAGCTACATTTGGGGGATGTGGTGTGGGTGTGTCCCTCAAGGGTACCTGCATGTATGAGGCTCAAGAAAGGCAATGTCACCTTCATTATTCCAGGTGCACCAGGTGAAGACCAATGCTGAATTCTGCGGTTTAATTTAAAACAGAAAATCTTAGGGTGGCCTAGGCTTTAGGCTGCATGTATTATTATTTTCCAAGACTTTAAAAAAGTGTCTATTTATTTTGAGAGAGTTTATGTATAAATAAATGTTTATTTATTTGTGCATGCACACGAGCAGGGGAGAGGCAAAGAGAGAGGGAGAGAGAGAATCCACGTGGGCTCTGTGCTGTAAGCAAGGAGCCCGACGCCGGGCTTGATCTCAGGAACCTGAGCTGAAATCAAGAGTCGGACGCCTAATCGACTGAGCCACCCGGGCACCTCAGGCTGTGTGTATTGAATTCAGATTCCAGGTTTTGGCATGTTAAACAGGCTGCGTGGGCACTGGACGAAAGTTGGGGGTGTTCGCTCTGTTGGGGCAAAAAGCAGCTGCTGCTGTCTGTGACCCCATGGGGCATGCCAGCCAGGGGGCGCCCCTGTGCCCTTGCCTTCCTTCTGGAGATGCACACCCTGCGTGGCTGTTCTCTGTGCTTTCTGAGCACAGGCCCCTGTCCCTGGCCACCCAGGGGGCTGAGCACAGGACCGGAGGCAGCCTGAGGACAGGGCGGGCTGTGGGCAGGGCACGGGGGCTTTGCCAGGCCAGCTCTGTCCTCCTTCACAGGGCGTCTGAGCGCCTTCGAGCAGGCTCTTTGCAAGGCTGGCAGGGAGAGCTGCTCCCCCACGTCTCCTCCAAGGATGGTGCGGGTTATAAATTGTGTAACCCTGCAGAAGAGTTCACTTGATCGCGGTGTTTTACACTTTTCTCTGCAGAACGTTGGTGACTTAATTAACCCACGTGTAGATGTAGCGGCTGAAAGATACATTTCTCGTTGCATCTACAGCTCTTTTTTAGTCATCATACACTTAAATTGCAAATTCTCATGAACTGTAACCCAGTGTCTTATGGCTCTTGATTCTACATTTCCCTGTAGATCTTCTGTCTTTAAATGTGTCAGAGTTAGAGTATGTGGCTGTTAGGAAAAGGTATAGCTATATTAAACCACACGCAAGAAGCTCCATTGCAATAATGTGAAGAATATAGCTTAATGCCCCTAATGACGGACCATTCCAACTTGGGTTTCAAAGCCTGTTGTCCCCCCCCCCCGCCCCTGCCCCGCCATGGTGCCCAGGTATCAGAGACACATCTGGCAGGGGGCACTTATCAGTACACGCATATGCTCATTCTCAAACAGTGTGAGACATTTCACATACTTCCTTGTCTACCCTGTCTTACAAAACCCTTGCTTCCCTCTGCGCAAACCCATTCTTTTCCTCTCCGTCTCCAGGAGACCCTCTACTAATAATTTAGAAAAGGTTATCTTATGACTTAGCATTTTTTTTTTAATTTAGAAACAGTTTGATAGAGAATCCCTGAATTGTGATCAAAACTAGGAATGACTAACTTGTATATGACTGTTTCCCCTTAAGGGAGTTAAGAAGACATTTGCAAGTCCCTTCCCCCATCCTCCCCCACCACCACCCCCCCCCAAAACCCCTCCCAAATGATTCTTTTGAGCTCAAAAAGTTGTATCATAAGCACATTTTTTATGGCTAAAAATCGGGGTTTACAAAGGGAAAGCGACAAGCCTGTAATTGGCGTACTTGGTATGAAAGTTTGCTTGCATAGAAGAGATTCATGTTTGTAATTTCATTTTAGGAAACCATTCTAAGCATCCGGAGAAACCACGAGAGGGCAAGGGCTGTGGGAACTCTCTTTCCAGAACCACCTGGTTTCAGATTCACCCATAAAAATGGAACCACATGGAGTTTTATTCCAGCGTTCTGGGATCCATGGACATTTCCACCCAACTGAAGATGGAATTCTAAGTGCAAACATTTGGCAGCTGACATTTTCTGAACACATTCACCATTGTGCTACACTTTTGCTTTTATTTTTGTGTTTGTTTAGTTTTTTTCTTTTTTTTTGGATCTCCACTCTGAGTTCCCAATTAGGCCTGTTTCATGCTTGGCTCCTTTGTACTTGTGTGCGCTACGTGTCGTTGGGGCTTAGCGACAGCCTGAACGCCTCGCGGACACAAGGAAGACAGTGCCGCGAATTAAGCGTGTCTTACATTCCTACCTGGCTGTTTTGTCTGTAGTCTCCTCATTCCTGCGCTCGCTACACCCCCCTCCTTTCTCTCCCTCTCTCTCCCTCTTCTCTCTCTCTCCTGGGTAGGTCACCATCACATTTCATACGCTCAACCTGTTCTCTCTCTGTTCGATGAGGACAGGAGGCAAAGGTCTTTGCTCTGACTGTAGGAAAGTTCTCTTTTGGCTCTATTGTGTCTTATGAGCAGCACGAAGGGAGTCAAGTGAGAGGTAATCTTATTTTCTGTACACATGTGCGCGTCAACGAGTGCTCTGCTCTCTGCCATTCTGTCTGCCCGCCTGCCTCTTTTTGTGTTTCTGCACAGACGGGGTTTTACCATACGTATGGCTGTGAAAGCTGGCAACCCCTCCCCTGGGCACTCGTCCTGCGAGCCCATTTCTCTGCCGGCTGCACCGTGTGCACAGCAGGGCCGTGGCGTGATTGTCTCTCTTTCAGCCCCTCCTGATGGACACTCAGGTTATTTCTAGCCCTGCACTTCTGGAAAGCTGCTGCCATGGGCATCAGTGCTCATGATCTGGGTGCATTTGTGAGATGATTTCTGTAGGATGTGTTTATGCGAACAGGGTAGAGGTCAGGGAGGCATGCAAACCAGTGTCCTATGAGGAATAAAATTGGGAGTGGACAACCTGCCTTGTGCATTTGAGGAGACAGACATTAGTTGAATTGGGACCATCTCACATAGTCCTCGCCGTGGTCCCACGTAGGCAGAGTGTGACAGTGGGGCTGATGATCAACAGCTTGTGTCAGGCACCAGCTCTTTGGGTCCCGTCTGGAGCTCGTTCTCCCACAAAGCCCATCTTTGCTGACAGCCAGGTGTATTTAAGTGACGTTCTGGTTTAATCACCTGCAACAGCCGACCATGGTCACCTGACAAGGGTAACATCCTGAGCAGCAGCTCCTTGGAAGCTCTCATCCAGAGGATGACCACATTCAGCCATCACTCCTTCTTCTGCTTACATCCTTTGTAGCTTAGGTTTGTCTTTTTTAAACATTTTTATTTATTATTGAGAGACAGAGAGAGACAGACCATTAGCAGGGGAGGGGCAGAGGGAGAGGGAGACACAGAATCCGAAGCAGGCTCCAGGCTCTGAGCTGTCAGCACAGAGCCCGACGCGGAGCTTGAACCCATAAGCTATGAGATCACAACCTGAGCCAAAGTTGGATGCTCAACAGACTGAGCCACCCGGGTGCTCCACTTAGGTTTGTCTTAATGACATGTGCACATGGAGACTGGTCCTGTCCCCGGCCTCCTGAGGGCTGGGGTCCCAGGCCCCGGGTGCTCCGTGCTCATCCAGGTGGAGCTCACACACATCACAGTTCTTCTGGTCAGAGATGCCCTTTCCTCTCTGGCTGAGGTGTGGTATCCTGGGTGACTTGGGGATTGAGGCAGTGGGAGTTTTGGGTTTAGAGTGGGTGGGGAGCTTGGGATGAAGGGAGCAAGGAAACATTGTAGGACAGGCAGGCTTGGCACCAGAAATGTGCTGGTGGAGGAGAGGTCTCATGCCTGCTCCAGGGAGGTGGTGTGAGGGACAGGCGGGTGTGGGCACCTCCCTCTAATGTGACCGTGGCCACACCTTTAAGGCCAGCCTCCAGCTTAGGAGGATTCCAGAGTCAGGAAACTTCCCGCCCCTGCCCCTCCCAGCCGGTTCTGCCATCCTTATATTTCTTCTGGGATTCCCGCAGTGGAAACAAAGTCCTTCAGAGCATTTCTCCTTAAAGACGAGATTGAGGACAATGAAAGATCGACAGGCTGCTCCCGGTGTAAGACACTCAGGGTGCCCTGGCAGCAAGGAGATGCAGATGGTGCCCTCCATCCTACCACCGGCATCCCCGGGGACCTGCTGCCCCATTTGGGTGACCAGTTCTCCTTCTCGGCCTGTACCCCACAGTCAGCATTCTCAGGTGGCAAGGTCTGAGGAGGGTGGCTGTCCCCACCTGACTTGGAGCCCTCAACTGGTCAGTGGCTCAGGCCAGGGACGGTCACTGGAACGGCCAGCCCTTCAGAGCACTGTGATTTGCCTCACTCAGCTTTTGCCCCAGGTGGCTGGGCGGATACCTTTGTGAAGAAGAAACTGTCCATTGGGAAGCCAGCCCAGGATGAGGTGGTATGTTGATGTGGGTGATGCTGACAGGAGCCACTTAGGGCAATGCCGGGCGCCGCCCCTGCTCTGCATGCAGCCGAAATAGCCTCAGGTGCCAGGGGCTGAAGGAGACTCCTCTCCATTCACTTTACTAGTTTTTATCTGTGCCAACTGTGGGCGAGGCTGGGGTTGTGCAGGTCAGTAAGGCAAGACCTCCACCTGACCAATCTGCAAGAGAATGTGTGTGGGGCTCAGGTGGGCCCCACGGAGGCCAGGAGGGCATCGAATTGGCCCAGAGGGTGGGCAGTCTTCCCAGGCAGGTGATCCCAAGGTGTGCTTGCTCTCAAAGCTTAAATAGGAGACAGCCCGCCTCTCCCAACACTGGAGTCCCTGACAAGACACTCCTTAGAAGGATTGTTGGGTTCTGAGAACTTAGGGCACCAGCCAACAGCACCTGACCAGCACCAACAAGGTAGATGGCACCAAGCTCCAGATGAATGTGCAGAATAACACCAAGAATGAAGGTGGATATGCATTCACCTGTGGGTCCCCCCGACCCCAAACGCTGCTGACTGATGGTGGGGACACCAGGCGTGGTCTCCGAGCGGCATCTGGAGAAGGGAGCTGCTCTAGTGTCTGAAGTCAAACCTTCCCCACAAATAGCTAAGAAAGGCATGATGCATTGCTTCTTGGAGCTCCTCTGGCCGGACGTTGTTGATGACGTAGTTTCCGTCTCAGAGAATGGAGACTGGACTTTGCAGCCTAATGGGCAGAATTCATTTCTCTTTCCTTTCCCCCCCAGATTCATCGTAATCACGTGTACATATATTTGCCTCTTGTCCTTAAAAAGCTGTTACATTTAAATTTTTTTTTTTTTTTTGCTTTTGTACTGTCGTTTCAAAGAATCAAACAATTTTTAATAATCAGCGTTAGGAGCTTAAGATAATATTGGTTGAATTTTTCACATTCAAAGGCAAGTTTCAACCTTTAATACCCACCAAACTTCAATTAATTTATTTCCTCTTTAAGGACCTAAAGGCAATCTGAATCATTTTTACTGTCATGTAACATCCCCAAACAATATTTTATGAGGCTGAGTTTAGTCTGTGGTTAATAGATTCGGGCTTAGTTAAGGCTTGCACATGGGCACCTCCTTGTTTTAGAAATGTCTGTTTATTATCAGTTTAATGTGGATGAAACTACTTATTCACTCTTCAGAAACCCTTTATGACTCCTAATTAAAGTCTTTGTCTGAACAGAAAATAATTAATACATAAAATGAAGCCACGGGAAAGAGACAACTGTGAAATAGTTACTTGGTTGTGTGTTGAGCGGTATTTAATCATTAGAGTAACACAGTGTTTGCACTTTTGGAAAGAAAACAAGGCACAGGCTTCATGTTTATTTAACACTTTGACTAGTCCTTCTTGGAGGTATGAAATGAGTCTTCTGGAGCGCCACCACAGTAAATCACGTGTTCTGAAAATTACTGGGTCTTAAACAGTAGTGTCATTTTAAGCCTAAATAGTTTGGTGGTGTTGCGGCGTATAAAAGTGACCTCTTAGAACAACATCGACGGTTTACGCTGAAAGACAAGTTAAGGAAATAAAAATAAGACATAAAATACAGTGCTGCCAGGATGCCATTTCTTTTATTTTGGTTTCAGCTTGAAATCTGACGCTCTTCACGGGCACGGGCATAGTTAGTGCCACCAGAGAGGGGTCTGAGTTTGCGCCTCACAGATAAGCCAGGCCCCTTTGGCCCGTGAAGGCTTCTGGGGAGGGCTGCAGCCTTTTGTGGGCACTGAGACGTTGCAGGTCCCCAAAAGGTGGAGATAAGTCTGTATGAAATGAGATCTCATTAGTGGGCATATGAGGGCAGAGTGGAAATTCACAGCACGGTCTTTTCACAGGAACCGTAAATTAAGGTGACTGGCTGGCCCAAGGGATTGGTCACGGGACAAGGAATTTTCACCTCTGGGTCACTGCTTCCAACACACCACGACAGAGACTTTCAGTTCTTGAGTGCGGGGAGGAGCGAGTGGGGAAGGAGTGGGGACTCTCAGCTTGGGTCTGCCTCCGGCATGAGGAATGCGGGTGTCCCGGAGAGAAGGTGGACAGGCCCAGAGGTGGGTGACAGTGGAAGGATGGCCCTGGTACTAGCCCGTGGCCTCTGGCTTGGGTCTGGCTCTGGACAAGTGGGTGCGGGGCCATGGAGGAGGACAAAGGAGGAAGGAGGAAGGCCGGGAGATCTGGACTCCTAGCACTTTGCTCTGGCTTTTCCGAAATGCCTCTGTATTTCACTTGCTCAAGGAGGGGCAGTTCCACATTGTTCAAGAGGCCCATGGACATTCCTGGCCCGGCCTTTCCAGTGGGTCCTCAGCTGCTACACGCGCTTTGGCTCAGAGCACATGACCAGTTTCTTGAATTTTTATAGAGATTCCTGTCGCCCTCACAGAGCCAAGGGTGAATCCCACCACACTTCTCTCCCTCTCATATGTTAGATATTCATTTCAGTAAACTCGGAACATACAGAGAAGCAGAAATTGTAAAATAGAAAATGTCAGCGGCGATCCCATGGCCTGGTCACAACCGCCATTCTCATTTTTGTGCATCAGTCTGTCCTCTGGCGATGTTTCTCATATACTTGTGTTCTACCATACATGCTGCTTTATACTTATTAGAACATGATTCTTCAATCTTTTGTTGAGTGTATGTGTCATATTTATGAAACTGATCTCCTACCGTTGGACATTTAGCTGTTTCCAAAGTTGTGCCGCCCTAAAGTCCCCAGCTGTCTTTGACTTATCAAGGTGGGCATCTCAGGCTCCTGGGTTTCCCTGGGGAGCCCATCTGTGGCACGCCCATCGTGGAATGGGGGTCCCCCATTCATCTGCACTCTACTCACCCTGCCCCTGCAACTCGGAATGGAGTCCTCACTCCTCACCTACACATCCAATTCACCAAGCTTTTCTTCACACCTACCATAAGCAGGACACCTGGCTGAGCATGTGCGGGATGGAGTGAGGATCACCCAGCCCAGGCCATAAGTAGCTTCCGGTGTATAGGGGGGCAGAAGGAAGACAAGACCCATGTCTACCATCCAAACTGACTGCCATAAAGGAGAGGTGAGTCATGTACTATTGGGTGCAGATAAAGAGGCTACTTGGATTTTGAGATTGAGTGGGAAGGTGTTTTGGACCAGGTGGTAGTTCAACTGAATTTTGAGGAATGGATGAGGGTCAGGTGTCATGAGAGCAGGAGGAAGCGGGAGAGCTCAGGGGGCAAGCTCAAAGGCTGGGATACTCAGACTCATGGGGCGTGTTGTCTGCCGAAGAAGTACAAATGGCACTGGGACCTACTCATCAGTAGGGTTTTCATTGCCATGGTGGGGACAGGAGACTGCTGAAGAGGTAGAGGCATCCTGTTTTGGGTTACGAAGGAGCCTGTTGGCCAAAAAGGTACAGAAAAGGAGATGGAATGTTTTGACTGGCCAGGGTATATTTTGTCTCCTCGTTCCCACATCTGGTGAACACAAAGTCATTGTGTGACTTTCTCTAGGCACCATTAGCCTCTGTCCTAGTTGTGTCACATTCACCACGGCTGGGGGCAGCACTCATCCTGGAGGTCACGGACTCTGCTGAGGCCTGTTGTCCCCCTGCTAATGTGATTGAGATAGCCCCTTATTCCCAAAGCCAAGGTTCAAGTTTTTGGCATGGGTCTCAAGCACATCTTTTTCTAGTGACAGTCAGAACATCTCAGGGGCTCCCTCCTAGCATGGAATATGTTTCCTTCTCTCAAGTCCCTAGCTTTGCAAGGACAGCAGGAAATCAAAGGGCTGAGGTTCTGATTCAGATATGAAGGGAGCCTAAAGGGGCCTCTTTTAGCATTTATTAAACCTCTGATGAACAGGCCACTGTAAGTCTAATTATTAATCTTTGGGAAACTTGACCCTGCAATTAACTAAGTAATAATTGCATTGTGGACCATCAAAAACCCCGCATTATTAATGAGCACTTAAGGTCAATATTCGTTCGCTTCACTTTATTGTCTGTGATATTTATCACTTGTAATATGACTTCCTGGTTAATTATACAGAATCATGCAGCATTCACTTTTGATTAATGTGGAAAGTTCATACAGACTTTGTTAAAAAAACATTTATTATGTGTGATGTATTATAATAAACCTTTTTTTCTCTGAGCTTTGTCCTATGTACATATGTTTTCAATATTTAGAAAATTTTCCTGTGTGGAGGAACTTCCTATACATGAAATTGAGAAAATTTAATAAATCATGTTAGCCACCTGCACCATGTGTGTTTTTTATTGTGATACGATCTTCTTGTGGGAAGGTTGGGGTCATAACTTATGCAAGATGATAAACACATTTTAACTTGAAGGAACTG
The DNA here is from genome assembly GCF_027475565.1 of Acinonyx jubatus. Lineage (NCBI taxonomy): Eukaryota > Metazoa > Chordata > Mammalia > Carnivora > Felidae > Acinonyx > Acinonyx jubatus. The sequence continues at coordinate 82,581,563 of NC_069393.1, read as the reverse complement.
CTGTGAAATCGTACTCCAGGCGTCCCTTTATTGCACAGGGGACCACGAGGGGTAGTCGAAGGAGCATGTTCCTGGCGTCTCAAGACTTGGGCCGTAATTAGCTGTGTGACCTTGGGCAACTTACTCTGCATATCGTCATCTCATAAATTAATCTGTGTTCATTGATTAATACCTCCCCAGCCTCCCTCACTGAGTGGGCTGAAGGATCAAAGATTGCAGGCATGTGAGCAGGCTTTGTGCTGTGAAATATGCCACCCCAGGCTGTCCTGTGCGTTTGGGTAGGACCCCTTCCAATTCCTCTTGCAGCCATGGCGTTATCACTTGTCATTTCTGGGCAGACGTTGTTTCCAATTGAGAGCGGCCTTTTTGGTAATGAACTCTTTGTGGCCTAAGCAAGCTTCTCGGAAGGGGGAGGGAAACCAGGTGGGTGCCTGTTAGGGGCTGAATTGTGCACTGTCCCCCAACCAAATTCACATCTTAAAGTCCTACCAGGGCCTCAGAGTGTTGACTGCATTGGGATATAGGGCGCTTAAAGGGGTGATTAAGGTAAAATGAGGTTGTACGGGTGGGCCATAATCTAGTACTACTAATCCGGCATGGCGGGGGTCCTTGGAGGAGAGGAGATTTGGACACAGGCACACACAGAACAAAGACTATGTGAGGACACAGGGAGGAGGTGCCCGTCTACATGCCAATGAGAGAAGCCAACCTTGAGTTAACACTACATGATGGGAGCCCTAGAAGACCGAGAGAGACATGTGTGTGGAGAACTACCCAAGGGCTGAGGTGCCCTCTCACTCCAGGGTCTGGACACAGCGTTGCCTTGTTTGGCTTTCTTGGCACAAAAGGACTAGCCAGACCAGAGTGAACACCTTTTGGTCCTGCCGGTGGGGAGGGACAGAGAATGTGGCCTCACGGGTTCTCCTAAGCATCCAGTGATGGTACAGTGGGGCTTGGAGGGGAAGGGGTAAGACTACTTCCTGGCCCCTGCTCTGGGCAAAGGACCAAGCGGTCTTGCTGTCACTCCCCCAACACAGATCACGAGGAGACCCAAACCTTTGGCTCTTGCTTGAGATCCTGTCGATGAAGAGGTGGATTGGCAAAGGGTGGCTGTGTCCTGGGTCAGGCTGGCCATCATGGGTGAGGCCAAAGTCGGTGTCTGGGGCAAATACAGTCTAGATGTTTGATACTTGGCGCACTTTGTGTGCCGGTGTTGGAGGCGGTAGCTCTGATCAACACTGAGCATGGAATGTGTTTTCAGTTCCTGCTCATCTCTGCAAAATGCCCATAGTCCTTCAGGTCCAGGCAGCCCAGAAAAGGGATTCACGTGAAAGTTTTGCAGTCAATGAGAGCAAAGCAGGACTTCCAAACTCTGATGTGCAGCAGCAGGGCTGATGAGGAATGACCACAGTCGTGGTCGAAAGGTGTATCACAAGCACATGGTCTAACCTGCAGCCTGACTGGTGCTGTCTCTTGTGTGATGACAGATGCGTATCTTGTGGGAGTGTCTCCCCATCTTTGCAAAGGGGAGGCACTTTGTGCATTCGTGCACCAGCAGGAGATGGGCATGCACATTAAAAAACATGCAATTTCTGGGACTTTCAGGTCAGAAGGAATATTCCAGAGCACCATGCCTTGTCGAGATGCGCCAAGAGGTGATCTGCTCCTCTCACCTATCTGCGTGTAGGAGGGTGATGTCATAAGGACACATGAGGAGAACTTACAGTCACCTGGAAAAGCAGGCAATGTGAATTTCGATGTCAGGTCACATGACTTCCCACTACTGGATGCCATTAGATATGAATGGCAGGGGGCTTGACTGTTTGGACCCATGGTGTGTGTGGCTTTGCCAGCCAGTTAGCTATTGGGCAGTTGCTGTGGGATTAGGGGGAAAACAATAATGTTCCGTTAGAAGCACTTACCATGGAAATCACTCAACAAAAGAGGAAAGTCAGCAAGACTCACTCTAATAGTGGACTGAAGGCTGTGAAGGCTGGGTATTTGTGGGGGACACATTTCCAAGTGCTTGGCACATGTGGACCTAGAAGAGTTATCTTTAGAAAGAGGAATCTTATTCTGTATGTCAAGTTTTCTTGGGGGAGGAGGTGGGGGGTCATGTGGAGTTACCCCGTGGGATAAAGCTTGACCTGCATCCACTTTCGGCCAACCCCCCCTCCCCCACCCCCCAGTCTACTTTCCTTCCTTCCCTTGGGCTGGGATCTGGTCACCTCACAGATGATGCCCCACCTGTCTCCTGGGGGGCAGCTCAGACCTAAAGGCCAGTCACCAATTTCCCGAGCCATCTTAGCTATGAAATATTCTCTTATTTAAAACATTTTTTTGATAAATTATCTGTCAACAGCAGATGAAGTTAACATTTCTTTTGATCAATAAAACAAATATTGAGGTTACGAGCTAAATGCTATCTAAATTTCTAAAGACTACTGCATACTTCGATGTTCATTCAACTCCAGCCCATCTGCTTTAACAAATTTTGCAGAGCTGTAATAATTACCATTCATAATATATGATGGGTTTGTATGAATTTCTTCCATGTGTGAAACCTATTTAATGTTAACATTCTCAAATTGGAGTTGGTTATAAATAATGCACCAAGAGATGTGAAATGGGGCAAATTATTTCTTTGTGTTGTACCTGTCAGGGCAATGGTTACATTTTTAGTATTTGTGACTAGTTTTGAACAACCTGGACCCAGATTACTTCTATCAAAGGGAGTAGGCTCTTTGTCCCACTTTATGTAAATTAAAAACCTTTAGCCAATTTGTGGCCCAAAAAATAAATAGTGTAAAGAGCTGGCAGACAACATTTATTTTGTATGTACATTAATGGGCACTTCCATTTTTCCTGGAGGCCAGAATCCACTTTGAAATTCATGTTTGATAAATTCCCTGGCTTTCTGAGTAATTTAACCGTCTATAGGGCTGCTGATCCTCTGAGTGTATCGTTGAACCGTAGGGACTTGTGTACCATTTCTGCATATCCAAGTTCAAATATATGCTCAAGATTGGTTTAAATTTTAAGTTGTTGATCTTATTTCTGATAGATTTGTTAGCTTATTCTCCATTTCATTTCTGAAACCTGCTCCTAATCCTCAAATACTCTCTTCTTAAACACGTCTTTGCTAAATTCATTGATTGTGTTAGTAAAATGTATATTGAACGGCCGCCCTGCAAGCATGCTGTACCGTGAATATTGCTAGTGCCTTCGCTCAAAGACCGCAACAAGTTTTGATAACCTGGCTGTCAATTATCACCTGCCTTTTAATTTGTTCTTACTCTCGGATAGACTATTAGTTTCCACGTCTGTTGCGGAATTTCTTCGGATTTTTTCACCAGTTCGAAAAGAATTTTACTGATATTCATGCTACCGGTTATGCCGTATAAAATGTAAGCCCACTTGAAAGTGTTTATGTTTGTTTTTATAATTCTTGACATTTTGTTGATATTATGAATATTGCTTTTTCAAATAATGTTTTAAAAACTCCTTCTTGCTGATCGATAGAAGTCAGCAACTGACTTTTTCTCCTTAGTTCACTTTAAAGGAGATTTTTAGCATTAAGCAAGAGAGTTCCAACAAACGTTGAATTTAAACTATTTGCCATGTTCTGAAACGACTTTCTCTTTTCTGAGTCTCCAAGCACTTTAATATATATGTATTTTTTGAAGCTGTGACCCTCTCAGTCACCTTGGACTATAGCTTGCATTTGGCTGACAAGGAGATTCTGGGTCGGATGGTCAATGGGTGGCATGTCTAGGGGAGAGCTGGTTCTAGAACCCAGGAACGTCACACTGCACGTCCCGACTGTGCAGAACAAGGCTTCTTTCTCCCCCAGCTGGATTGCTTTTTCATGTTGTCTTTCTGAAAACAGCTCTTCCCACGAACTAGGTTTTAACCCACATCACAGGATATCACGTGTACTTCTGAACTCTTTCCTTCTTGCCCTCATCTGTTGGGGCTTCCCCAGCCAGGCCAAGCACATGTGTGGCAGGAGACCCTTTCTCTGCTTCTTTATGGCTCATTTCTTCTCATAAGTCAGCTCAGAATTTTGAGGCCTTACCTCGTTATATTTTTCTTCTCCGTGAGGAAATTAGTCTAAGGGAAAAAAAAAAAAATCCATCTGTGTGGCCTGTTCAGCAAGACTTTAGGAACTTCCTCTCCTTAGTTTTCAGGCCCAACCTGACCAGCAGTGCCAGAATTCAAATTTACAGTCTCTGGGGCAACATTTTAATAGAGTTTTTGCTGGTGTTAAAGCTTAACTCTGGTGTTATACTCATACTCTACCATGGAGGTTTAACCACCCAATTTTATTAGCAGCAAAATAAAAGTATCAGGAAAATGAAATCGCAGTGTTTGTGTCTTGGGAGGGAGCAATCTTGCCCCCTTCTCCCACTGGTAATTTATATCTTCCAGGATCATGGTGCACGTAAACTTGGAGAGTGGGAAAAAAAGAAGCCATCTGAGAACATTTCTGACTTAAATGAATTATGTGTAGGGAAAGAATACCCAGCCCATATTATCTTTGCCTTTTAAGGAAAGAAAGCTTTGATATCAGGAGTATTTGAGACCGTTATGCACCCTGGACAAAGATTACTTTAGAGGCTAAATTAATAGATCTGGAACATGGAAATGAGAATAATGAATCTACCTCGTTCTAAAATTTTTTTTTTTTTTTTCAAATCATTTCTATTCTAAGCTTTTGGGCCTTCAGAAGAGTTTGGGTCCCATACTCTCCATGCTATTTCAGCGTGCCTTTGCTATACCGATCCCCTTCTGCATTGTAGACTATGTGTTGACCAAGGATGTTGATCTCACCTACGTGGTTTACATTTCCATGCTGTTGGATTCAAAATAGGAAAAGGAAACTGCGTCCATGGCTCTTAAGAGGCACTGGATGGTACCAGTTCAATGGTTGAAGATTGGTCAGGGCATAATTTCTCACTTTAAATAGAGATCCCTGGACTCACCCTCAGGGAGCCTGTGCCCTGGCTCTGTCACTAACTTTCCTAAGTCACTTCAAGCTCAGTGAGAGTTTCCTTTGTCCATGATGTGGGGCTAATGATGCCCATGTCCTAGTTCTGTAGGGGGAAGCTGATGAAATAATAGGAGAAAGTGGTTCAAAAAGAATGAAATGTTCAACAGTCGCCCGGCCTCTGGGAAGGGCATGTCACTGCGGACTTTTCACCTGTTCCAGCACTTTCTCCCCCAGATTGGAAGAAATTATCAGACTGCAAGATAATATGCCAAGCATCCAGTTAAATTTGCCTTTCAGGTAAGCAACGGATAAAAATTGTTTGTGTAAGTATGTCCTACATATTGTATGGGGTATACTTATACTAAAAAAATATTTGATCTGCGTTTCAGATTTAACTGGGAAACCGATATTTTCAGTGGCTAAGTCTGGCAACCTTCTTGCCTTTGCTCTACAAAGCCTTCCCTTCTCTCTAGGTGTCCCAGCAGGACCCAAGAACCCAGCCATTGGCTGTGGCACAGGAGGGGGTGGCACTTGAAGTCAGAAGTCAGGTGTTCAGCTGTGGCTATGGCTATGTATGGATCCACATTAGCATGTGATTTTTCTACCTGGGTGTCCAGCAAGTCGCTTGACCCTGTTGAGCTAAGTTTTAGCTTTAAAATGGACATTGGCACTCACTGCACAAGGCTGCAGTGAGGGCCCAACAAGCTGATGTAAGTGTTGGGGAAGCTTAAAGCATCTAGCACAGCAGTACCTCTGCGTGCCTTGCTCTGGGATGCGCAGCTGTCTATTTGATCTCTGTTTTAGGGATGGGTGGCCAGGTGCAATAAGAGGTGGCTCGCTCAGGCATCTTTTCCAACAGAAAACATTGATACAACCTATTTCCCCCTGATTTAAGATTTTCTTACATCGGCTTCACACGCATGATCAGAAAAGTGTTTTTATTTGCTTTGTCTGCGGCTTACAAGAGCTGAGTTTCTGGTTCCACTTTGGGAGCAGTCACAAAGGTGCCCGGCCCCTTATGCCTGCGCAAAGGAGCACACGGTTTGTGGGCCTGGCACCTAGAAAAGCCAGTCAGAGCCTCCCGTCCCTGGCTGTCACAGTGTCTTGCTCCTCCTCAAAAGCAATGAAGCATGCCATCGTCACTTCTAGAAGATGGCGGCAGGGGACCTGCGGGTGGGAGACATCCAGCTCTGGCTGTGTGTTCAGTAGCAGCTGTGGGAGGGCTGATTGGGCCAGGAGCCAACCAGGCAAGATGGCGGCAGGCGTAGCAGGAAGGGCTGGAAGCAGGGCAGATGTGGTCTGGGGCGAGGCTGGGGGCGGCTGGTGCTCCCCACCTGTGGGTTCTGCACTGGGGGTGTGGGGGTGGCCGCCCTCTGCCCTCTCTCCTCACTTGGGCATGTCCCTACCACCTGACACGCTCCGGTCTTTTCCTGGCTTCTTCAAAAGCCGGAGTTAACTTTTACAATTCCTCTCTTTTCCTCTCCACCAAGGCTTGTGTTTTCTCAGCCATTCTGGGCACTTCCCTTTCATTTCCTGGGAAAGGAAAGCTCGATCTGTCTTCTCCTGGCCTCAGTAATCCTCCCTGTCGAGCTGTGACTTGTTCACATCCACCCGTCAGACCCATCTGGTCCAGGCACCTTGTTGACTTTCTTATTGGCTCTTCCTCTCAGCTGCATTTGGCCTTCTGATGCTTTTGAGATTCCTTCTGCTCTGGTGGAGCTATTTGTAAGGTTTCCCCTGGGTCCTCTGAAGCGTCTGCCCTCTTCCCCCTTCTCCACTCTCCTTCCTGCACTCTCTTTGTTTGCCATGGTTATGGCAGGCTTTCCTGGGTAGAAAACCATTTTTCCTTTTCGGCTTAATTTTGCTTTATACTCACAAAAGAGTGCGGTTTTACTGTTCTCCACCCCCTGTGATTGATGGAAAAGGATATTGTACCAATTGATTGAGATAAAAAATTAGTGCTTCGCCATAGGGAAGCCAAATTAGCCATCAGAAGTAGGCGCATAGAGTATTTTAAGAGTTTTCTGATTAATTCTCATGACGTGAGACCTTTTGACACAAAGTTTTATGTGCTGCGATGTGGGAGGGGAAGAAGTGGCAACGGGTTATTACGGATTTTACTTTTACCTTTAGTTGATTTATTGGCCTTCTCTTTCGTGATAGGAAATAAGGACCTGCAGATCTCAGGGTGCCTCCTCTTGGAGAGAACAGTTCCTGTGTGTGCATTTTCCAGAATGCAGGCTCAGAATTTCAGGGACAAAGCCAAAAAGACTCGGAATAGAACTTTAGTCAAAATGCCTACAGTTGTGGAAACAAAACGGCAGAGAGAGGCCCTTCCAACTCAGATAGGTGTCACTCAGCACCTAAAAGTGACAGCTAATCAATTCTTTTATTGCCCATGCAGAAGGAGAAAATCCTAATTTAACAGAGTGTTGATGGCAAATAATTATTAACAAGAAACATTTTTGACAGTGACTCATTTGTTCCTATTTTAAAAACATAAAACCATGCTCTGTTTCTTAAAACCTGTTGTCACATTCAAGGGTTCCTACTGCATCATTTAAGATTGAGTTTTATTACAATCTGCAGTCCAACCTAGTTTGGTACAGCAGCCACTGTTTACTTTTCTGTTACAAAACCCAGCAGTCTCCGTTAGGGCATGTTGAAAATTTCCTTGGCTATCCTCTTGAATGCATGCTTTAAAAGTAAGGACTTTGTAAGTTGAAAACATTTGCTGATGGAAAGCAATGTTACATATGTGAGCCTGAATAGACAAACAGATGTATTGAATTCCTAGTTCCAGTTAATAGAGAAGTATTATGATGCCAGCACTGTGTTTTTATCTCGAAGAAGCTGCAAAAAACTTTGCATTAGTGGAAATATATTTAAATGTTTCTCACTAAAAATGCATATAGATGTGTTTGTGTGTGTGTGTGTATACACATTTACTTATTAAAAAATTTTTTAATGTGTATTTATTTTTGAGAGAGAGAGAGAGAGAGAGAGAGAGATACAGAGAGACAGAGTGTGAGTGGAGGAGGGACAGAGAGAGAGGGAGACACAGAATCCGAAGCAGGCTCCAGGCTCTGATCTGTCAGCACAGAGCCCAATGCGGGGCTTGAACCCATGAACCGCGAGATCATGACCTGAGCCGAAGTCGGACGCTCAACCAAGTGAGCCCCCCGGCACCCCCTTCACACATTTACTTATTGAGGTTAGTTTACAGATGCCTTGTATGAATTATGTGGAGGGCAAAAGCACGCTAATACGTCGTGGCAATTTGGGAGAAAAAGCTCTACTGACGCTTCTGATTGGAGCTGTTTCTGACGGTTCTCTTTCCCATTTTCCGTTTGTGACGGAAGGTTTGGCAAATCTATGTACGGCACATTTTCACTAATCTGTTAATCAAGTTTGAGTTCGTATGAATCATCTGGAAGCACATCAGACCCCTTGTCCAGCTCTTTGATTTGTAACCGCTCTGATAGCTTTTGATCTCTTCTGCTCTCAGGTTGAACCAGCCCAAGTCGTGAAGGATGCGCTGTGACTTCCTGCCCTTACCATGCGTTGGGGAGCAGGGGTGTGGGGAGTGGCATTGTCCCGCCAGGAGATGCAGCTCTGCAGGTAAGGGGTTGCCAGTTTTTCCGAATCAGAAGGCACTCTTCTGGGAAACCAGGGTGGCATGGGATCGCCCGTTATTTTGCAAGTCTTTCTTGTGGATGTTCTGTGTCTGGGGCCTCTGGCTGTACTGCCTAATGTTCCCAAACACGAATGCAAGTCAGATACGCTCTACAGACACGCCAGGGGCACCTGCTTTGAGAGGGGTGATGAACAGATTCACCATGAAACCCTTGCTGTCTGCCTCCGGGTGGAAGGCGGCGGGCTGGCTTTCTCCGAAGACTGCTTCCTCCTGACTTTTGGTTGAATTGTTGCGAGCAAGAGTGGTGCTCATTAGATTGGAGCCGAAAGGGACATGGTGTGGCACACTTTGGAGCGGGTGGTCTGGGCCTGCTGGCCTCAGTCTTGCCCCCAGAATCCCAGCCCCCCGGCCCCCCAGCCCCCGAGCCCAGAGGGGTCCCTGGTGCTGGCCAGCCTGAAGCACGGGGCTCGGCCCAGCAGGATGGGAGGGAATGACCCCGGAGAGCCAGCAGAAGGGGGCCTGGTGCTGCTCTTGTGCGGCCTCCTGGCTCCTCAGTGCCAGAGCCTGGCTTCACTTATCATCCGGTACGAGGGCAGGAGGGGAGCTGGCCGCCGTGTATCGCCGTGATCCCTCAGGGGTAAATTTTTAGCTGCAGAATTTATGAGTTGCACATTTATTTGATTTGGCTTTTGGTTAATTTTTTTTCTCCTCTTGTCAACCTGACAATATGAGGGCAGACGGATGCAGTCCCTGCAGCGGAGGCAGTAAACGGTGCTCGGGCTGCGGCTTGATAGGGGGCTTCTGGCTTCGCCCCTTCACTCGCCTTCCCTCCTGCCCTTCTCTCCCCACCGCCGGCTCGGCAAGGCTCATGCAACCAGAACACTCCGCTCTAAATAAATAAATCCTGAAATAAATACGGGTGTGCGTCTCATTAACATTACCTGTCAAATCCCTGAGCACAGGACCCCAAATGGCCCCCTGGGCCTCCCAGTAATTTCTGTAAAGCACATAAAAAAAGATGATCAGTGGGTGTGTTTGTGGAAATCATTAGCAGGGTGGGGGAAGATATGCTTATAAGTCAATAATTCTTTTTGACAGAAACTTAGCCCCGGTTATGTGACGACTCCCCTTAATGGAAGGAAAAGACATGTGGTCTGAGTTTTATGACAGATGTCAGGAATCCTGAAAAGTGGCAGAAGGAAGATCTTGGTGATTTTTTTTCCTTTTAACTGACATGGATGTATGGGACATTTTGTCAACTTAATGACTGTTTTCTTTGGTTCTTCTGATCACTCTGTGGCAGGAGAATATAGTGACCCACTTTTCAAAGGGTGGTAAATACCGTTGAAGGCAAAATTCATGTTAAAAAGTCTAAGGACCAGATACTCAATCTGAACTCCTAAGAATCACTTAGTATTGGAGTTATGCCGCATTACCTCCATGGCGTGTTAATCTTTGGGGTTTAAAAGTCAGTGCAGTGAGATTCATATTTTAGCCCCGTGCTGAAATTTCTGTAGCTCATCTGTTGTTTATTCTGGAGAACGTGGAGTTAGCGGTTCAACCAGCCAAGGGGTTCTCCGGCTGTTTTTCTCCCTGCGATTTATGAACATGACCCTCAGCGTGGCACCCTCTGAAAGGTGGGGTCATTGGATCCCAAGAAACACAGTTAGTTGCCAGAGCAGAGAGGTGATATACCGGCTCACGTGAGGCTCTTTATGATTTCTTTGAAGGAGTCACATCAAGTGCAGTACATGTAGAATTGTGTTTCCAGGAGAACAGATTATCGGCCATCAACAGACAAGTGTAGACACTGGGCCCTATATGAGGACACATTCCCAACTTATAAGGACTGGGTTTGATTCGGGAGGAAAGAAGGTAGGGAGTGCAGTACTTTGTAATCATTCGTTAGTCCTGGAAAGGTTCTTGAAGGTACTTGAATTACAAGGGAAAACAGCAGTTATAAAGCAGGCCATCCGTGCAAACAGCATGCTATGGCGGCTCTGGCCTTTGCTTGGGGTCCGCGGTTTCCTGGCCCTTGCCCTGACTTGCCAGCTGAAACGAACCCTACTTGGCATCAAGATGGCCTGGATTTTCTTCTTTCCTGTTTTTCTCTTTGGCACTGAAGCGATCCCTGCAGCTTCCTACCTGGCAACGCCTGCGTCGGTGAAGCGATGACCCCCGGTGTTTGATCAAGACTGGGGGTCTGAGTGCTTCTGGCTGCTTGGCCGGTTGGTGCGCTCACTGACTTGTGCAGACCACGTTTCAAAACTATTTCATTCAACACATCCACCTGTGCCGACTATCCACATAGTCTTTTCTTTCTCCGCCTGCTGACCTCACGCCCCTGTTCTGGCTCTGCTCACTGTCCTCCAAATGCCTCCTGTCTAACTGTCTCCCCGCATCCTCCTCTCTGACTTCCTTTCCTTGGTCTACCTTCATTCACCCCATTCATTTCCCTTCCTTCTCTGCCTTCTCTTACTGTTTCAATTCCTGTCCCTCACTTCTCTGGAGCAAGGGGGGGATCTTTGGATTTGGATCTGGGCACCCTCCTGGAGGTCATGGGGGGGGATCTGGGCGCCTTCCTGGGGCTGGTGATGGGGGGATCTGAGCTCCCTCCTGGAGGTCATGGGGAGGGGATCTGGGCAATCTCCTGGAGGTTGTGGGTGTGGGAGATCTGGGTGCCCTCCTGGCCTGGGAACTCCCTGAGGTGGAGGCAGCTCCTCTGTGCCCCCAGTCGTCTGGGCCAAACCAGACATGGCTTTCCCGTTCTGCGGAGAAGCAGGACGTTCTGCAGAGAAGACAACACTTTTCAATTGGTTTTGAGCCCCTTCCAAGTGTGTTGTTTTCACAAGTGCCGTCTCTAGTGTTTTGAGTACAGAGGTAGCCCTCTTTTTAGCAGCAAACAGTAAGACCGTCAGCACCCCACATTATGGGCTTCTAGTGTCAGCATCGGGGTTACCTGGGCCATTCGGAGTAGACAGTTTCAGCTGAAGCTTTCCCTTTTTATGTGTGATTGTGCACACGCAACCACAAGTCTGGGGAGGAGTCAGAGTGGGGAAATGCCGTTTAAAATTTTATTTTCTCATTTTATTAGGGTTGCCAGTTCTAGGAAGTTTTTATTTGGCTTTTCGCTCTGCTTATTTAAATGTAATTTAGTGTGCTTTCCCAAAAAGGGCAACTTCTGTTTCCTTTAAATGAATTGTTTAATTGTCTGATGGAATTCTTCGATGAAAACCTTCATATAAGAAACGGTAATATATTTAAATCAATTACACCGTTTCTCCTGTGTTGTTAGAAACCATTTTTGGCCCCTACGGTGTGGATCAGGTTTTCCTCGTTTCCAGGCCAATGCATACATCTTGCCATCATATACATTTTCAGTGAAGAGTGGCTTAAATGATCTGCTTTGTTCACTGCTTAATTATGTTATTTTACTGTTCCTGAAAACCTGACACAAGGCAAATTTACATTACTGTGCTCCTAATTAGCCAATAATCCTTAAGGATTTGAATGATACATACCCAAAGTAATTTCCTTCTTCACGAAATATGAATTTCCTTGCGTCAGGTTAAGAAGGCAGTACCACAACAGAAGGCATCTCGGTGATGACAGCCCTCAACATGTCTGTCTCCTGAGTCACACCGCGTTAAAAGCCACATAATGATTTCAGCAGTATCATAAAGCACATCATAGGAAATCAATAAATCCAGTATGCCGTTAGCAAAGATCTGCTCAGTTGTTCATCAGATGGTGAAGATCATCGTAGATGCTGCTTCTAGTTTTTAAATTAAGTCAGCTGTTCCTTTCTTTGCCTGTAATCCACACCCTGCCATATCTGCTTTATGCTTTTGGTTGGAAATGTGTCTATGTCCCCCGAAGTAGGACCTACGTGGCCCCATGGGCAGTCTGTTGGCACTGGTGTGTGTTTACCTGAATCCTTCTGTCTCTGGACCTGGGACCGTTGTCTCCCCTCAGACTACCATGTCCCCCTTTTCACTCACTGCTTTAGGCCACTACCAATCTCTGCTGCCTACTTCTTTCTTCCTAACAGAACCCTGTTTGGTCCAGGTCTTCTTTTTGTCGTCCTTGGTGAGGTGCTTCAGGGGAGGCAGCCTGTATCTCCTTTCCCAGGGGTAGCTTCGGATTGGCCTAGCCACCACTTCTTAAACTGGACCATCATTCATTGTAAGAACTCTTACATCACAGCTCAACACACATATAAGTAGAAATGCGTATGGAGATATTTATATCTACATCTGAACTCAAATTTCATTAAAAAAAAAATAAAGAGTTGGGACCTTCTCCATTGATTTCGTTACTTTCAGTTTTTGATGCAAGGTCTAAGCCAGTCACGCTTGTTCCATTCACCCCCCTAGTGATTGTTTTAGGTGAAGACATGTGATAACAATGCTGGTCAAAGAGAAGCTGGGGGGTTCCCATGAAAGATTTCAACTAATGACAAAGAGACTGTTCCTTCTGCCGGATGTTGGGCTGCTCACGTGTGACTGTGAGGTGGAGACGGGTCAAGGAAGGAGCTAGGTCGAGGGGAAGAAGAAAGGCAGCCCAGATGGATCCTCGACTGTGTTGCTGTATCCATCAGTGCTCTGCCAAGCATTTTAGGAACTTGTGTCTTGAGATAACCCCCCCCCCCCAACCCCGTTGTTTAAGCCAGTTCAACTGGAGTTTTCTGTTACCTGCAATGAAGGGGTTCCTAACCAATATACTTCCTCACAGTGTCCAGGAATCAACGAATCTGAGCTAGACTCTGTGGTAAGGGATGTTAATGGACTAGTGTAGTCCAATTAAAACAATCAGGCGGACTTGGAAGCCTTTTGTGTCCTGTTAAGTCGACTGAACATTTGTGGCTTTAGTGACCCACGCGGCTGGTCTGACTCCACTGACCACTGGAATTTGCGATTTGACCTTTGTGGTTTTGGCTGTCTGTAGGTGACCTGGAAGGTCCCAGACATTCAGTCATTTATAATTTTGCTGAGCCTCACGTTTGGACTTTGTATGCCATGAAATGGATTTGGTGTGCCGTGAATTCTTGACTGATGAGACAGGGTGACACGCAGCAGCTTTATGATGTAGCTTTGTGGTGTTCCTCCCTCCTTCGTGGACTCATTAATTCTTGAAAAACGACTCAAACTCATTTTCTCATGATAAAGCGTTATGTACCCACCACCGTCCCCACACCGTCCTCACTCACAGTGCTCTTTGTGGATGCTGGAAATGAAGAGGCAGCGAAGAAAGGAGGGAGGAACAGCTAAGGGGCTGAGTTCTGGACAAAGTCAAGAGTGAAAGGCAGGGGTTAGGGGCCCAAGCCCAGGCCAAGAAGGAATTCCTTTCAGAACTTACATGGGGATGAGAAAGAATGTCCTAGAAAATTGTGGGAGCACCCCACCCTGTGACGAGGCTACTCACTGGAGGGGCCTGAGCATCAGCAGAAGTTGGGGGAACCATCTCTGATCGCGCACAGATTCCAGGTGAGCTTGTTGGAATTGGGTCCCTAGATGTGGGCTTGTGAAGCTCTTGGACTGTCCTCCATGAATGTCAGGGGTTTCTAACGTGCAGCATGTGGACGTAGATGGTGGAAGACGCTCTGCTTTATAGGAGATGCAAATCCTTCATTGTTGTGAAGTTACAGTGATCATTTCATTTGCAACAGTCTTGTGTAATGTGCATCCTCGTGGGCTTGTATAGACTTTCCACTTGGTCTCCTGTGACTCATCTTTGCTCAGGGACTGGGTGCTGGGTATATCAATTTCCATGGGGTCAGTGAGTTAAACAATAATTTTTTTTTATTTTTAAATTTTATTTATTGATTGGTTGATTGATTTAATTTCTATTTCAGTTAGCATGCAGGGCAATATTGGTTTGAGAAGTAGAATTCAGTGGTTCATACAACACCCAGTGCTTATCCCAACAAGTGCCCTCCTTCATGCCCATCACCCGTCTAGCCCATCCCCCCCACCCACCTCCCTCCATCAATTCACAGTTTATTAAGTGCCTACAGCATGAGGTGCTTGGCGGGTTCGAAGACACACAGGAATCAGAGGCAGCAAGAGGGGAAAGTGAATCCTTTGCCGACAAGCGTGTAGACTGAAGATGTGGACCAAATTCTGGAGGCGGAGCTCCGGCCAGCGCTGGAGCCAAGGTTGAGTGTTGCACACCTACTGTGCACTTTGCTGTGCACCTAGGCGCTAGTCAGTGCTGAGTCTGTCTCCGAGCGCAGGACAGACACCAGGGCTCCGCGTTACTGGAGGTGACATACTGTTTGGAGCCACACCTGTAGTGCAGGTATCTGTTTCAGAGGGGTGAACAGCTGGTGGGAGAGTGCCGGGCATCGGAAGAGGACGCTTCCAGAAGGTGAGGGGTGTGGAAGAGTCCAGACTGAAGAGCCTTTAGAGGGACGCCCAAAGCCAACGAGATGTGTTCAAAAATGTTTCTCTGTGGTCTGCCAGAGACAGGGGGCTTGGTTTTTTACAGCGAGTTCTTAATGCTTCAATCATTTGTGTTGACTACAGAGTTTTACATCTGGAATTTCTCAATTTGCTTATTAACACAGATATGCAATGCTTTGGTACGATGCCCAAGTTAATTAAAATTAATTAGAAATCGGTTATTTGATTGTGAACAGAAAAATTAGCAGTCACGTCTGATAAAGGTAAATCTTTTCCTTGAAGAGTCAAAGCAGCTCTCCAAAGCACAGATTCCCCATGGGGCACCCAACCACCAGGAGAATTTTTGCTTCCTGTTGGGCCCTGACACCGAGACTATATGGTCATGCTTCACCTTCTAGAGGGTGCCCTTCCTCATCCTCGGAGGTGTTGGCCTGTGGGAAGCGGTCAGCTGGGGAGACCTCTTTCATTAAGCTCGGGCACCAATAATTTAAGATTTGTTGAAAATTGTTTTCTTTGATGCTTGTGTGTTGAAATTCCTGAGAAAACCCAGCGTACCCCTCGAGGTGTTACTTACACTGTAAAATCATTTGCTTTGGGGAGTCTTAGTTTACTTATTCACCTTTCTGAACTGAACTGCCAGAATCCAGAGTAGATAACAGTTGAACGTAAAGTGTTTTGTATTTCATCTGAAACTTAGAAATATGCGTGTGTCCGATAAAAAGCATGGAGTTGTCAGATTTTTGAAGTTTAAATCGTTGTTGCAGGATTGCTTGAATTTTTTTTTTAATCCCTAAAGAAAATAATCCCAGCTAAGATGACTTTTCTCCAGGACTAAATTATAAGTGTCTTTAGGGCAGGAGAAGATCATGGGCTTTTTGCGTATTCCTATGGATTCTAGAATTTTCTATACGTTTGGTTCTTAGTGATGCGTTGGTTAAAGAATAAATGTGGAGTTCAACATCTCAAACACAAGTTGCTGGCCCTTGTGTGATGGTGACAGGACTTATTATCACCCAGGTGTCCCAAGACCTGAATACCCTGACTTCCAGCCTCGCTCAAGTTCCCAGCACTTCCAAAAGTGACAACATTGTCATTAGGAACTTGAATTGACTGCAGATGACAACAAACTTAACAGGATGAAACTTTAAAACTTAAAATTGGCAAAACAATTGCTATTGACTGAAACGGAGAGTGAGTTGGAATTTGGAACTCAATTATCTATAAATGTCGCTGCTGTGGTACCTGAACTATGCAGATGGTAAAAATCTGTGTCTAAAATGTCTTGCAAAACATGGAGGTTTTCAGCATCATTTGGAAACACTCCAAGGGGGTTGACGATGTGTCTGAATGTTTGTACACAGTCAGCGTATAGCTGATGTGCAAAACAAGAAGGGATGGGGCCCGAGGAAAAGCAGGTGAGTGTGATTCAGAACGAAATCCAAACTGTGTGAACGCAACCCTTGGTATAAGGATTATCATTTTTCATTCAAAATTTTGGCAGACAGCGGGCAAAATGTAATCACTTTTCAGCATTACTGTACTGCATAAGCGTATTAGAAAAGCTCTGTGATGGTAATCATGTAGTGAACTTGAAACCACCCCTAATTAAACTGTCTGCATCCCCAAGCATTTTCCTGTAATGATGTCAAACCGTGTAGCAATTAGCTGTACCTCTATGAATGTAAACACTGTTTGTAAATCATATAAACTTAACCTGGTTTGCTTATTGAAAATCTCCTAAAAAGGAATTAATTAGCTTTGTATGTTTTGGAATTGCAATTTATGGGATCATTTTGGAATCTTTCACTGAAATAAATTAATTTTTTTTCCTTGCGATTCGTACAAATGGAATCTCGCTTGCGGGGGCTGCAGGGGATGATACGGCACAGTTTCCTTAATCTTCATTCTGTCTCTGGGATGGACGGGGAGTGTGGCATTTAGGGACAGGGGTTTACTGAGTTAGCTCGGTTTTAAGCTATTTTTTCTCGAGAGGAAGGTATATATCATCTGAAGGCTGCATTTTTCTCCGTGTTTTCCACTTTCTCCAGCTGGTGCAGAATGTTTCAAGGCTCATCTGAATGTGAAGTTTGGGCACCGGAGAACCCTCAGTGGAGCCGCACGTCAGCCTAGAAGACACCAGCCCCAAGCTGTGTGGCCACAGCTCGGGAGCAATCACAGAATTCCAGGGAAGTGGCCAATTCCAGACAAAGAAATTGAACAAACAAAACGGGCAGTCAAGTGTTTTAACTCCGTGATCTTTCCTCCGCCGGCAGGGAGCACAAAAGAAAAGGCGCCAAGTTCACAATTTAGCATGCCTTTGTTACAGTTTTCTTGCAGAAACCTTGGGTCCTGGTGGTGGATGGTTTACCTGAGCCATCAGCTACATAGCACATTTATGGTTATTGTATTTTACAGGTTGATAGATTTTTATATTCTGTCCAAGTCAGGATCTTACACCACCTGGTTTATTATTTAGTAATTTACAGTGCAGTCAGGCATGTTTGGCTTAATGTAGGATAAACTTATAAATCTATTGTTCCTCCGCTTGCCGGGGTTGGTGTGCAATGAACTACAGAGCTGGATGCGTACATACATTTCAGCTCTGCTTTTTTCTTTGATAGGGAAGCAGGCAATAGATAACACAGTGACAGTAGCATCCCAGGGGACGGCAAAATGTGAGAGCTACACCACGTCAGGTTAGTAGGTCATTATTGTATGAGCCGTGAACCATTAATGGACTTCTATGCCCAGCTCAATCTGTGTCAGATTATAGCTCTTGGCAGGAGAATTGTTATCTAATAGCTAACTTTTCTTCCTCACTATCTTCTTATTAGTTCCTCTGATAAAAATGTGCACAGGTATATATTAATAGAGGGCCTCATTGGGGAGAGGCAAGATCTTGGCTATTTCCCCCCATTTCTGCAAACAATGCCTGTATGTTGACTCTGCTCAGGTAGTTCTTTAAGGGGACGCCATTTTTTCCCCAGTTATTTTGGGGCATCTTATAAAATACATAGCCAAACGCACTAATTGGTGCTAATTGATGCAGAAGACTCTGTGATTAATATTTTTTTGTTGATTGTGTCCAATGCAGAAATAGTGGCAGTGAAAGGAAGCAGTGAGGGGATTTGTCCCCTCGGCTCCCACCCTACTCTTCAAACAGTAAGATCCCGGATATGCTTCCACAGTCTGGGAAATAAAGCCCACCCCTTGTTCTTGAAATAATACACCAAAAGCAATGACTACGTGGCACTATATGCATCTTATCAAGTGTAAAAGAGACAAACAAAACAAAACAAAACAAAACAAAACCATGCTGTTTATGTGTGGCTGCCGGTAAAAGTATGGATTTTTAGGAAACATATAAAGGATCCCTGGTTTTTGAGTTATAATGGCAAGAAGTTTGTATTGCATATCTGGGGCCTGTGGTAGAATATTTCCACCATCTTTTGGAGAAATAAAGGTCACCACATAGTTTCTTTCTTTCTTATAAGCCTCTTAGCCTCTTGGTTTGGGTGTGCATCTCCAAACAGTCACAGAGATGAGGAATTCCAAGATATTTTCCAGGAAAGATGACCATGTGGGGGACCTTGGGCTAAGATCATGGCCCCAAGTCCCTGTGCGGGGTTATCATTTTTGGAAACTCTCTTATCATGTTAGGAATGTGAAAGGATATGGATTACAGACGCTAGGGAGAGTCTTTTCACTGGACGGGCAGAAAGCAGGTAAGCAGAGCTGATGGTCCAAAGAGGGAGACATGAAGGATGCTGGGAACCCAGCCTTGGTCTGGCTTTGGACCTAAACCATGGGCTGCAGGTGCTGCTGATGAGTGGGCTGGAGGGACCCTGGCCGGCACCTCCGGCTGCCACGGCTGTCACTTCACAGTGGCCGTGCCAGCAAAGGCCACGAATGGAAGCCACAGCTTTTTCATCCACAGACATGCCTCAGGGCACGGAACACACCTGAAAGGGCTGTTAAAATGGGCTTCTGGGCATCTGGGTGGTTCAGTCAGTTAAGTGGCTGAATCTTGATCTCAGCTCAGGTCTTGATCTCAGGGTTGTGAGTTCAAGCCCTGCGTTGGGCTCCACACTGGGCATGAAGCCTACTTAAAAAAAAATGGATTTCTAATGATACTGTTTGATAACATTTTCCTCTTTGGCAGAGTATCTCTATAATGATGTTGAGTACTAAATTAATACCCCAATCTATTCTAATCCAAATCCAATTACTCATTCTTGAGTGCATATGTGCATGTGTGCATGAGTATTTATATATAAAGGATATATTCTCCCAGCCCCCAATCTCCCCACAGATGGGCCTGGGATGCCTGATTCCCATGAGAGGTACCTGTGGGCTCTCTGTATTTTCAGAAGGCCTGTGACTGAACTGCAGGTGTCCTTTTCTACACACCCTTCTCACTCAACTATGGATTTTAGTTTTTTTTTAAGTTTATTTATTTATTTTTGAGAGAGAGAGAGAGAGAAAGAGAGAGAGAGAGAGAGGAACAGAGGAGGAGAGAGAATTTCAAGCAGGTTCTGTTTCCAGCACAGAGACTGATGCGGGGCTTGATCTCACAAACCGTGAAATCATGATGTGAGCCAAAATCAAGAGCTGGACACTTAACCGACTGAACCATCCAGGTGTCCCATCGACTATGGATTTGAGTTTAATAAAATGTACCATGCAGTGCATTACAGAAGTATTCATTGCAATTTTAATCTTGGCCATCTTTTTCTCCCATCTTTATTTTGATATTAGTGATGCAAACGTCTGTAGGATAAAATGCGTGAAATGTTTTTCATTTAATGATGAATTCCTTATTTGCTTCATAGCTAACAACACTCATCATAATGTTTATTATAAAAGCTCTAATTAATGAACCAATCTTTATAAAAGCTAAATTTATACCCTAAATCTTTCATTAAAACTATGACAGGTGTTTGAGGAGGCATGTTTTCACTTTGCGATCACCATGTCTTTGGGAAGACACTTTGATCATGAATAAGTTCTGACAAGGGACAAGACAGAACCACTACTCAGCCACTGAAATGGCTAAAATCTTACAAACTGACGAGGGCAAGTGTCGACAAAGACACGGAACAGCTAGAACACTCGCGTTGCTGGTGGAAGACAGAAACGGTACAGCTTGGCGATGTCTTATCAGGTTAAAGATGCAGCCCAGGAACCACACTCCCAGGAAACAAAATGGAAACACATCTCCACACCAATGACTTGGACATGGCTGCTCATGGCAGTGTCATTCATAATAGCAAGTGCACACACACGAAACACTGGAAGCAACCAAATGTTCATCAGGACGCGAGTGGATCAACACACTCATGTGGTATGTCCATACATACCAGGAAGGAAGTGCTGATGCACAAAACAACGTGGAAGAATCTCGAGAAGCCAGGGAAAGTGAAAGAGGCCAGATACAAAAGGAAGATACATGGCATCATCACTAATACGACGTCACTTCCAGGCAATTCTAGGAATGGAACATTGTCAGAAAGCGGGTATGTGGTTGCCAGAAGCAGGGATAGAGGGGTGTGAGGCTGCAGACAGGCAGGAGGGAACTTTCTGGGCTGATGGAAATGTAACAACAGGACTGTGGAAACCTGCCCAAGATCATCCAACTTCCAATTAGAATGGGTGGATTCCCTTACACATAAATCATTCCTCAGCAAGGCTGGTAAAAGTAGACAAGACTGATTATTTAAAATCAAATTCCTCTCTTTAAAAATATGACTTGAAAGCCAGAAGCCATCCTGGGAAAGACTGATGGTGTGTCCAAACTTATCTACGGTGCTATGATGAAGTTAGAAGACACAGGAAGGGCTGGAGGAAATGATTTTAAGCTATGATTCATTAATTATCTCCATTTTAAAAGTAGTCTTACAAAAAAAGAGTTAAATCAGTAGAAAACCATCAGATTAGGCCATTCACTTCATGGAAAAACCATCTGTTGGAAAAAATAGCGTTAACTAACATTTGTTGAGCACTTGCTGTCCTGACACTATTCAAAATGTTTCATATTTTTAATTGAAATATAATTGACATAATAAGTTGTACATGTTTAAAGTGTAAAATATGATAAGCTTTGACATATATATTCTTGTGAAACCATCACTATAGTCAAGATAGTGAATATAACTGTCACCCCCAAATATATCAGCCTCTCCCCAAAAGGCCCCCCTGTGATTCTTCTCTGTTACCTGTCCATGGTACCACCATCCCTGGGCAATCACTGATCTGTTCTCTGTCACGGTATGTCGGTTGCATTTGCTAGAGTTTTCTGTACATGGTATTATACCATATGTACCTTTTGCTTCTCTGGCTTCTTTTACTCAGTGTAATTATTTTGGTATTCTTCCATGTTGTGCATCAACAGTTCCTTCATTTCCTTGAAAGGAATGATTTATTCACTTTGTTGCCGACTAGTATGTCATTGGATGGATGTGCTACGATTTATCTACTCACCTGAGGATGGAAATTTGGGTTGCTTCAGGTTTTTAGCTATTATCAATAGCTGCTGTGAACATTTGTGTACAAGTCTTATATGAACACATGCTTTTCTTCTGGGTAAATCTGTGGGGGTGTAATGACCGGGTTGTACGGTGGGCGTGGTTTTTGGAGAAGTTGCCCAACTGTTTTCTGAAGTGTTTGTATCGTTTTCCATCTCCACGAGTAGGGCATGAGATGTCTAGTTCGTCCAGAATCCTGGCTCGCGGTAGTCAGCCTTTAAAAATTTAAACACACCGACGCGCACATAGCAGTGAATTATTGTGGCTGTCATTGTGTGAGCACCTTTTCACGTGCTTATTTTCAAAAGCATATCGTGAGTGACGTGTCTTTTCAAATCTTTTGCCTAGTTTTAAAAATTGAGTTTCTCCCCCTTATTATTGAGTTTTGAGAGTTCTGTATGTTTTCCAGCTCTACCTGGATAAAGTTCTTCATCAGATATATACTTTGCAAATATTGTCTCCCAGTCCATGGCTTCTCTTTTCATTCACTTGGCAGTGTCTGCTGCAGAACAGAGACTTTTAATTATTACCAAGTGTATTTTATCAGTTGCTTTCCATGGATCGTACTTTTGGTGTAGTCTCTAGGAAATCTTTTGTATCACTCAAGGTCCATCCATTTTTCTCCAGGGTTTTATTCCAGAAATTTCCTGGTTTTGGTTTTTTACATTTCAGCTTTTTCTCCGTTTAGAGGCAATTTTTGTATATAGTGCGTATGGCTGCCCTCCCTCCATGGAACTGTCTCTGCACATTTGTAAACAATTAATTGTCCATTTGTGGGTGGGTCTGTTCCGGGACTCTGTGGCATCGGTAAATCTCCTTGTCAATCTTCATGTCAACACTACACTATCCTGAGTACCACACTTTTAAAATAACCCTTGACATCAATTAGTCTTTGACCTTTGCTATTTTTCAAAGTTGTTTTGGCTCTCTTAGGTCTTTAGCATTTCCATACAAATTTTAGCATCGTCCGTTTAGCTTGCTCATTCCCACAAAAACACCCATGGGAATTTGGGTTGAGTTTGTGCTGAACTCATTGTTCAGTTTGCAGATAGACCATCAGTATTCAGCCACACCAAGTCTTCTGAGCCCCGAGCACGGTGCGTCTCCACATTTGGTTGGGTCTTCCCTCATTTCTCTCGGCCATATTCTGTAGTTTGCAGCATGCTGGTCTCGTGCATCTTTTCTCAGATTTCTCCCTAGATATTTCATATATTTTGGCACTAAGGTCCATGATGCTACTGTTTTTATTTCAAACTCTGACTGTTGATAGAACACGGAACCACAACCGAGTTCTGTTTCTTGTTTTGCATCCTGCAACCTCGTAAATTCTGCCATTCATTTGAAGAGTGTTTGGTGGAATATACCAGATTGTCGAGGTAGGCACTCTGCAGATAGACAGTTTTGCTTCTTGCCTTTTCTTTTTAAAGAATAGTTATTTATTTATTTTGGGAGAGAGAGCGAGCAAGTGCATGAGTGTGAACTGGGGAGGGAGAGAGAGAGAGAGAGAGAGAGAGAGAGAGAGAGAGAGAGAGAGAGAATCCCAAGCAGGCTCCCTGCTGTTAGTGCAGAGCCCAACAAGGGACTCAGTCTCATGAACCGCGAGATCATGACCTGAGCCAAAATCAAGAGTTGTATTCTCAACTGGCGGAGTCACCCAGGCACCCCTGCCTCTTCCTTTTCAATCTGGAAGACTTTTTTTTAAATTTTAAGTTTTTAACATTTCTTTATTTTTGAGAGAGAGAAAGAGAGATACAGACAGAGTGTGAGCAGGTGAGGAGCAAAGAGAGAGGGAGACACAGAATCCGAAGCAGGTTCCAGGCTCTGAGCTGTCAGCACAGAGCCTGATGTGGGACTCTAACCCATGAACCATAAGATCATGACCTGAGCCGAAGTCGGCCACTTAACTGACTGAACTACCCAGGCGCCCCATTCTGGAAGACTTTTAATTGTTAATTTTTTCCTTGCCTTGGTGCCCTGGGTGGAACCCTGAGTGCGCTGTTGAATGAAGATGCTGGGCATAGATGTCCTTGTCTCGTTGCCAGTCAGGAGGAGAGAGAAGGCAATCTTTCACCAAGTGTGATGTCAGCTCCAGGGGATTCATAGATATTCTTTTTCAGGTTTAGGAAATTCTTTCTATTCCGTTTTTGCTGAAAATTTTTATCAGATGATCTCATGGTTTTCCCCTTTTTTACTTTGTCCATATGGTGAATGGCATTTATTTTCAAGTGTTAAAAATCAACCTTGCATTCGTGGGATAAACCCCAATTTGTTATGTTGTGTTATCTTTCTGACACAAGTGTTTACATTTATTATTTCATTTAATTTTATGCCAACTCTATTTGGTACAAATACTATTATTATTCCTATTTCTCCTATGAGGAAGCTGGGGCAGAGATGGCTTTGTTCCTTGACCAAGTCATGTAGCTGGTAAGAACTTGGATAGATCTGAGCTAGTGATCTACCCCAAAGCCGGAACGATTACATTCCAGGGTGCAAACTAGAATACTGCTGATGAATTTTCATCTGTATACATGGCCCTGATTAGATATCGTAACAATACGTGGTGTGGGTAAGGAAATAGATAAAACTAGACTTATAAACTTCTAGCAGGAATATGAGTTGATAGAAGCTTCCAGAGGAGAGTTTGGCAATGTGTCTCAAAATGTAAACTTTGTGCTATGGAGATAATTCCATGCATGTGCAAAGATGTGTATGCAATGCTTTTCACTGTAACCTAGGAGATATTTTACATTTTGGAACATGTATGGATGAAATACTATGGAACTGTCATAATGATGATTTTTTTCACCTAGGTATTTTTCCACTTTAATAAATGCTATAAAAAAGGGCAGGTTGTAGGTCAGTGTAGGTAGGGCAATCCCATTCATATAAAATGAATCTATCTGTTTATACCCATACATAGGGTCAAGAGAGAAGCCTGGAAGGTGCCCCCTCAGTAAGTAAAAACAATACAGTTATTTTTGTATGTTGTGGGGTGGAGGGTGGGACGGGAGTGGTGCCAGGGCATCAGGAAATCAATGACTGAGAATCATTGGCACTTGGCTTTAAACCTGTAGAGTCGTTCCAGGGTTCTTGCAACTCTACACCCTTCATGCCAGCAGAGAACTCACTGTTTACAACTGATATCATGGTGGATGTTCATCTGTCTCCTGGGATTTTTTCCCCTCTTTCTATTTGCAATAAGGACAATGTGTGCTTTCTTTTCCCCAGTAGCCCCATGTTTCCACATAGGACTCTGCTTTCATTATGCTGACATTCTTCTATGTATTTTGGTTTGAGGAAATCATATTTTGTAGCTGGAGAAGGTGACTCAGTTGGACAACAGCATAGACCTGAACGCTTCTCATGCTCATGGCTGATTTCCATTGAGAATCTCACGCTTACTTTCTCTTTGGAGCCACAAAATAACGTATTTGTGAAATGCTCACCCATGCTAGGAACAAAGGGAGTTCTGGGCATGCTATGTATGTTTCAGTTTTGGGTACTTTAATTCCTTTGCCTCAGTGAGCCATTTGGTTTCTTGAAAATAGGATCAGCACCGTTTAATACCGTGGGGGGCAAAAAATCTTCCCCTAGTCTGCATATTCCAAATGACTGACTACTCCAGGTCACTCAATTTTTATCAGATTTTGGTATCTGAATTTCCCAACTTTAATCCAAATATGCTAGTTTGTTTACATCCTCTAATAATGGGACAAAGTGGATTCACTGGGTGGAAAAACATGACTGAAAAGATTAGATGGAATTTTCCAGCATGACTCTGGTGACACTTGGGTTCCAGGACGCAGCCTGCAGCTGGCTTTTGCTTGCCGGGGCCTTCATAATTTGAGTGTATGCCTGGGTCTGCCTCCGGATCAAACACAAGCTTCAGGGAAGGGCTTGTGTCTCACTCTCATTTTTCCTCAACACTGAACTGAATGCTGTGCACATCATAGAATTTAAGTAAATGGTTTTGTCAGTGACAGGTGCAGGAAGTAGCCGCCGTTGGCATGAGTCAGCAGAGCATAACCACACTTGGCGTTGGGTCTGCGATCCTCCCCCTACATACTCTTAACTTGTAAAAGATGCAGAAGCATCCACATCGCTGCAGATGCTCCCTCCTAAGAAGCTGCCAGCAGGGCACAGCCCTTGGGGAGAGAACATCTAGACCATCCCCCCCCCCCCCCCCCCGCCTTTTAATTCTCTGGTGGTGTAAGAAGGCAGGGTAGCTGAGTATTCAGTGTGCTACACGGGCAGTTCTGGCCTTCACAAGGGGCAATATATTTTTTTTTGCCCAGCTTGAGTCTATGCCCTTGGAATGTTTACTACCTGCTATAAATTCCTCTAAATAGAGACCATTTGGCTTAAAAGTATCTTCGTAAAAATGCCAAGCTTATGGGCAGCTTAAGTCAGCCACCTATTGATAACTAGGCACAACCCCAGATCTGGGGTACGTCCTCTACACTTTTTGATCATGAATACCCACCGTCAAAGTTCGGGCATGGCCGTCCAGCACAGGTCTGCTGATTTTAACTACCAGTTATATATGGTTATATATGGTATGATTGCTCTGACACATTATTTATGCTTTGAAACAAATGTGACTTATTAATTAAAATGAGATAAAATAAAAAGAACTGTGATTTCTTTTATGTTTGTGTTCCTTCCTGGAGAAAAGGGACTGAAGGGCTCCCTGACATCCCAGATCAGCACATCGGATTAGGGCTCTGAGGGATGGGGACATCTTTGCAGCCAGACTTCTGCACCTGGGGAACATTCCTGATGCCCGTGGGCTTGAAGCGGCCCATTTGGTGGCAACCCCTGGCTCTCTTGGTGACATGGCTCCTATAGGAGCAGGTAGGCCAAGGCCGAGCCGTGGATTTCAGAAGGATTCGGGAGCACACTTCTTCCCATGGTGGGGGCCGCACTGATGACCGCTGGACAGCGACCTGAGCCTGTGTGGCCCGCGGAAGCGATCTGCACTATCCACACAGACAACGGCCACCAAACCAGTGGCTTGCTTGTGATCAAGACGTGGTCTAGCCTGGCTGGTGGTATAAACACATCTACCTATGTAGGGTTTCTGAGAGGTCATGGACACATTTTCATAGGTCATGTCAATCGCTGTGTGGGAGTTAGCTCCTTTGAGGAATCCTGGGCTCTGTGCTCCCGTTCTCTGTGAAGAATGTCTCCTCCAAATAAGCCACCTCCCCCTTATTTTTCCTGTTTTATAATCTCTGACTGTTGAAGGTAGGAGTTGACGAGAGCAGGTGCACGTGTACCTGATGACCTCCCATGACCCCACCCCCATCATAGGATTAACGGCAAAGAAGGTGAGATCATGGATTTTCAGCTGTTTGAAAAAATTTGCTCTCATCCAATGGGGTGGAACTCATTGGCATCTCTTTATTTACCTTTCATGAAGTAGGCCTGACGTAACCTCCTTGCCTGTAATTCAAAAGACAGGTTATTGCAGGAATGGGGACTGAAATTGGAAGCCCCAGTCCTGGGGATCTGAGGACCAGTGGTCAGGTCTTCTTGTGCAAGGCTAGAGGCACCCACCATATGGCCTTGATCCGTGTGTGCCAGATAAAGGCCACCGCGAGCCAGGGCCTTTCCCTAGCCCCTGGATTCTGTATGTTTGACACACCCTCCCCACCTACCCCCTGCCTATGTGTGCATTCTTAGGTGTTCAGGTTCCAAGAGATTTATTGCTGCTGCTGCTGGTGCTGACAATGGTTTTTTGGGTGTTATTTGCAGACTCTTGGCCAGGAGAGTGTGGCTCTGTGAGGGTATGTGCATGTTCCACGGGCCCCTCAAGGATGCATATGATTACAGACCTTGTAGTTTGATTCCTAAGGCAGAAGAGTCATTTACAGTATTTTCCCTTCCTCCTGGAATTAATACCTCTTAAGTTGTTTAAAGAAATAGAGTACAGTCACCCTTTGAACAGGGTTATAATAACATGATCTTTAGAAGTTAAAAAACAGCTGGTTCTACTCGAATTCTAAATATATTAAAATAAACTTTGAAGTAAATAATCTTGAGTTTCTGTTTTCATAAATTACAGTGATAACATGTAAATTTCTCCATTCAGCTATCTTGACACAAGCCCTTTTGTGCTTCCCTCTTCCAAACTGTGAACCTATTACAGATTCTTTCAAATAAATTGTAAATATACTTCTCTTTAAAAATAGAGGCAATAAATCCGGCTGTATTTAGCTAATCTAATCACGTGGCCTGAAAATGTGCAATGCCTAATATGGGCTACAAAAAAAAAAAAATGTAGCCAAGTTGTTCCTCTCCCCTCCCCCTGCCCCCACTTCTCTCTCCTTTAAAAAAGGCAACATTAACTGTTTCACAAAAAGTTATTTGTTTCCTCTGGAAGCCCAGCCAGTGAGCTTTGGGGGATTAGGGATACATTTCACCTATAGGTTACATGAGCTTTTGTTATTTGTTTTCATACAAAATAAACCACAGAGCTCTTGCTAATGTACAATTGTGCAGAGTTTTGGTGGGAATATTTCAAAAGTAGTGTGTATTTTCCCCTGATTATTTCCCCAGGTCCTTAGGGATACAATCCAATAGTGGGGTATTCCCTTAGGAAAATATGTTTCATTTATAAACTTTTTCTTCCCCTACAAAATGAAAACAGTTTTGGCTTAGCACACTGTTCTGGTCAAATTACGTGGCCAAATTCCATGGAAATGATGAGGGGTGACATTCAGACAAAGCCGCCGTTGGGCTCCAGGGATCTCGCGGGTAAGAGGACACCCTTGCAGACTTTTCACCCTGCCGCTGGTCCCCGCGTTGTACCAATATTTAAATCTTTGAGTGTTTCAGATTGAGCGTACAACATATAAAGATACATAAAGTTGCAACGAGCAGAGCCTAATAGCTTTTTTAGACTCTAGAGAGATACAAAAAGACACAAATATAGATAAATGATCAAAAAGGAATAATTGCTCTGCCAGCCCTTTGGGCTGCAGTATTTAACATATATCCCTTTTGCTCCCGGTACGCGTGGTTCTAGAATGTAAAAAGTAATTGCATTTTCCATTCTTCTTCCCTCTTCAATATACAAGCACCTCTAGAAACCTACTTGTAGAATATTATGTAGGTTTCTCTGCCTCATTTAGCTCCTTTTCTCTTAGGAAAACACATTATGACTTTGTACAAGCCTTGATCGATTTCTTAAGAGGCCTTATCTGATTGCTTTTATATTCTATTGATTTTTCTGAATTAAGTTTTATGGCCCTCAATTATTTTCTTGTATGATTGTTCACATCTACGTATGGTGTACCATATAATTACACAGTAGCGTGATTATGTTCTAGTTGATAATCCCATTTTAATATACGGCACTTTCCCTTTTTATGGAGATTATCTTCCATATGCAGACTGATCTGTTGAATTCCGTGCAATGAAGATAAACCCAAATCACAGAA
Source organism: Acinonyx jubatus (assembly GCF_027475565.1). NCBI lineage: Eukaryota > Metazoa > Chordata > Mammalia > Carnivora > Felidae > Acinonyx > Acinonyx jubatus. The sequence continues at coordinate 82,552,557 of NC_069393.1, read as the reverse complement.
GCACTTGCTCACTGTAGAGGCCACTATCACGCATTTGTGACATCTTGACAGAAGCGTTTATTGCAAAGTGCGGTGAACATCAGCTTCATTAGGAAAGCGTTTAACAATCATAGGAGATGATTTTTATAAACCTGCTGTTCAGCTGACTGGGGGATACCACTATCACAGCACAATTAAGTTTCAAATGGGTTTTGAACACTGATGGCTAATATAATTCAGCCCTAGCAGTAGACTGTTGCATTATACAATCATTTATCATTTGTGGGGAAATTCTGACAGTGCTGGAACGTGGGGGCCTCGATTAAACTGTCTCCTTTTACATAGTCTTCTGGAAACGAGCAGTCTCCTTCAGGTGATGTCTGAAGAAGAAGTTAAGACAAAAACAATTGGTTGAAGAGAAGTTTAATCAATTTATTACGCGAGTCAAGTGCTAGAAGATATTTTTCTTATACAGTACATGTCTATCAAAGCTGTCATAAGAGACACCACGAAGGCCGGAACGCTTTATGGCAAATAGATCACTGCTATTGTTCTAGGCGTTTGGAACCTTTTATGAATATAAATGTATGGGAGAGAGCATCACAGGATCTGTTTGCCCTCCTAAAATAATTTATATTCCGTACAGCACATGGCTGACTGATTTCCTCCTAACATTACAAACTGGTTGTGTTATTTCATATTGCTGAAATTTGTATTATTATTTTTTACATAAGAGAAGTCTTTTGATCTGCATTTATTAAGGACAAAGAGATGCCCAAGCTTAACCCAATCTGACATAAATGCTGCAATATGTTCATTTTCTTCCACTACAAATTCAATACATTCATATTCAGACTCCTTTATCTAATAGTGCTTATTAGATTGTTTTGGCTATAGCTGCAAAGCAATATATCACTGAAAAATAATAGGTATGTCTTTTTCAGACGATGATGTGATTTGCTTTAGCTACGCTAGCATGAAAATCTGTGCCATTTATTAATAAAAGACTATGTTAGATGAACTAACCTGCTTGACAGTTCTGAGAACAAAAGAGCTAATTTCTCTTTTGTTTGTTAGAAACACTTCGGCGCTATAATAGGGTTACGAAGGGTCAGAGAGCGCCGAGGCTCGGAACTGCTTCCTGCTTAATGATTTGTTTTACAGCATCTAATAAATTTTCAAACATGCATCAACATATTACTGATAAAGAATCTGGGGATGCAAACACAGATGATCTCTGGTTTAAGATGTGATCAAATTTTTATTGTTGAGTCAAGAGTCCAACTTTTTTTTTTTCCTTTCTAATTTTTAACAAGAAGGCTCTAAGGATTGGTGTTCAGAGGACTTACGTGAAGTTCAAGGCTTCTCAAAGTCTTTGAGCTTGTGGTTTGTAGCTAGACAGCTGCAGGTTAATGGTTACATGAATTCTCCAGTCTTGTCAAATATCTAAGCCTCACGCCTAATATGATGTATAGTACTACTACCTTCCAGAAAAAAAAAAGGAAGTCTTACTTTTTTCATTGTAAGTAGAGCGACGATTTATAAAGAGACATTGTTTTCTTGGCTGGGAGAAGTCACACGACTTCCCAGAAGGAGATGTCTGTGGGAGGTGTTACAGGATTGTTACTGTTTAATTCCTTCAAGGGAATCGCACTCGGGCCTTGCATTTGGGGATGAACCCAGGACTTGCAGTGGTCTTCGGTTGTTCATTTCTTGAGTTGCTATGACTTCATTCTCCTTTGCTGGGTACAGAGGAAATTCCTACTGATACAGCACTTTTAAGACGGCGTTTATCTGCTGCATACACAGTGAGGGTTTGAAGATTGCTGTGTCTGCCAGTGGAGGCCCCTTATCTCACCAGGAGCGTGCTATCTGCTACCAAAGAAGGCATTTTTTTTTTCATGTGGTAGGAAGTTTAGCATAATGCTTAGTGAAACTCTACTCTAAAAATATTATTTCCAGGGCACCTGGGTGGCTCGGTCGGTTGAGCGTCTGACTTTGGTTCGGGTCATGATCTCACAGTTGGTGAGTTTGAGCCCTGCGTGGGGCTCTGTGCTGGAAGAATGTCAGCGGAGAGCCTCCTCTGGACCCCCTGTCCCCCTCTCTGCCCATCCTCCCTGAAATGTCAGGGAATGTGCTGGAAATCCTACCCTAGCTAGGAGTTGGCACAACATCCCAGTGTGTGCCTGGCATGCACATGGTCACAGGAAAGAATACCATTTCTTTTTAATTTTTTTTTGGACAAATATTTAGTTTCCTCACTTCTCATGTGCATGATGGAAGGTGACTCTGCTCTCCCCCCAAATAAAAATAAACACTTAAAAAATGTATTATTTCCAGACATCTTGGAAACAAAAGTGAGCATCTTCAGAAAGAAATTCTTGTCTAGGTTAAGCTTGGAAGCCAGATCCTATGCATCCTTTATGGTTGTGGGGTCACACAGCTGCCCAGAGGCCGGTGACAAATGGGAGTCTCCAGTAGGAGCTGTGTCCATGGTGTTAATATTAAGTACACTTAGGCACATACTGATAATGAAATACTAAGTAAGGAAAACAGTTGCTTAAGAATGTATCCTTTCTATCAACAACAGCTGTGTAATTTCCTTAAAAAAAATCTGAACGCAATGCTTTCTTATTTTCCAAGGATTGCATGAAACGCCCCACGAGGCGATGTAGAAATGTCAGGGAATGTGCTGGAAATCCTACCCTAGCTAGGAGTTGGCACAACATCCCAGTGTGTGCCTGGCATGCACATGGTTACAGGAAAGAATACCGTTTCTTTTTAATTTTTTTTTGGACAAATATTTAGTTTCCTCACTTCTCATGTGCATGATGGAAGGTGACTAGTGATCTAATTCAATTTTTCTTTATAGGAGATGCAATCAAATGAGGCTTTTGCCTTGGTGACTCCAAAGAACGGCCAAAGCGCATTGGTCCTCAGCGGAGGTAATGGGAAGAACGCGGTGGTGGCTTTGGTTTAGTTTCTCAAGTGTCTTGACATCTAAATTTTCAGGGCAAGTGTGTTTGTCTTCAGTAAGCAGTAATTGTGCAGTTCATCGTGTGCAGGCGACAAGTGAGAAGGTCCCTTCTAACATGTAGGTGTTTTTAATCTGTTTCTAATGAAAGCTCCAGAAATATTTGCAGATGAAGGAGGCAGAGGAGCTTGTGTGAGTTCCAGAAAGCATCTCTGAGAACTGAGCTGTGGCAGGCAGCACTGGCATGGTTTTCAGAAAGACCCGAGATGTAAGGAAGGTGATCATGCCCATGATGTTGTGAAGGGGAAGAGAGAAGAGTCATCAGCATGTTCTGCCTCAACTCAAACATTTATTGTTTCTTTACGACGACATCGAATTTGGTGATGCAGACTGTGTTAGAACTTAACCCGGAGGATGTTGCCGGGGACATGAATTCAGGCTGTAGGTTGTTGGTTTCATGAGATCCTAAGCAGAGCTGAGGAGCTGGGACACAGTCCACAGGATTCCACGGATTGAACATCCCTAGGCCGGTAGTGGAGATGCCTCACCCAAAGCCCCGGGATCCTGCCCTGCTCTCCGTACGGTCATTAGCTTGTGGACAGCTGCTGGTGTCACTGTTCAGGGGCTGGTCTGAGAGTAGGTCTGAAGAGCCCATGAGGAGCCCAGTGTGAGCCTGGCCGATGGAATGATCTGCTCCCAGGCAGGGGTGGGGGAAGACTGTGCCTCCTGGCAAAGGCTTCTGACAGGACTGACACAGAGCCAGAAGCTGGAGCAGTCACATATTTGAAATATATGAAATATAGACTTGGCTCCCATTTATGGTGGAGAATATTTTATTACTAGATCATTTTTCTTTAAAACAAAATACATGTGTTAGAGGCCCTGTTTGAATCCATCTACTAATGTGTGTGTGTGTGTTTCCTTTTAGAGGTTATGTATTGCTGGGGTTGGCAAAAAAACTAATATTTTAATTATTTGTATCATAAAATTAGTATACTTTGTTATAGAAATGAGTGTTTTATTCAAATCTGTCAACACGGTAAATTATTGAAACTTAAAAATACAACTGTAGTGTCATGTTTGACTAAGCACTAAACTTAACATGCATTGGTACTATACCCAACTGGTTTCTAAGTGGGGCAGTCCTACTTTTTTCATTTTTTAGAAGTGTTCATTTATTTTTGAGAGAGAGACAGGGAGAGAGAGTGGGGGGAAGGGCAGAGAGAGGGAGACAGAGATGTGAGGCAGGTTCCCAGCTGTCAGCATAGAGCCCGATGAGGGGCCCGAACTCATGAGCCGTGAGATCATGACCTGAGCCGAAGTCAGGTGCTTAACCGGCTGAGCCACCCAGGGGCCCCTCCTACCTTTTTCATGTAAAGATAAATTATGGATACTGTCATTCTAGGAATCAGAAGTTACTAGTAGTTAAAGCATAGAACAGTTTTTTTTTAGAAAGAGGAAAAGTTAAAGTGAAGTATTCCACATGAAAATGTTTGAAAGAAACATAAAACTTAGGAAAAAATATGAGGAAAAGTTAGGGGCGATGTCAGATAAATCCTGATGATCAAAGAAATATTTACAACGCACCAAAATACTTGGGTTTAAATAGAATGACATAAGAAAAAACACCTAAGGAAGATTATGAATATCTTTCCAAATCGCTCACTATTCTTTGCCTGCATAGCATTTAATGAATAAACAGTACCTCAGTGAATGAACAGGCATAGTTTTTGTGTCCAACCTACACTACTGGGCTTTCGAAATCTTCCCAGCTTTGGTCTGTCATAAATAATGCTGCAGTGAACATGTGTGTAGTTGTTTTTTGTAATTAGTCACTTCCTTAAAGCAAATTCCGTAAGTAAACCTGCTGGCTAAAGACAAGAAATGGTTTCAGATCTTTTGTTGGATGCAAGTGACACGGTGTCATCTACTGAGTAGAACATTTTCCCCATTTTATCTTAGCGTCATCTCTGCCAGAAAGCCCGCCAATATAAACGTGTGCTTCTGTCTCTGCACACTCTGTTCTATTCCACTGATCTGCTTGCCTTTCCATGTGCACCAGAGTAAGTGAGGTTAGCTTGAGAAAAGTCTTGATAGCTGGTGGAATATGTTTGCCAGTCTAGTTTTTCTCCTCAAGACTGTCTTGGCTTTCCTTGACCTTCTGCCTTTCCATTTAAATATTAGAGGGGCGCCTGGGTGGCTCAGTCTGTTAAGCGCCCGACTTCGGCTCACGGCATGATCTCATGGCTCATGGGTTTGAGCCCCCCATCCGGCTCTGTGCTGACAGCTCGGAGCCTGGAGCCTGCTTTGAATTCTGTGTCTCCCTCTCTCTCTGCCCCTCACACCCTCACACTCTGTCTCTCTGTCTCTCTCTCAAAAATAAATAAACATTAAAAAAATTAAAAAATAAATATTAGAATTAGCCTGTCAGTTTTCACACACAAAAAAGTTCTGATTTTTGATTGGAAAAATACTGAATCTATAGGCCAATTTAGGGTGAATTTATAACTTTATCATACTGAATAGTCAAAGTTCTTCATTTATGTAGGTATTTTAAAATTTGTCTCAATGTTTTGTAATTTTCAGTATACAAATATTGCACATATTTTGTTAGATTTACTTCTTAATGTTTTCATATTAATTCATGCTGTTTTAAGAAATATCTTTAAAAATTTTTGTTTTCTTGGGGCACCTGGGTGGTTCACTCAATTAAGATTCCAACTCTTGGTTATAGCTCAGGTCATGATCTCATGGTTCATGGGTTCAAGCCCCACATCAGGCTCAGAGCTGGCAGCACAGGGCCTGCTTGGGATTCTCTCTGTCCCTCTCTCTCTCTCTGCCCCTCCCCTGCTCATGCGCTCTCTCTCTCTCAAAATAAATAAATAAACTTAAAAAAATTTTGTTTTCTAATTGTTTTCTGAGTATATTGAAATATGTTTGATTTTTTATTGGTTGAAACATGTAAAATTGCCAATATTCAATTCAAAAATGGCAATTTCATATGACTCAATCTATTACATTGGCCTTGCCCAATCCGTAAGTAATACTAATAGTTTATTTATAGATCCAAGCCATTTTAGTCATTCTGATAGGTGAGAGTTGGTATCTCATTGTGGTTTTGATTTGTATTTCCCTGATGATGAGTGATGTTGAGCATCTTTTCATGTGTCTGTTAGCCATCTGGATGTAGAATAGAGAACCCAGAAATGGACCCACAAATATATGGCCAACTAGTCTTTGACAAAGCAGGAAAGAATATCCAATGGAAAAAGATAATCTCTTTAGCAAATGGTGCTGGGAGAACTGGACAGTGACATGCAGAAGAATGAAATTGGGCCACTTTCTTACACCACACACAAAAATAAATTCAAAACGGATGAAAGAGCTAAATGTGAGACAGAAAGCCATCGAATCCTAGAGGAGAAACCAGGCAGCAACGTTTTTGACCTTGGCCACAGCAACTTCTTACTTGATGTGCCTCTGGAGGTAAGGGAAATAAAAGCAAAAATGAGCTATTGGAAACTCATCAAGATAAAAAGCTTCTTCACAGCAAACAATCAACAAAACTAAAAGGCAACTGATGGAATGAGAGAAGATATTTGCAAATGACATATTGAATAAAAAGGCAGTATCCAAAAATCTGTAAAGAACTTACCAAACTCAACACCCCATAAGCTAATGAAGAAATGGGCAGAAGACATGAATAGACACTTATTCCAAACAGCATGTTTTAAAAAATTTTTATTTATTTTGAGAGAGAGAAAAAGAGGGGGCAGTGGGGAAGGGCAGAGAGAGGAGAAAGAATCTCAAGCAGGCTCCACACTGATAATGGGGCTTGAACCCACGAATCTTAAGATCACGATCTGAGCTGAAATCAAGAGCTGGTTGCTTAATTTACTGAGCCACCCAGGCACCCTGGTGATGTTGAGCATCTTATTATGTGTTTTTTGCCAACCTTATATTTTGGCAAAGGATACAAGTCCTTTGCCAGATGTGTGACTTGAAATATTCCTTCCTTGTCTGTGGCTTCTTTTTTTAATTTTTTTTTTAACATTTATTTATTTTTGGGAGACAGAGACAGTATGAGCAGGGGAGGTGCAGAGAGAGAGAGGGAGACACAGAATATGAAGCAGGCTCCAGGCTCTGAGCTGTCAGCACAGAGCCCGATGCGGGGCTCGAACCCACGGACCATGAGATCATGACCTGAGCTGAAGGTGGACGCTTAACCGACTGAGCCACCCAGGCGCTCCTCCATGGCTTCTTTTTTTATACTCTCAGTAATCTCTCTCACAGAAGGATTGTTTGGGGTAAGTATTGATAATATAATTCTACTTTTTAACATGCAGAAATGCAAGGGTGCCTGGGTGGCTCAGTTGGATTTGACTCTTACTTTTGGCTCAGGTCATGATCTCACAGTTTGTGGGCTTGAGCTCTGTGTTGGTCTCTATGCTGACAGCAGAACCTGCTTGGGATCTTCTCTCTCTCCTCCTCTCTCTCTGCACCTCCCCCAGTCATTCTCTCTCTCTCTCTCAATATATAAATAAACAAAAAAAATAAAATTAAGAAATTCAAAGCAGCTAAAATGGCCAAAACAATTTGGAAAAGAACAAAGTTGGAGGACTTGATTTTAAGAATTATTATAATTAAAATAGCGTGGTATTGGAAAAAGAATAGACCATGCAGACCAACAAAACAGAATAGAGAGGCTGGAAATAATGCCATATGAATAGAGTCAACTGATTTTTGACAAAGGCGCAAAGGCAGTTCAATGGAAAAAGAGAGCCTTAAAAAATAGCACTGAAACATATTTGTAGATAATCCTGTTGGGAATTTGACAGTACTGAATTTAACCTGTAGGTTAAGTTGGGAAGAACCAACATTTGAACACCATCAAAGCTTCCAATCCATGAACATGGATATCTTTCCATTAATTTAGGTCTTCTTTGACTTCTTTTATTAGTGTTTTGTACTGTTCAACACACAGAACCTGCAAAGATCTTGTTAGATTTATAATTATTTAATTTGCTATTATAAATGGTATTTAAATTTTTTTGATTTCCAATTGTTTATTAATAGTAGAATTATGATTGAGTTTTGTATGCCAACTTAATTGTTTGCTGAACTCATTCATTATTTCTAGGAGCTTCTTTCGTAGATTCCTTGCTACTTTTTTTGCATAGACAATTGTGTCATCCGTGAATGGAGATAGTTTTTTCCTTTTCACCTGATCTTTATTCCTTTTATCTCTTTTTCTTGCTTTGTTGCACTAAATCTTCCAGTACAATGTTGAACAGGAGTGGTGAGAGGAAGCATCCTTTCCCTCTTCCCAATCTTAGGGGGAAACATTCAATTTTTCACCATGTTAGCTGTAGGTTTTTTTAAAAAAATATTTATTGATTTATTTATTTACTTATTTATTTATTTAGTGTGTGTGTGTGTGTGTGTGTGTGTGTGTGTGTGTGAGGGGGGGGAGAGAGAGAGAGAGAGAGAGAGAGAGAGAAAGAGGAGAACATGAGAGAACAGGGGAGGGGCAGAGAGAGAGAGAGAGAGAGAGAGAGAATCCCAAGCAGGCTCTGTGTTTTCAGTTCAGAGCCCAACACAGGACTTAATCCCACTACCATGAGATCATGACCTGAGCTGAAACCAAGAATAAGATACTCAACCAACTGAGCCACCTAGGTGCTGCAGCTGTAGGGTTTTTTGAAAAAAAAATTATTTGTTATTTGTTTTGCTTTTTATATGCTTTTTATTCCTTTAATGAAGCTCTCTCTCTTCTATGCCTAGTTTGCTGAAACTATTTATCAGGAATGTATATTGTCTTTTCCAAGAGCATTTTGGCATCTTTTGAGATGATTATGCGAAGGCTTTAGTCTCAGTGTCTGTTTTCTGATTCAGACTCAATCTTGGATCCACACCATGCCCTTGGGCCTCAGCAATGTGCCTTTCTTGATTCTCTGGTCCCTCTCTGCTGAAAGTGTGGGCTCAGTGTGACTCTGCCCCTTCCCAGGGAGGAGGGTTTGCTCTCATTTGCTTCCCCCATCACTGTGGCAGCTTGTACCCTTCCCCAACCAATTAGAACTCCTATTCTTGGTGGAAACAGAAGAGAGTGATCCTGGAGACGCTTCTTGTCCCTTTGCATTTCTGCTGTTCTCTTGCCCCAGGTTTGCACACAATGGGCATTTTTAAGAGCTTGTTAAGTCCTTTGTTGTGTGATGAAAGAGCCCATAAGAGGGTGTGCACTCCTACCTGTGCTATGCAGCCCCTGGGGAGCCATACTGTCCTACTGGGGAGTCATTGGCCAATCTACAGAAAGACCTTCACTCATTGTCACCTGCTCTAGCTCAACCCTTTTCCCCAGTGTCTATTCTAACTGGCCTGGGGAGTGCAGATTGGCACCTCTTCTCTCCCTGCAGGCACCATCCCACCTTAGGTTTTGGCTCAGTTAATTGTTCTGTAACTTCTGCTCTCTGATGGGTTCAAAAAAATTGTGGATTTAAAGTTAGTCTGTATTTTTTGTTAAAAAGTGTGGGAACAATGCTCCTTCCAGCTCTCTGTGTCTCAGGACAGAAGCTGTGGATCTTGTTGACAAAAGGGCTTGTCTTTAAATTATGATTGCATGTAAATTGTGTCAAATAGTTTTTCTACATCTCTTGAAGTAATCGTATGTGTGTGTGTAATTCACCACATAAACAAAATAAAGGATAAAATAACATGAAAAAATATATAGTATATTTATTTAAGATTTGGAAACAATTTTGAAATGATAACACACTTGCAGAAAATATTGGGAGTACAAAGAACTTGCTTTTTCTAAGGCAGTTGCAAATAAATTGTTGACATGTTCCCCCCATTTTCCCTAAATACTTTTCAAACATATTTCTATAACAAGGACATTCTTCTATGAAACCATCTAAATCAAGATATCAACATTGATCTAGCCTACCATCTAATCCTCAGACCCTATTCAAGTTTTCCCAATTGTCTCAACAATATCATTATAGCACAAGGGTCCTTACAGGATCACCTGTTACATTTAGTTGTATGTTTTTCTATTTCTTTTGCTCTGGAAGAATTCCCCAGTCTTTCCATGACTTCTTGACTTTGACACTTCGGGAGATTACAGCCCGTTTGTTTTGTAGTGTCCCCCAATCTGGATTTGCCTAATATTTTCTTGCAATTAGATTGAAGTTCTGTTTCCTTTGTGGGAGTCTCCTGTGTTCTCACCCTGTCATATCAGGTGGCACATGATTCCACTTTGTTTCATTATTAATGATGTTTACTTTGACTACTTGATGACAATGGTGTCTTCCAGGTTTATCCACTGGAAACTTGCTAATTCTCCTTTGTGATTAATATTATTTTTGTGGGGAGGTACTTTGAAACCATGTATATCTTGTTCCTCATCACGTTTTACACTAATTACTTAAATTAGTTTCTGAAAGGACTCGTGTTTCCTACTCCTCTCAATGGACCTCAGTCTGTTATGATCATCATTCACCTCAATGCTCAGATTGTCCCCAGTCTGTCCAGTGGGAGCTCATTTAAGCTGACTTGGGTGTCTGTTGGCTTGACACCACTCTTTTTTGAGCGTTTTCTTGCTTTCTGGTATAACGGTTTCAGGCTCATCTTGTGTTTACCCTGCTCAAGACCTAGAATGAGCTATTTCTCAGGACTTCTCATTTCTTTTAGTGGAAAGTGGTGTTTAGAGGCTAAGGTCTGCTGCTGGATGTGCCTATTGCTGTTGGGGTGTCACTGCCCCCTAGCTCTCTCAAGCAGAGCTAGGTGACAAGTATACACTGAAGGTACATATGTATATATGTGCATGTGTGTGCGTCTATATATGCATACACACAAGCATTTGTACATACATTCATCGGATATGTATTTAATCCATTCATCTACCTGTCTGACTGTCTACCCATCTATCTCTCTATCCACCTGTTATCTACATATTTAATCTTTACCCAAAACCACTGATTCACACTGATATATTCCTTTCTAAACCAACACCACAGTGTTCTTACTTTTCTGCATTCCCATGGTTGTAACTCTCTTCTTCAACCCTGAAAGAACTTTGGCTGTTTCTACCCTCGATGTTTTTTTGTTTGCTCAATCCATAGGACATAACTGATCTCCTGGCTCTGCCACCACTCTCCCCCCTGCCAGAATGTACTCTTTACCCTGCCAGTGCTCCAGGCCATCCATCTCAGCAGATGCCTCCTTCACTGATGTCCTTCTCTAGTGCACTGTGGGACCCCCTCTGCCTTCTACCAAATACCTTCCTTGCTCTACCAAATGCTGTAGGACTGAGTTATCCAGGAAGGGAGCAGGGAAAGCAGAAGCAGAAACACATTCATTGATTTTAAATCCATACATGCCTAGAATAAACCCAACTTAGGTTTCATGAGTTTTCCTTTTGGCATTTTTCTGCATTATTTTTGCTAATATCTTTAGTATTTCTGTGTCTCTTGGGAACAGTTGGCCAGTAGCTTTTCTTTCTTACAACATCCCTATCAGGCTTTGGCATGAAGGTCAAAATGGTCTCATAAGATGAGTTGGGAAGTGTCTTACCTTTTTCTGGTCTCTGGAAAATTTTCTATAAGATTGTTGTTATCTTCTCCCCAAAACAGTGAGAAGAATTCATTATTGAAACCATCTTGACCTGGAGATTTTGGGGGAGAGGGGAAATTTAAATTACAAATTAAATTTCTTTAGTAAATGTGTGGCTCTTCATATTTCTATTTCTTCTTTTATCAGCAAATTGCATTTTTATTGGGAGTATTTCTATATCGTAATTTCCAAATTAATTTGTATAAAATTATTCATAATGTTCCCTCACCATCTTTTTAACATCTATAGTCTGTGTGGTGATGTTCCATTTTTTAATTCCTCATTTTGATAATCTGTGTTCCCTCTTTTCTAGAACACTGCTTTTAAGGAGTTGCCAATTTTCTTAGATTTTAAAGGAACCATTTTTGGCTTTGATTTTTCTCTTCTGTCAAGCTGATTTGCATTTAAAAATATTTTTCCTAACTTTTTCTTTTACTTTTCTCTTATCCTTCTTTTTCTAACTACCTGAGATGCTAATTAAATCTTTTATTTTAAGCCTTTTAATTTATTTATATAAGCATTTAAGGCTATTAATTGCCCTCTAAGCATGCCTTTAGCTGCATCCTATAAGATGATATTGTATTGCATGTTTTTATCCTTTAATGCAAAATATTTGATAATTTCCATTATTATGTGTTCTTGTATCTATTGGGTATTTAAAAATGTATTTCTGACTTTCCAATTAATTGAGGAGTTTCTGGCTATATTTTTGTTGTTTCTCAGTTATTTCTTCTGTGCCCAGAGGATATACTCTGAATGATTTCAATCCTTGTAACTTTGTTGAGACTTGCTTTATAGTCCAGGATATGGCCAATCACCATGCTGCTTATATTTGTCTCTTCTGGAATTTTAGTTGTGAGTATTGGATCTTTGTTCTATGTCTTTATACCCATCATTTTTCTCCCTGATTCTTGTCAGGCTTCATCCTTTCCTTCTATTTCTTTTTGTGTGGAGCTTCTCTAATTTATCCTATGTGTTATATCAAATCTTATGCACTTTCCATGTGATTTTTACAGCTTCTAAAAGGTGTTTAAATGGGACTATTGTATTATTAGCTTTTTAGTAGTATTTTATTCTCATATGTAGCTCTTTTCCCTTTTTCTCATGGTTTTCCCTTTCTTAGTTGGTTGTCTTATCTTGTATTTGCCTGTGAAGAATGCAAATGATTTTACTCTAGTTGTCCTCACTCTTCATATACTCTGTCCTGCCCTCAATCAGAAAAACATCAACCTTTTTGTAGTTTATAGACAATTAAAAAGTAGAATATATGTGGAAGTGCTACAGATAGCAAAGCACCATATAGTTTAAAGGTGAGAGTATTCATCACAGCAGTGCTCTGCCACAAGTTAGTAAGTCTTGAAAACCTGCAGACTCAGGGGAAACTAGAAAAGGCACTAAAGCTACAAATGATATATGACCTAAGATGTCTTATCATAGTATAAATTTTTAGATATACAAAAGAAAACTTCAGGCTTAAAAATCTAGGTCTTGCTCACTGGATTTTAGCAAAGGGTGGGGTTTTGAGTGAGAGAGTGTTCCTTCTGGAGGACAGCCTCCCTTTGTCTCTTTGTTGTTCTTTCATGGAAAATACTGATGATCGTGTACTTGATTAACAGAGGGCCAATAAGATTTCCCTGTTACCTGACAACAAGTGTATGTTCATGCTCTGAAAGTGGATAGTAGATCAGTTGGGAATACTAACAGCGACAGTGGTTAGCTGAGTCATTTAAGCAAGAAAGGCACTCATCTCCCAACTAGGGAGTGTTGGAGGAGGGGCTCTCCTTTGCTTCATTAGCCCCCAAATGCCACCAAAAGACCATAACCTGTCTTACTTTCTGACCTTTTTCATAGCGTCTTCCATTACTTGCTAACCTGTGGTTGTTGGAATCCCTCCTGCTTATAAGGTAGGAAGAATTGGGGTGGGACTGAGTGACTACCCGCCTCTCTTATCTGAAAACAAAATCATTCTCAGTGCCCCTCTCCCTGTCCCCAGCAGCAGTCTTCCTCTTACAACTCCTGGCCCACCAGGCTCATGGATCCCCCTGGTTGCAAGGGAAAGGGAAGTTGTTGATTGGGTAGCTGTGTTTGTCAGGCAGACACTGATGGTGGTATGCCCCTGCCTTCCATCCGGGCTGGGATGCTTCCTGGTTCAGGTAATTAGCAGGACACATGTTATCACCATGTTATCCCGTGAAGTTGGAGATCTGACCTTTAACTTGAAATGGTGTATGCTGCCATGCATCAAGTGGCCATTCTGCTCCTGGCTGGAGGCATGGAGTCTTCCCTGGGTGTCCACTTCACCACCTGTTTCTGTAGACTTTCTGTGTGGCTCCTATGAGGTGGGGCTGTGCCCGACCCGGAGTTCCACACTACTGTCTTGCAGGGGAGGGGGAATTGGTGAGGAAGGGAGGGGTGAGGTGTGGCTGCCCTAGTCCATGTGATGGGTGGGGCCCACACAGACTCTGCGCAGGAATCCGAGGGCTCTCAGGTCCAGGTTAAGGAACCCTGGGGGACATTTTAGGAGACAGAGCATTTTCAAAATTTTAATTGTCTTTCTCTTATTTCAGTCTATTACACAAAGCCTTCCTTTCTGTTTCCACCCCAGATGTTCTCATTTAAAAAAAAAATATGTCAATTATGATTTAAAAAATTAGGTTGCAAATAAATAAATAAATAAATAAAATCCCTTGTCATATCGTGTGCAACTGTCTGTCTATGCTTTTCAATACATTATCTAAGGCTCCTTTCCAAGTCCACTCGGTTTCATATTTTCTCAATTAATTTCTATTTAGATAAAATCCTGTCAGTTGTCAAGATTACAAGCAAGAGGAGGTTGTGAATAAATAATAACAGTCCTTGTCATATTCTGTGCAGCTGTCTGCATGTCTCCCCACCCCAAAATTGAACCCGGGCCCTGCTCATGGTGGCTGTTCAGTAAATATGTTCAGGTGACTCTGTGGCTGAGAAATCTGAGAAGACCTGACCATACCACCCGGCATTGCTACCATCCTGCATCTGTTTCCTAGGCTTTCTAGAAGTAGGAAATACTGAAAGGGAACACAGTGTGGCAAACGTGTTGTATTAGCCTCAACAAGGGACATCTTGAAGGCGAACTCTGCTTAGTGCTTGACTGACTTCTAGAATAGGGTACTGACACCTTTTTGAGTTTGGGAATCGGCAGGAGGAATCAGATAAAGGATAATTGGGCTGCCCTTCTTGCTTCAGAAAATTCCCAGTAAAATCAGTGGCACTGTCACTGAGAAAGATTCTGGAGGAAGGGCTCCTTTTGAGGACAGCCTTCAGACGAGGGGAGTAAGACCCCATGGTCCCTAGTGTCCACTTAAAGTCATGGCTGAGTGTTAACAGGAAGCTTTATTGCTTGGCCAGTGACCAGTGATTGTTATGATATATAAAGGGAAGGTTGAAATGTGACGTCTCATAGAATGAATGGACTGTGATACCCTGAGGTGAGCCCTGGTTAAGATGGGAGCCCTTAGGGTTTCTCTGGCCCATCGTCTAGTAGTTCCCTTTTCTCAACCAGCTGTTCCAATGGAGATTCTAACCAATTAATTCCCTTAAAATACCTAAATGCTTTAACATATGGCATCTTCAGTGTTATGTGTTTTAACGGACGATGGAATAAAAGATCTCAAATTTCTCCAGATTCAAAGAAGTGAGATCTGATGGTGGAATCTTGTGTGGGCAGAGTAGAGATTTGGGGGTCATTATTCAATCCCATACAAAGAGCTGTCTAATTCACTCAGAAGCCTCCCTTGAACAAAAAATAGCCTGTGCTAAGCACCTTCCTGCATGAGACATGGATGCATTTATCATGTATGTGGTCCAGGTTCCTCATTCGGGGACCCAGGTGCCTCCTGCAGTCCTTGCAACAATGCAGACAGTCACATCTGATGGTGGCCTTAGCTTACCTTGGAACCGTCCTTGCCAGAGAATGGAACACCTGATATATATACATAGATATAATTTTATTAATTAATTAATTAATTTATTTATTTATTTTCCAGTCCCATTAGATCCCACAGGGGGAGGAACCATCCTTTCCTTCCTGGGCGTTCCTGTGGCTCAGGTGCAGTGCTTGGCACAAAGCAGATGCTAAAACCTGTGGTCCCCACCTGTGGATATTACAGTCAACATTTATTGTCCTGGCAACTCCCCTTTCCCCTTGTCTTCTTATGGAAGGGACATCTCTGTTTGCACTGTCTTTATTCCCTCCCTTCTTCCCTCCTTACACCGAGTCATTCATTCATTTCTTTAATGGGTTTGTTACCAAGTGGTCCAGGCACCAGTTCCCAGGTTTGCTTGTTACTAATTTTGTGTTCTTTGACAATAATAGCTTATAAGAATACTGACTCCTTTTTAAGTGACAATCATCTCCCAGGCTGTGAGTTAAGTGCTAAGCTTGATTCTTCATCTGTAAATGAAGATGCTAATAACAATCTCTCAGGTTTCAAGGATAAAATATAGTGATCTATGCAAATTGCCCAGCACAGAACTTGGCATGTCGGAAAGTGTTTCATAAGAGGAGGCTATCGCCTTGATGAAAATCTACGGGGTGTCTGCTCTGTGCCTGCTGTTGTACCCCATACCCCAACACATCAGGACTGTCAGTGGGGGTTTTTGATGGAGTTGACCTGTATCTGGCATGCTGGACCAGGAGAATCAAATTCTGTGCTGAGCCCTACTGGAATCTTGTTCACAAATGTGTTAGGAAGCTCCGGACACCAGGTCTTTTTCCCCAGGTGTTGCCAGGGAGTTATAATTGTCTCCTTTTTGAAATGAAAAACATACTCAAACTTAATATTCAGCTGTGACTATTAGAGGGACTTTCAAGGTACTGAGAAATTAGTCTCTCTATCACACTGAGACTTCCTTAATTTTATAGGAGATGAAGGAAACATTTAAGCCCTTGTAAGCAGTGCTATTTTGAAACCATGGAAGGTTATCATGTTCAAGCTTTTTTCTGTATTCTGATGGTGGTCTTTGTTTTCCTACATGATCATTGCTAATATTTTCTGGTTGACTGAAATCAGAGATGGACTTCTCTATGGTCCTTCTTCAAAATCACACCAAGTAATAAAAGGACAGAGAATTCGAAGATGTTTATAAAATAAACGATGAATAGCTCAGGGACGCCTAGAATTGTTTTTATCATCATCACCGTCTTCAAAACGCTTGATTGCTTTGGTCTTTAGATTCCAAATGGTCTGCCATGCTTCTTAACCATGTGGCGATATCGTGACGCTTCTGCAGACTCATGCGGTCTTAAGTTTGATTTGTGCCAGTCACCCATCCATGATTTGACTCTCCGCAGCAGTGTTTCTGCTAAGTGCCTCATAGCTGCATGATGATTGACAGCATGGTCACTGGAGTCAGATGGCTTGTGTGGCCTACCAGCTGGGTGACTTTAGGAAGGTCGTGTAACCTCTCTGTGCCTATTTTTTCTCATCTGTAAAATGAGGATCATAAGGGTCCCTGCCTCTTATGGTTTTATACAAATTAAATACATTAATATTTGTAACGCACCCAAGGGCAGTGCTTGGGAAATACAAAGTATGTACGGCCTTTGCTTGGACGTCTCCATCGGCAGACTCTGCTGTCTGGAAAGAGGAAATCTTGGATGCTAGATGCTCCTCTGGGTACTCCACAGAAGTAAGTCTCCTCCCTTGTCTTTCTCCCCAGTGGCCCTGGTTCTCCTCTGTGAGGCTGCAGAACAAATGTGGTGGGTCCTGTCCATGCCAACCCTTTGTTTATATAAAGATGGGGAGCTTCTCTTTAGCCACCAGCGTGACATTCTGAAAGTCCACCAGCCTGGATCTGTCACAAAGCATGGTGCTGGCTGCAGGGTCGTTCGGGAGCGGGAACAGACAGGAGCAGACAGGACGTGCTGTCCCCCTCATGCCACCCTCTGGCTTTCTCTCAGGTAGCTTCATGGCACAGCAGCTTTGGGGCAGCGATGTGGCGGCTGGGGTTTGGCTTGGCGTGTTTGTTTGTTCCTCCAGTGGACTTAATCTCTTTATTCATTTTATCCTCGATCTCATTGGCTGCTTTCTTTCTCTAGAACTAAGACCGTGAGCAGTTGGAACAAGGTAATTATTTCACCATCAAATAATTCAACATTATTTTTTTTTTGCACCCATACCATCTGTGAGATGACTTAATACTTAACTCTTGAGAATCGTCCTCTGTATTTCAGTCTCAAACGTCACATGCCGGTCAAAACTTCTGAAGTGTTAAGAGCAAATAAATGGCACGAGTTTATATTCCTCCCTCCTTCACCAGTTATATTCTTACACACCTATTTATAATTACTTTACATTTGTGTAT
Organism: Acinonyx jubatus; assembly: GCF_027475565.1. Classification (NCBI taxonomy): domain Eukaryota; kingdom Metazoa; phylum Chordata; class Mammalia; order Carnivora; family Felidae; genus Acinonyx; species Acinonyx jubatus. The sequence continues at coordinate 82,534,649 of NC_069393.1, read as the reverse complement.
ATACAATTAATCATCGTCATTAGTTATATCACTACGTTATAATTATCTGAAATAAAGCACAAATTACATTACTTACTTTGAGTTAAGTTTCAATTCAGCTTGTCTGCCATAACCTGGTTTTCAGAGTCATGGGTTATAAGGAGTTAAGACCCTCAGCCAAAAAGAATTTGCTTATGCGCTGGGAGCTGGGGTGATGTGTACCCTCTTCTTCACCAGGGCTTGCCTGCCCTGTCTTTCTAGAACATCATGGATCCATTCCTCCTGTTCCGTGTTAGTGCTTTCATCCTAGTTAGGGTCCTTGTTATTTCCTTCCTAATAATCGTCAGCTCACATGCCACCTCTTTCATGAAACTGTCCCCTGTGGTCCAGATGGAATTAATCTCCCCTGACTTTGTATTTCTGTAGTATTTTGTGTCTCTATTGTATTAGATTTCTTTTTCTGCTTTGTTATAGTTATTACCATCTGTTGTCCCCAGTTGGGTGGTAAGAGTCTTGGAGATGGGAACAAAGTCTCCTTGTTCCAGATGCATCCCCTCCCCCCCCCCCCCACACCTGGCACAATGACTGCTCAGGAAGGAGGTAGTCGATAGGACTCTCGGAGGTCACTTGCTCCAGCCCCTGCCTTCAGGTATCAGTGGTGTGTTTTTATAAGTGAGCCACATGAGCAACTCCAAGAAGCCAGCTGACCTGCCCATTGCAGAGTTAACCAGCAGCGGAGAATTATGGAGAAGTGTGGGCTTCACCTCATTTATCTTCTGCTTGCACGTTTTAGGGTAATTTTCAACTATCAAGTCTTTGCAACTCCCAGACATCCCGGCTGCTGCCATGTAGACCTACTGCTTGTGCATCTGGTAAAAAAATAAAAAAAAAATAAAAATTGATGGGTACTTGGTGTTGAACTTCTCATCTATAATACCTCACTAAGACACAACAACATAATCACACGTGGGCCCAACGTGAATGACAGCTGCATCAGGACTTTAATCAGCAGTGGTGGGTGAAGGTACCTGTGGTCATGGTGATTATTAACTTATGTTTGACACACTTGAACAAGAATAAGCTCCCAGTTTGTCTTCCCTTCAACCACCGAGGCTGTAATTTCATCATTTCCGACCTCTCCTCGGGAAGGACACTCTCGGTGTGTCACTCCCAGTCACATGGACCCTCTCATTAGTACATGATTGCCATCAGACCTTCTGGGAAGGCTCTTTGCCTTGTCTGCTGTGCTCCTTCCTTTCTTCCGGTGTCTTTGATCATGGCACGTGTCATCTGTCCTGGAATGTGCAGACATCCTGATACTTCAGACCACAGCATGTATTTCTGGGTGAGGCCATGTAGACCCCAAGGGCCCGGCTGTGTGCATGGCACTCTTTTCGGTGACGAGCTTTCTCGGATGAGTGGTAGATCTGGAAATTGCAGTAATGACTCATCTTGGTGAAGTCCGTTTCGGCTCCAGCCTCCTTGCTTTGGACATGTTATCTGCAGCTTTAGAACTCCCACTAAAGGAGCAGAATTATCTAAATTTCCGTTTGACATTTTCCTTTACAATTGTTTTGACATCTCCATTTATAAATTTCTTTTCTTGTTAAAGCTAGATTGGAAAAGTGAATTTCTAGACAAGTCTTGCCTGGCTCAAAGCCTGAGGGCTGGTGCTCAGCTGGTTTAATTGGGGAGCATCTAATCCAGTTATCATCCATCAGTAAGGACAATTCCAAAGGGCTCTCTCTCTCCCAGGCAGGCTCTGGCATCCTCCTTTCTGCTGATTTTCATGAGAGCCCAAGTTAGGTCACATGCCCGAGTTCCACTTGGTCCTAAACTCCCTCTTGCCCCCCAGACCCTGGGAACACTTCTGTTTATGTGATGAGCGTTCCCCTGCAGGACAGCTCAGAAATACCCAGTGTCTACACAGGGTGGCCTCTGTCTACACACTAGAGACAGAACAAATCAATGTGCTTCTGTCCAGGTCACAGACACCCTGATTCCGATTATCAGATAGTAACAACTGTATCGGCTGGTTTAATTTTCTTCCAGTGAATCAATTACATTTAAGACTTGCTGATATCACCTGGGCAACTGGTTTACTCTTTCTATTGAGTAGTTAGAATTCTGTTTTGCTTCATATTAAGTGCATTCTCCTCTGCTATGATAGGATGATTACACTTTCCTAAAAAGCTGTTTTCATAAAAAGTTTCATTCCAGGAATAAATATTTCAATGGGGGAAGGCAGGTAGGGGCTAGATTTGAGCTTACAGTAGCAAAATGATTTTTTCCTGCAGGAATTTCGAAATAAAATAGATTCTTATTGCTATAAGTGTATTTAGACAAAACAAAGGCAAACACTTCCTTATTTCTTTTCAATCTTAAAAAAATTTTTTTTGATGTTTATTTTTGAGAGAGAGAAAGAGTGTGAGTGGGGGAGGGCAGAGAGACTGAAAGAGACACCGAATCTGAAACAGGCTCCAGTATCCGAGCTGTCAGCACAGAGCCCGATGCAGGGCTTGAACTCATGAACTGCAAGATCATGACCTGAGCTGAAGTCGGACGCTCAATCGACTGAGCCACCCAGGCGCCCCTTAGATCTCTTCTTGAGAAGGGTATTCTTCTACAGCAAGACTCGCTGTGGCCCCCACGCTCCCTACATGCAAGCACACATGTGCATTCTCTGCTATAGCATGTGGCTGCATGTGCTGTCTCTCCATACGTGACCCATCTATCTGGTGTGAGCATCAGCTCCGAGAGATGTTTTGCCGGGTGATATATAAACTAGTTTCAACAGTTTCCAATATGTTTTCATCTTTAGTGTTGTCCCTGGCCTGTTATAAGGCAATTATTTTGAAAGACAACTTGAATTTTTACCAGTAGTTAAAAGTTTTTATTATTATGTAAAATTTCAAATGCATAGAAAATAAATAGGATAGTGCAATGGATCTTGACATACCCAGGACCCAGTTTTGACGATCACGAACATCCTGCCATCTCGTCACTCCTGAACCCCTGCTTGCTCTGTAACCCCTCTTTATTATTGTTGTTCTCAGTCGGCTTCTCCCCTAAGCTTTCATGAGGAATGGCTGACATAGAATATTGTATAAATTCAAGGTGTACCATGTGATGATCTGATATGTGTAGATAGTATGAGAAGTTTACCACAGTAGAGGGGGTTAGCACATTCTTTACCTCTCACAACGACCATGCTGTTGTTAGGGTGAGAACATTTATGATCTACTTTCCTGGCAACTTTCAAGGATACAATACAGTATTGCTAACTACAGCCACCATGCTGTACATTAGATCCCTGGAACTTAATCATCTTATAAGTGAAAGTTCATGCTAATTGATCAGTATCTCCCAATTTCTTCCCCCAACTCTCTAAGTCCTGGGGAACCACCAGTCTACTCTGTTTCTATGAGCTCTACATTTTCAGATTTTTTGTGAAAGGGTGGAGGTTGGGGTCTCGTACATCACCATTGTGGTGACGTCTGAACCTCATAATTCTTTTTTCTAAATTTTTTAAAATGTTTATTTATGTTTGAGAGAGAGAGAGAGAGAGAGAGAGAGCATGAGCAAGTAGGGGAGGGGCAGAGAGAGAGGGAGACACAGAATCTGAAACAGGCTCCAGGCTCTGAGACTGACACAGGGCTCGAACTCATGAACCGCAAGATTATCACCTGAGCTGAAGTTGGATGCTCAACCGACTGAGCCACCCAGGCACCCCTTTTCTTTCTATACCTTGTTTGCTGAGAGTTTTAATCTACAATATGTATTGGATTTTGTCAAATGTTTTTCAGTATTCTTGAGAGGACCATAATTTTTCTTTCTCATTCTATTAATACAGTTAATGACACCTTACTGATTTCTAAATGTTAAACCAGCCTTCCTCTTCTGGAATAAACCCCATTAGGTCATAATACATTGTTAATTTGTGTAATATGATATTTAATTTACTAACATTTTGTTAAGAATTTTTCATCCTTATTAATGGGGAATATCAGCCCATATTTTACTTCATAATGTCTTTGTATTGTTTTCTTTTTAAGAGTTTAATTAGTATGAATTCAATTTCTTTCATGGAGATAGACTCTTCAGAATTTCTATTTCATTCAGTGTCAGTTTCATTATTGGCAAAATAGTTACTTATAACATTTCTTTATTATTTCCTTAACATTTATAAGATTTTTGTCATGTTACTTCTTTTATTTATGATAAGGGTAAGTTGTTTTTGTTTTTGTTTTCTCTTTTTTCCTTGATCAGTCTTGTGATGAGTTTATAAATTTTACTAACCTTCTCAAAGAACTAATTTTTTGTTAATGTTTATTCATTTTTGAGAGAGAAACAGAGAGAGCACAAGCAGGGAGAGGCAGAGAGAGAGGAAGACACCAAATCTGAAGCAGGCTCCAGGCTCCTAGCTGTCAGCACAGACCCTGATGCAGGGCTTGAATTCACGAACCATGAGATCATGACCTGAGCTGAAGTCGGACGCTCAACCGACTGAGCCACCCAGTTGCCCCTCTAAGAACTAATTTTTAACCTCGTTAATTCTCATTTGTTTCTTCTGTTTTCCATTTTATTGATCTTTGTTCTTATCTTTTATTTTATTGTTAGTGCAGAGCTTTATTTTATTTTATTTTTTATTTAAATTCAAATAAGTTAACATACAGTGCAGTCTTGGCTTCAGGAGTAGAACCCAGTGACTCATCTCTTATATAACACCCAGTGCTCATCCCCAAAAGTGCTCTCCTCAATGCCCATCACTCATTTAATCCATCTTCCCACCCACCTCCCTTCCAGAAACCATCAGTGTGTTCTCTGAATTTATGAGTCTCTTATGGTTTACCTCCCTCTCTGTTTCTATTTTATTTTTCCTTCTCTTCCCTATGTTCATCTGTTGTGTTTCTCAAATTCCACATGAGTAAAATCATATGATATCATATGTGGAATTTTTTTTTCTTACCTTTAGAATTTTCTTCTTAAAACTTACTTTAAATTTAGGTTACTCAACGTTTGGTGGCTTTTTAACATAGAAACTCAGAATTTTAAAGCCCCTTTAAAAAATCTTTCTAATATCAGCCTTTAAAGGTATAAACCTCCTTCTTATTTCTGTTTTGGTGACAAGTCATAAATTTGATTTCTTGTATTTTCATTATCATTTAATTTGAAAGGTTTTCTAATTTCCCTTTTGATTTTTTCCTTGAACTATAGGTTATGTAGAAATGTACTGTTCAATTTCCAAATATTTGGGGCTTTAAAAAGATATCTTACTATTGGGTGTTTTGAATATAATTCCATTGTGGTGAGAAAATATACTGTGTGATTTTCATCTTTTCAGATTTATTAAGCCTTGTTTGTACCCCAGTACATGGTCTATCTTGTTGAACATTATATCTGCAGTTGAAAGAATTCTGTTGTATTGGGTATACTGATCATAAATGTTAATCTGTAGGGGCGCCTGGATGGCTCAGTTGGTTAAGCGTCTGTCTCAACCTGACTCTCCGGCTCAAGTCAGGATCTCACGGTTTGTGGGTTTTAGCCCCGCCTCGGGCTCTGCTGACAGCTGGGATCCTGCAGCCTGCTTTGAATTCTGTGTCTCCCTCTTTCTGCTTCTCCCCTATTTGCATTCTGTTTCTCTCTCTCAAAAATAAATAAACATCAAAAAAAAAAAAAGAATGTGAATCTGTAGACTTTACATATGAGGCCAATTTACTGATTGAATTTTTGTTTAGTTGTTCTATGCATTGCTGGTCAGAGGCTGTGGACATCCATATAATGGTTGATTTGCCTATTTCTCTCTTTTTTCTGTTAGTTTTTTTTCATGTATTTGAAGGCCTGTCATTGGGAAATACACATTTATAATTGTTATGTCCTCCTGACAGAGTGACCTTTTTATCATTATAAAATGTCCTCCTTAATCTCTGGTACTGCTACTTTGTTTAAAGTCTATTTGCTGATGTCAATAAGTAATATATAGTAAAGGGTATTTTTACCTAATGTGGTTAGTTGATTTTTTTTTATGTTTACAGTTTGTGTGGCTTATGTTTTCCTATTTTTAATTTCAGTTATTTGTGTCTTCATATTTATAATGCATCTGTTCTAGACATAATATAGTTGAGCCTAAGTGATTTTTCATTCCCTGTCTTACAGTATCAGCTTTTTAGTTGGAGTTTTAGTCCATTTACATTTACTGTAGCTAGTATGAGGTTGTATTTAGGTCTTCCATTTGCTGTACTTTTCCTACTTGTTCCATATGTTTTGAGGAAAATGTGGGAGCAAATGTATATTGAATTATAGGTTGGGTGGTGGAAAGACAACAGATTATGGGTTTAGCTCATATATTCTCCATGAAATGTGTGGTAGGGTCGTCAGGGAGGGACAGTGTGAAGGAAAAAAAGTGTCATAAGCTTGAGGAGAAAAGAGAAGATATGAAATTTATTGTGATGAGTGAGAAAATGAACATTCTAGAGGACTAAGTTATGGGATATATTGATTGCCCATTCATTCATTCCTTCATCATGCATTGACTCAACAAATATTTGAGTGTCTCCTGTGTGGGCAAAAAAGGCATGATCTCTGCTCCTGTGAAGCTATGAGACTGTACTGTTGATAGATATTGGTCAAATAATCACAGTGACACATACATGTCTATAAGCTAGGAAACAAGTGTTGTGAGATAATAGAGATGATTGATTCTACAAGAACGTATAACAGAGGAACTTGACCTTGTGTAGGTGTAAGAAATAATTTATCAGAGCCAATGGCCCTTGAGTTGAGATTTAAAGTCAAAGTAGGTTAAATGAGGCAATGGATGTGGGAAGTCGTGTTTAGACAAAGCAGTGTGGGCTGGTGCTCGATGCTGGAAACAGGATAGCTGTGTAGTGGTGTGGCTGGAGTGTAGAGAGCAAGATGGGGCATGGAGATCATATGGGTGGCAGTGCAGGAACAGAAAGTGCAGGGGCTTTTCACACTGTGATTAAGATTAGGTCTAACAGCAATGAATTTGAAATGAAACCAGGCAGTTTTTTGGGCGATGTCCTTAAATCATCAAAACTTTCTTTGATGTAAGTTACATAGAACAGATGAAATTGGGCTAAAACAATTATCAGAGCAACATACAAATGAGATATTGCCAAATTTTCTTGCACTCAATTTTATTTCTATTTGAGGGAAAAATAGGTAATTAGTGAGCACCAGGCGTTGCTTCCAGGTTTCAAAGTGGCTTCCATCCAGCCACAGGGAGGCTCCGGCAGAAAACCAGATGTTCAAATAAAGACCTAAGTGGACAACTATGGACGATGCACATTACATAAATATGTGATGGAAATCTTTCATGGTATGTAGAAATAACATCAGCAACTTTGAAATATTTGTACGAATGCTTCCATTCTTCCAGAGGCACTGAAGGGAGGAGTTTAAATGCATTTCTTGGGCATGTTTGTGCATTTCTACTTACAGTGTGAGCCAGTACACTTGTAAAATTAGAATAATGAGATTATTTACTCGGCAGACATTTGCTGAGTGCCTTCCAGGTGTTACCATTGTACTTGCCACCTTGGACGTGGCGGAAAAGGACTTGGAGATGACTCCGACAAAGAATCTTCCCTCTGCAGGAAGGTCAGACATCCCAAGAGGCAATCATGGCAGTGGGGAGAAGGGGAGGGCCAGAGAGGAGGTTCAAGTGGACCATGGAGGACAGAGGAAGAAAAGCATTTCTTCGGAGTTCAAGGGATGCTTGAGATTTCTGTTTCCTCTTTTTTCTTTCCACATTTAAAAATTCTTTTTACAATGCACTTGTGGTTTTCTTATAAGCATGAAAAACAGGTCAATCATAGAAGGCAAGCATACTTAACATAATATCTACCCTCTTAGCACTTTGTTAAGTGTACTATATAGTATCGTTATCTCCAAACACATGTGCATTAAACAACTACAGCTTTTTGAACAGCAATCATATCTCAAAAAAAAAAAAAGATTAACAAAAGGCAAGCACAATTTGTTATCTCTGGTTTTTATATGTTTTTGTTCAACAAATACTTATGAAACAAGTATTAAATGCGGTGTCCTGTCCTACATGACGATACTCATTCCCCTTTAACAGGAAGAAAACAGGTCATGAGGATTTGGGAAAAGAGAAATTGTGCCCATGGCAGTTTCTGTCGTGGTTTTGAGTCATCTCAGAGAAAAACCTGAGCGCAGTGCCCTTGGATACTTCTTTAGTCAAAGAGGCTCCCACAGAAATATTGATATTCACTAAAGCCCATTCTGTTTGCCTTTCTCTGTTAAGAGTTAAAAACTTGGAGAAGCAGTATATGCCTGGGAAACTCTGCAGACAAATTCTTGAGTTGGAAATGCACTCTACTAAATTCTTTAACACAAAAAATAATGCTTTAAATTGTACTTTGGACATGATATGTCCACTTTTTTGGCTCAACAAACAAACCCGAAATTGTTTTTAGCTTTCTGCTCTGGCATTCACAAAGTTTTGCCTAAAACCCTTGGAGATTTGCTGAAAAAGATTTATTTATGTGCATTCTGAAGAGCATGCCAAAATCCCGCTGCTTCATGTTTTTCAAGATTCTTTTAAATTAAAAAGTGAGTGCATGCATGAGGGTAAAATGCCAGTTTAGTTATTGTGCACGGTAAATGTGCTTATTTCCAGGAGGAGAGTCAAGGTGGTGTGGTGAGGTGAATGTCCAGTCAAATGAGTTCTGTCTTTGCAGAGCCGAAGAATTTATTTCACTCCTTCCAAAGTCACTGTCTGTATTTAATGAGAAACCATACAAATGTAAAAGTCTGTCTTTGGGGGCTACCTTTAACTGACACCAAGTCCTATCAGTTAATTACCCCCCCTCCGCCCCTGCCTCTGAGTCACCTAACTCACCCACAAACACAACACTGCAATGGTGAAAAAGTGATGTGACTTCCTAATTAAGGACGTTTTGGATCTTTTGCAGTTCAATTGAACAGTCGGGATCAAAAGAATGAATATTTGCCCAGAAACATTAAAAAACACACCAAAAACCCTAAGTGCTGTTTTTTGTTCCAGAAGAAGTTTATTCATTAAAAAAAAAAGCACTTTTATACGAACATATAACACAATATATGCATCTTTATGCATTGTTCCCTAATTGAAATGCGATTTATACAGTGATACAGATTAGCATCAAATATCCAAATGGCATTTGGGTCTAGAAAAATGGTGTATAAATAATTTTCCAAAGTGCAGACAAAAAGAAAAGAATAATAACTTTTGTTTAGCTTTACTGTAATGCCAGTGACAGATCCTTGGAAGCCAACGACTGTTTTGTCTCCATATGCGTTTGCAGCCAAGTTGAAATCCCTCGTGCCCTCCCCAGAGCCCTGATCTGATTGCCCGACCCCTATGACTGATAGTCCCTTTGGTAACAAAATTTCCCCCGTGTTTATCTCGTATAACCCTCTCCTAATCACTGCCCTTTATTTATTTATTTACGCATGCTTATGAATGTATGTCACTTTGGAATGAAACACATGGAGGGAGAGTAAGTTCTCGAAGAGCGGAGAAACCAAAGACTGCTTATTTTCATTCCGTCTTGATTCTCACCCTGTGGCAGTCAAGTGTGAACCCGTAAGCTAAGGCTCAGGGGCAAGACCGGAGGCGGTACCATAAGCCTGGGATGCTTTTCTTATTACAAAGTGTGATGCAAGTCACAGTGTAGTAATCAGGACGGCCTTGGTCAGGGGTAAAATTGCTCTAAATACATACAGAGCGGCCAAAGAGCTGAAAACCAGTGAAAATGACTCTTTAAAGACTTTCTCCTTTGCTATTCCATAAAAAAGGCATCAGGAAATATAAATATAAATTATATATATATATATACATATATATGTATATATATATTGGTAGCACTATGAAGTATGCAGAAGGTTAAAGAATCAATAAGAGACTAAGAAAAATGAGACCTGGTAGTTTGCACGTCTCTAGGGAGCCTCCACGTCCTTCACATTTTGCATCAGAGGAAGATTCAGATGTGCTCCACGTGGCAGATCGTGGAAGAATGCGTATTCCCTTCTCCGACCTCCAGGTTAGTGCAATTGAAGAAAGTGTGATGATTAATTGTACACGCGTTTAAGAGGCAGCTGTGACCACCACCCTCAGCGTGCGAGCCCCGCACCTGTACGCATCTCTGCAGTGGGCTCTTTCCCACCGTCCCACTGCCTCAGAGAGTCCCAGGGAAGGACTCTGATTGGCTCTTCCCCACTGAGCACGAGGGAGCATCCATTCATCAAGGCTCGGGGCTCTCTCTTTTCTCCGTCCTCAGTCCTGGCACCTAATTATCTCCTCTTTTCTATTCTGTGTCCCCGTCCTCTCTGCTAGATCCTTCCCATTCTCACTCAGCCACTCTCTTTCTTCCAGTTTGAAAGACTCCCCTGTACACATGCCCACCCATTACAACAAAAGGGAACAACCCTCCCAGGGCCTCATGTGAAGCAAATTGTGTTTTCGTTGAAGATGGGCCGTGAGGAAGTTCAGGAGGCAACTTGAAGTGAAGAATTAACGAAGTTAAGAGCAAAAACTCAAGTCCTGTGTGTAAATAGAGCCTAACGGAAGGTACGGGGTGAGATTGGAAACGTGTGGTAAAGAACGTGCTGGAGCATGACAGGCGTTCTCTGTTATGAGGCTCCTCTTTGGTAAGTCGACCTCTGCTAGCTTCGTTTCTAGAATGGACATTTTCTGGCTTGCGTGAGCAGGCCCAGCTCTGGCCACATGACCACCACACGGTGGGTGCAGGTTCCCGTGAGAACCACTAGGCTTCCCGTGAGAAGTGGGGCACAGGGTGGGCTCGGGATCTGACAGGAGAAAGATGCATCTGGGGGGCACCTAGGTGGCTCGGTCGATTGGAGTGTGTGACTTCGGCTCAGGTCCTGATCTCACGGTGTGTGAGTTGGAGCCCCGTGTCGGGCTCTGTGCTGACAGCTCAGAGCCTGGAGCTGCTTCAGATTCTCTCTCTCTCTCTGCCCCTCCCCCCTCTCAAAAATAAACATTAAAAAAAATTAAAAGGAGAAAACACCTAGTACGAGTTTCTTGCTTCACTAGTCTGATACACATTTAACTCTTGACTGCATGAGCTGTAAACAGTCGGCTTTTAGTTTATTACCCAAAGCAGACATTTTTGACATGGCGGAGTAGGCACAAAACAGAAGTATCCTGGACACTTGGGGCACAGGATTGCCCTGGCCAGGAGGGAGGCGGTGAGGGAGCTTCTGTCCAGGGGGGGCCAGCAAAGCGGGCCTGGGGCTGAAGGAAGGTCCTGACGGGGATGAACAGGGAAGAGGTCCATGGAAAAGGATTCTGGCTCCTTTTCCCAAGCCGACTGCTGCGGGTGACCCCAGTGCTGATTTAAAGGGTCAGTGTAAGGAAATGGAAGACCATTCCCTCTGGGCCCAGTTATATCTTTAGCGATTGTTCTTGTCCAAAAATAACAGTTCCCTCACTGTGAGTCACACATCACCAAGAGGTTTTGCCTTCGTGACTCCCTCATAAAGATTTCCAAATAGCCTCGCAGCAATTTTCAAAGAAGACACCCTGTGCAGCCCCCCTCCCCAAACAAGAGACGGAACAGTGTGAGGGGGAAGAGCCCTGAAGTGGGGGTTGGCTTATTGTCAGCCTTCTTGCCACCGGCTTGCCCTGTATCTTGTCTACCCTGCGTCCTTCATGAAGTGGGCTTTAATGCAGGAGCCTGGCCCGGCTCCTCCCACTCTGACGTGCTGGGGTTCTGGCATGCTAAGTGTAAGACACCATCTTTACAGCAAAGACATTAGGGGCCACTCGGGGGGAAATGTGGCAGATGCGGGAAGTAACCACAAACACAGCAAGTGTGATAGAGCGCCATGCCTGTGCGGACAATAAACTCGGAAGTGGCTCAGGGAGTCTGGAGGCTGCAACCCCCATGAAGTCTAGAGAGACTCAGAGGTGGCGACAGACCACAGAGCTTTACGGGGACCACAGGGACCAATGATCAATCATCAAGGTTCATACCTGCTTGTGTTTGAGCATTCCAGCGATGATGGCAGGGGGTGGGCTGCAGGAGAAGAATGGCTTGAGCACAGGGACAAATGGGAGTCCCCTTGGTGGTGATGCGCTATGCTTGGATCTCGAGTGGGTCCACGGGCCCTGGCAGCCGTGTTCTGTGGCCTATGTCAGGACATGGAGAGCCAGCCAGCGGGGAGGCAGTCAGGGGACCCCAGGATGCAGCCCCCAGGCAGCGCCTGGCTCTGGGCTCCCCGAGGACGGCTGGGCGCCCAGTACCGGATGGCACATGGCCCACCGGGGGCCATTCGGACCAGAACCATTTCGGACCAGCCTCTCTAGCACCACTTTTCACAGAAGGCTCTGTTTCGAGAGTGATTTTTTTCCTTCTGGAGTTGAAAGGCTCCTCTGCATATTAAAGAGATGTGCTAGGATAGAGCTAGTTTGGCTAAATTTATTTCATAGGAGGTCAAAGGAAAGACATTGAACGCCTTGCATATCCTAGTAGACGAAAAGCTGCATGTTAATGACCTAGGACATGACAGGAGAATATCTTAATCTGGTAAATTTTATTCTACACATTATGTCATATTTGATTTAAAGGGTCAAAAGGTCGATTTGGGGCTAAAAATGGAAGTCAGCACCTGCACCCCCACACAGAATAACTGGGGTAGGTGTGGCACTAGAAGGGGCGTTTTTGGAAACCACCGACTTCTGGAAACCCCTTCCGTCCCTGCTCAGTCAGGCCGGCTCTGGCTCCGTCATTTATTTCCAGGCACCTACCTTGGGATCTTTGGAGTCCAAGAGCTCCTCCCCTCACTCACCATCTCCTTGTCCAGTGCAGAACACGAGCACCCGTCTTCTGCCCTCCCATCACTGGCAACCCAGTGTCAGTCGTGCTCACCTGACACTGAAATCATTACAAGGCTGTCACAGTTGGTTCCTCCCCCCCTCCCCCCCCCCCGAAACTTCTTTCTCCTTCCATTCATCTCCCTCACCTTTTCGGATTAATAGTGCTAAAATATCGCTTAAATTTCTCTCTCTTTTTTGGAACTCCTGATTAACTTTTGAGATCAAATTAAAACTCCAGCCTATAATGGAAGGTACTTCACATAGTGCTGTAATCTATGCAACACCTTAACCCTTTACTATCCCTTTTGCTTGAAATAAATGATCCACCTGCATGAGGCCACGCCCTCCGACCTCAGGTACCTGGTGCCTTCTCACCCAGGCAGCTCTGGAGCCCCTCCAAGTCTTGCCCGATGCCCTTGTGCTCACTTTCTCTGAGCAGCACCCAACCTTGCAGGCAGTCAGCAAGGACTCCTCCAGCGCATCCCCTGTGGAGGAATCCTTCTGGAACTTTCTCTGCCACTCAGTCATTCCTCCTCATCACCACATTTTGTTTTCATTTTACGAATGTTTTACTTTCCCAGTTTAGATTGTGAGTATTTTGAATAGGTGTTACATCTTAACTCTTTAACCACAATGGCTATTAATTCTAAAAAAAAAAAAAAAAAAAAGCACCTCTCTGACTTATTCCAGGCCAGCAGCTATGCTTGGCGTAACAAAAGAAATTCACTGTCATTTCCGTGGAAATAGAGATTTATTAAATATGGAATGTATAAAATGTCAGAGGCTATTAGCACTTAAATGTATAGCACAACACTGCACTATTAAAGGACTTGTAAAATATTCTCATGGAAAGTTCTGGAAAATGGATTTGTTTTATACAATTCTCGCATTTCAGTGTGTGCATGCATTGATCTCTTGGCGTTTAACGATTCTTCCAATATTCCAGAAAAAGGACATCACTCAAATGAGACAGCCTATGTTCAAGTGTTTTGTAAACTCAAAGCACCAGAAACAGATGAGGGATTATTGTTCTTCATGACAAAATTTCCTGACATTAAGTAATAACCTGAGAGAGAAGGACAGAGTGAAACAATTATATAACGTCATTCGGACAGCAAGAGCGCATCTTTGCTGGCTGGGGAAGCAGAGAACACCATGCGTTTCTCTCTTTTCAAAAATTCTCCTCCCTTCTGGCAAAGACGACTCTTGCCAAAAATCATGATTTGTGTGAGAGCAGGGTATTTGTTATCATGGCCCCATTGCATGTCTACGGGAGACTGGAACTCATTTCCATGGCTGTTGGCAGGCCTCTCAGTACTGCTACATTTTGGGAAGTTCGCTGCATATTGCATTAAACTGGCAAAGCGAGTTGTTGGGGACCACTCTTTTTTATTCATTGTTGAAAAAGTTGAAGTTCGTTGTTTGCTTAATACTCCAGGCTGATGAGGCATTTCATTATCTTACCAGTAATACACTCTAGAAAATGGAATCATTAGAGAACAGAAGTCACTGAAATATAAACATGTGAATAATTTACACTTTCAACTGGTGTTAAATAAAAGGTTTTAATCTAGACAGAGATCTGACAATAAATATTCATTTCTAATTTCCAATGAGTAAACTTTATCTCTTTTTAAAAGACTTTCCATTTGATTTTTTTTTTTTTTCCTGGAAGATAATGACAAATTTGACACGGGCACATTTGGGAATAAAATTTCCCTCTGGTCAACACAGCCATGAAGAGTTATTATGAAAATCCAAATTTGAAATAATTGCAAACATTGTAATGAGTAGCCATTTTAGGAGTCTTATGTACGCTTGCCCTCAGAGGTTTACCTTCCTGGTATCGTTTTCCTGGGGGACGTGAAAAGGAGGCTGAGGAGACGAACTGCCTTTCAACGTGAACAATTTGTTGGATGGTCGCCAGCCTGGCTGGAGGCTCGCCCCAGAGACAGAAGTCAGCCTTTATTTTACCAGCCGGTGTCCGTGCAGGCCTTGACATTCAGGCAGGGAGTGTGGTCTAAACCAAAAAAAAAAAAAAAAAAAGGTTTGAGAGACACCAAGTCACCACTAACTCGAGGGCTGCTTTGCTTCCCAGGCTGATACGGGTCCGTGACCGTCCCCGTGACCGTCCCCGTGACTATCCTTTGCTGTGACAGACACCCATGCTGCCTTTCTTTTGCAGGCATTGTAGGACAAGGCCAAGCCCGTTTTTTCCTTTTTCTTTTCCTTCTTCTTTGTAATGGCTTTCTTGAGACACAATTTACATACCATAAAATGCACTCATTCTAAGGGCCCAGTTATCTGTTAGCGCATTTAGAAAGTTGCGGAACCTCCCCTGTTACCTAATTGGAGGACATTTCCATCTGCCCAAAGAGGAAGCTTGTGTTCCTCTGCAGTCACCCCCACCCCCATTTCCCCTTCTGGCTACAGGCTTGCAACCTGCCTTGCTGGTTGCTTGTACTCTGTAGGAAATTGTCCACTGAGTGAACGTGAGTCCATGAACCTCCTTATGGATTTCAGAGCCTTACGGGACGTCCGAGTTGAAATGTGCCAACGACGCTCATTTAGTCTAAACTTGTCATTTTATAGTTGAGGAGACTGACTAGCGGTCCACACGCGGTCAGTGAGGGTTAATGAGGGTCTGGGATTCAAGGTTAGGTGACCGTGGTTCCAACCCCAGAGCAGGCCTGGGTTCTAGCAGAGATATTCTGAGTCGAGGCGTCAAGATGAACCCTTAAAGCCAAAGCCTAAGAGGTGATTTACCGACAACTGTGATTTTAGGTGCGATCCGTGTGGTTCAGTTCCTTACCGCGGCTCCTCCCCACAGACACGGCGCGTGGTCCCGGCTGACTAGGGGTGCTCCTGCCTCACTTGTACTCACCACTGACTTTATGGGCGCAAAGTTGGCATCCACTGCTGCCCTGTTGAGTCTCCTCTCTTGTCTTCTGCTCTTTATTTTTGGAAGTACCTTAATTTTGTGTCTCCCTTCCACTCAGGATTAGCTTCCTGTTTGCTTGGGAACAGGCCCCCTCAGGCCGCCTATACTTGCTCGAGGACAAGCCTTCAGGACAGGCACCTTCCATGCCCCCTGGAGCGTTCTCAGGGTAGACCGCGGTTCAGGTCGGATACAAAAGAGGCACATACTTCTTTGGGTCTTTTCTACTTAAGTGGATGGTGGTTGCTTTGATGGTCCAACGTGTTTTCATTATTTGATTCACAGAATTTTTATAGTCAAAACTATGCAGGATGAATTTTCCAAATAATTTCTTTTTCTGCTATGCAAACTTCTGTTCATATTCCAATACCAGATTATAAACAGGTACAATTTCTTAGAACATCTCCAAAGGGGCCATTTACAAGATCCTACTCAAAGAGCAATGTGTTATTACAAAGAATTATGCCATTTTCGAAGATATTTTAGACCAGTGGATCAAATCCTTATATATTTCTCCTGATTAAATTCTGCTGATTAAATCAGTTGTGATTTATCTGAAGATTATGAACATAAACC
The DNA here is from genome assembly GCF_027475565.1 of Acinonyx jubatus. Classification (NCBI taxonomy): domain Eukaryota; kingdom Metazoa; phylum Chordata; class Mammalia; order Carnivora; family Felidae; genus Acinonyx; species Acinonyx jubatus. The sequence continues at coordinate 82,518,285 of NC_069393.1, read as the reverse complement.
ATAAAATAAAAAAGATCCTTGATTTGAAAATTGGTCATTAATATCATATTCTCTAAATTCCCCATTGATATTTCATTTCAGTGAATAAATATGTTTGATCTTTGTCTTTGTACTGAAAATCTATTTTATCTTTTATCTAATCCAGCCAAGGAAATATAAAAGTGTGTTGATCTTACATCTATATGTAGCAATCAATAGTAATCTTACATATTAGCCATAATCAGCACAATTAGTGAAAAAGAAGTTCCCATTCACAAAGACAACCTAGAATATAAAGTACTTAGGAAAAATATTGGGAAGAATAAATTAGAACTGAAGAAAGAAAACCACAAAATTTTGCTAGGAAAGGTAACAATAAGGTTTGAACAAATAAAGAGACATAGAATGTTCTGGATGGAAAGACTTAATATGGTGATTGTTATATGTAAGTTTTTTGTACTTTCTTTTTCTTTTTCTCTTTTCTTTTAAGTAGGCTCCATGCCCAGCGTGGAACCTGACACGGGGCTTGAACTCACGACCCTGAGATCAAGACTCAGACGCTTAACAAAGTGAGCCACCCAGGCACCACTAGTTTTTTGTATTTTCCTCAGTAAGTTATGGAATATCAAAATTTTTAAGAGCACAGTTCATTCCATCAATATTTAAAAGTCCATCAGACTGTGGCATTGGAGACATGGCCCCACTGTGGTTTTGAATCTCTCTAAGGTGCTTTCTGGGACCCAAATCAACCAGATAGAGTAGTGAAGGCTACAAAACTACAGACAATAACACCTCGGTGACCAGGAGGCTGCTATGAAACCCCAGCACAAGGACAGGTGTGGCCAAACCACCCTCCCCTCAGCCAAGGCTGTGGGGGATTAATTGTTCAGACAGGGGAAGGGGCTGAGGTCATGCCTCTGTGATTCGTGGAAACTAACCTTTCCCCCAAACCATGCTCTGAACATGCCGTTCTAGCCACGATGGCCAGACTGGTGGCTCTCTGAGGCTGAGTTGCTGGTGAGAGCGGAGATGACCATCAGGGCTCTGCTGCGTCAGGCTGCTGCATCCGTGCGGCACAGGCTGGCCCTGGGGCATCTGGGGCATCTGGGGCATCTCCGAGCTGGTGGCAGAAGCTTGCTTGTGCAGGGATGGAGTCAGATGCCGCACGGAGCAGGGCATCGCAATGAGGGAAGGGAAAGAGAAGGTTCCTGCAGCATGGAGGGACAGCCCAGGGGAGCCTCTCCCAGCAGATAGTCTAACAACCAAACCCAAAGTCTACAGGTGAGAAGCTTCTTGAGAGTAAGGCCTGTAGGGCCGTAGGAAACCCAGAACTGGAAGACGAAATATTCTTAACGTGGAGAAGAGTGGTTGGTTACACAGATACCGTGTTTTGAGCCATCCAGTTCCCTGAGATAAAGGGGGACTTTAGTCCACATACCAGAAAGGCAGTGACACTTGAGCAAATGGACCCAGGGCACCAGGGCACCAGGGCGGTGATGGAGAGATGGCCAGGAGACCGAGGGAAGTGGAGACCCTCACTGACTACACCACACCTGTTTGCTAGAAGTGAAGTGTCACCTGTGATGGGTAAATCAAGTAGTGAAATCTTACGGACGTGAGGAGTAAGGATTAACACAGATACCTGGGTCTGATAATTTGGTGGTGGGGAAGAGGCCCAGGAAAAGGGAAGAGTTACTAGTTACTAGTTAGTGTCTGTTTTCATAACCCAGAACCATTCTTAATCTGGATTTTGGGAGCAACGTAGCCTGCCTGAAAATTATTTGATTTTCTCCCTTCTCCCTTGGATGGTACCGGCTATGCGTCAGTTTAGATGCTTTAGAGATGTCTGTTTTTGAAATCTATGCTAGATGCTCAATTCTCTCACAAAATCTGATATTCAACATTGTCTATTTACTTAGGCTGTACTGAGATTGACTGACTAGGGTATCATGCAGACATCACCAACAAACGAAACACTAGAAGAAAAGTGTGAGTTTTCCTAAGTGCCAAAATGAATTTACCAAAATTCTGGTACATGATACCAGAATAATGAAGGAAACGATTCCATAGTGAAAGACTTTGTATGCACATGTGTGTATATCATAATACACTTAACATGCATGTGCCTACAGACATTCAAACATACATGTATATAATATTACATGAAACAATAGGAAAGCATACTGTCACATCAGTACGTGTGGATGCTTTTAAACTCACTCATTAAAAGGGAAAGATGTCTGATTGGCTCACAAAGCAAAGTATAACTCAAAGCTGCATCCAAAAGAGATGCCTGAAACAAAGTACGTGGGAAAGACCAATAAAAGGCAGGCAGGGACGCAAATACCGACCGAAATAAAGCAGATGCTACAATTTAATGATAGACAAGGTAGAATTCAGGCCAATAGAGCTTACATGGAAAATAAAGGATATTTTATACTGTGGAAGGCCACAGTTCACAAAGAAGACATAAAAATTATTAGTATTGATGCATTCGATTACACAGAAGCAAGCTTCACGTCACGGAAAGAATGAGAGAGAAAAGAAGAAATAAACAAAAATGTGCTAGAATGGCAGAAACAGCCCAAGCTTGTCGGACAATTGACCCTTTCAGGCCTGGGCAGACTGAGACAACAGTCAGTATGGATAATTGTTGTCCACCTTGTTTAAGTAGAGGGCTTACGCAGTGGAGTGAATAAGGTAGGCTTTGTGGATACATTTCAAATTTCGTACCACTGTAATAGAGAGCATGCCTTCTTTTCAAGTACAAATTCACACACCAAAATGGCCATATGTTAGGCTGTAAAGCAAACCTCAATAAATTCCAAAAAAATATAAGCAACATAAACCACCCTCCCTGACTACATGCAATAAAACTAGGAATTAATAAGAAAATAAAAAAAACAAAAAGGCACTTCCACCTGGAAAAACAAAACTGTCTATTTAACAGCTCTTGGGTCAAAGGGGAAATAAATACAATTGCAGAATTTCTAAGACTATTCGAAGGAAAGCAGTATTCAGGGTCTATGAGATCTAGCCGAACTAAGGTGTGGAGGAACTTCTATCGTGAGGTACCTCTATCGCCAAAGATGAAAATAAACAGCTTATAGATACCACTCAAAAGCTGGCCAGGTGTGACATGGACGGGAATGCCCAGCACAGGTGACAAGGACAGGAGTGCCCAGCACAGGTGACAAGGACAGGATTGCATGAAGGCGTATGCGGTCCCGTGTATGAGCCGAGAAGGTGTCCAGCTCCTGCTCCCAGGTACAGTTTACCCAGTGCAGGAGATATCCATGCCGGGACACTGGCAGGACTGGTGGGAAGTGGGTTACGTATATTTGGTTGCTTTTCAGTTACTTTTGTAGACGATGGTGGGTTCTGGTTTTCTCCATTTCTCTGGTCAATTGTCAAATGTTCAGAATTAAAAAAAAAAAAACCCACAAGTGACCATTTTGTCAGCGTTTAAATTTTTTTGCTGCAAAGTTACATACACTGTAGTACCTTGAAAGTTGGTACCATGGATGATGCCCTTGGATGATTCTATGTCTCCTCTCCTTTCACTTGACCGGACTTACAAAACCTTGGCAATTTTGATGATCTTTTCAAAGAACGCTTGTTTCTGTCCAAAGTTACTCTTTGTGTTGACATGTTTCATACTTTCCTAATTACTCAGCTTTTCCTTTTGGTGGCAGAAAAGAGAACAAGAAACCCATATAAATGGACTTACACTACGACATGCCAATAACCGGGACATACCCGCCTCCTTCCTCCCTCCAGAGGTAGTCCCTTCCCTGACTTTAGTGAAAATAATGTCCTTGCTTAGGTCTTCATTCCTAGGCAAAACTCGTTGAGCTTTTCTTAATTTTGATATTTGAGATGTTGGATTGGAATCATGCTGAATATATTCTTTCTTCCCTCTCTGGCCTCTTCCACTCAGCAAGGTACGTGAAATGTACCCATGTCGGGGTGTAGAGCTGTTCTTGGTTCGCTCTGATACCATGTAGTCTTGCACTGTGACATTTGCAAGTTATTTATCTTTTTTCCTATTGATGAATATTTGGCTGTTTCAGCTTTTGGCTACTAAAATCGCACAAACTATGCATATTCTTGCTCACATCCCGGTGTGCACGATTCTCTGGAGTACACATCTCAGGGAGGAATTGCTGGATCATAGGGCATTGCTTAAATCTGAATTTACCAAATACCACTCAACTGAATTCCAAGAACGTCCCACCATGGGTGGGCCTTGGACCTTGATTTCTGTCCCCCTTGACCTGGAGGGCCACCCAAACTGTCAAACCAATTAGGGTAAAAGTAAACTTGGTTCTTTGGGCTCAGTTTACTTCTTTCAGATCTCTCTCTTAGATTTTGGGTGGTATTACCTTATGATATTGACAGCTTTTTCATGCGTGTTAAAAGGAGTGTTAAAATTATTCATCACTCCAAGTTGTTTTCAGGGGAAGGTTTGTTCCAAATAACTTAGTGTGTGATTTTAGACATGGGGGGATGGGGGGGGGCTCTGATTTCTGTCATGAATTATTTCCTCATATTTATTTGAGATTTTTGAGTATTGTCAAATGGAATACTTAGTTAATTCACTTTTAGATTTTCTTATATTTTAGAAGTCCCCCAAAGCTCTCAACTTTCCTCTGAGGACTTCTTTGCCTGTGCCCCCAGCTTTTAACATGGAATGCTCTCATTTTTAAACATTTTTAAATTTCAGTTTTTATTGTCTCTTGCATTCATAAGTTATCCAGAGGTTCTGGTCCACGTTTTTGAGTGGATTGACGTTTTGGGACCGTCCCTTGGTCATTAGTTTCCAGTTTCATTGCTTTGGTCTCTGTGATTTCTATATACTTGTGTGGAATCTTTTGAATTTTCTTTACACACTAAAACTTGGACATATTTTTTAAAATAAATATTCCACAAATGTTTGACAGCCACTTCTCCATCTATTGTGGGAAAAGCTCTCTTTCTGCCTTTTCATCAAGGTTTTAAGTTGTTATTTTCATCTTCTGTCTCCTTATTCACGTTCCCCTTTGTAATTTTTAAAGAGGTCACTTAAAATCTCACTCTGTGTTTGTGAACAAGCTAGTTTCTTCTATTTTTTCCTGGTTTTTAAAAATATATTTAATAAATTTTATTTTGTGGTATTTATTTATTATATATATTTCTTTCTATATTCTGGTGTTATGTTGTTCAATGTATGGGATTCCATGTTATTAGTCAAAGGATATGCTTTTATATAAAAATATGATTCCTTGTCTTAAGTGTCCTCTCTGTCCTGATGTTTTTGTTCTAAGCTTCAGCTTCCCCAAATATGACAAGACTTTCTTTTGTGATTTCTATTTCTCCACCGTCTATGCTTTGTTGCTGTATGTATGATGTGGTACCATATTATATTGTTTGCACTATGCTTTTACCATTAAAAAAAATCATGCCATCTATGGCTATATTATGAAAGTAATTTTTCTTAAAAAAGGAATTATTTCTTTTTGATTATTTTTCTTACCATTATTTCTTCTATATACTAACTTCCTCTTTATTAATTTATTTTTCAAATTTGCCTGTGTAAATGTCCAAGGTTAGCAAACCTGAGTCACCGAATGTCTGATACGCTTATTTTGCCATACGGATGACTGATATTTAGGCTAGGTATGAAATTCTAGGTGAGAATTCCTTTTCCTCGTCCTGGAAACACTGCTCCCTTATCTTCGAGGGCCTATTTTTGCAGGTCAGAGAGCTGATGCCAAGCTGATGTTTTGTTTCCTGTAGATAATCTGCCTTTTCCTCTCTGGACACTTTGAGGATGAATCTAGGAATGGGTCATTTTTCATTCATTTTGCACAGCACTTAGTAAACCCTTTGAATATGACAAAACAAAACAAAACAAAAAACCCTCAAGACACTTTTCCACATAAGGAGAATTGCTTCAGTAATGCTTTGTTTATTTTCTCCCCACCAATATCTTTGTTTTGTCCGGAAAACTTTGTTGGATGGGTATTGGAACTTGCGAGTCTGTCATAACAAGCCTCTGTCTTTCTGGATTGAGTTTTGGGAGACCCCCAGTCTTCCCCCTGTCTAATTTGTTATTCAGCTTTGTCTATTTATTCTCTTTGTTGAGATTTTCACCCTGAAAATCATATTTTTAATGTTCAAAAATTGCATTAGAGTCCATTTTAAATGAATCAACAGGTATCCTTTCATATTTCAGAGCTCATTAACTTGGCTTGTTTCAGAATTTTCTTATATTTTCCTTTTTACTCTTCTCTTACCCTCTGACTGGCTCTTTCAGGCTGTTTTCCTTCAATGTATGATGATTCTTCACCATTCGTTTCGTGGATGAGACTGTAAGCCAGATGTTATTGATGACTGTGCTATGTTTCCTCCGTCACCTTGGCAGTGAAAGCCAATTCTGATCTTGGAAGCCTTGGCTGTGGAAAGGCTGTCTTTGCGAGGAAGTGGACACTGGGAGAGCTGCTCATTTGGGCAACTTGGGAGAGTAGCCTTTAAATAATTTCTGGGCTGGCCATCCATGACTTGATCATCTTACTATTCTATCTTGGGGTCGTATGGTGTTCTCCTGGGAAACTTCTTTTCATGACCACACTTTTTATTTTTGTCTGGTGTTGCTAGTACTTCAACTTATTGGTGATCAATTTCCATGTGCTCTGAATTTTCCAGAATTTCCTTCCTGTTTCTATCTATTGATGGGGTACTTATCTTCCAGTATTATAATGGATTAAAATTCAGTGATTTCAATAGGGTTTGGAGAGCCATGAGAGAATAATATGACTTCAGCCTGCCATCACAATCCGAGTCCTGTTTTGTAATTTTTAAATAAAGAACGTCTATTCTGTTAGTAAAGCAGAAATACGAAACAAAATTGTAAGACAGGCTTGCCCTTATACATCATGTCATGTATTATTTTTTTAAATCTTTTCAGAGGAAAATGATTTTTTTGCATACTTCTCTATTTCTTTTTCCTGAATTATGCCTGTGAATTGGACAATTTACTATTTTTTTATTGTTTCCTGCTCCCTTCCATTTTTAATTTTCCATGTGCGCATATGTTCGGAAACTTTTAAGATAGAGATTTTTTTTTGGAACCTCAACCACATAACTGACAATATAGTAGATTTATATCATTCTTGCATAATAATTTGTAATTTATGTATAAGATAAATGGATTAATTTTCACAGAAAAGAAAAAAACTATTCTGTCTTAATTTTGTGAGCCAAGTTAGCATGGAATTCCAGCTTTTTTTTTTTTTTTTTGTAAAGATGATTTTACCAAACCTCAGCTTAGTAAAAAGTGGATGAAAGTATGTATTTATCAAGGAATCTTGGTAAGGCAACACCATCTCTAGATAATGATGTTAAAGTATTGAAAGTGTGTTTGGATTGGTGTTTCTGTGTCTAGGCTGCTGGAGAAAATCCCAGAACCCTGCAGATGATGACCAGGATAAATTTATGTCACTGACCAGGCTCAGAACTGCATAATGTCACAGCTTATGTCCCTCTTGACTGTCCCCAACCACAAGTTGAAATGTTCTCCACTTTTCTCAAATTGTCCTTTTCGTATTGACTAATAAAATCACTAAGTATTTAGAATATCAACCATGACCATATTAGTTACAATCCTTTTCTAGGTTTGCCTCTTATTTAAAAAAAATATTTTAAATCATCACATTTCCTACATTCTTTCTGATCTTGCCCCCATTATTTTGGTGGTTTTTTTTCATTCGTTCATTCATGCATTCATTCAGAAAGGCAGACATGATTCTCTTGTCTTTGAATGCACAGTCTACAAATATATTTAAAACATTTTGTTATTAACACTTTGCATATTTATTTTTTATTTACTTACTGGGTTACTTTTATTGGGAATTTATTTTGTCATATCATGTGAGGTATGCCCATTTTTTTTAGCACATGGACATTTCTGCCCAAACTACTAAATGTATCTATTATACACACATTCCTGTCCCATAGTTTGTAATTTTCCCTTGTAAGTGAAAAAGTCATTAGTTAAATGGGATTTTTTGACAGGGAAATTTCCCCATACGGCTCTTCCCCTCTCACATCTTAGTTCTTCCCATTTATTTCTGATACAGGTTTTGGAACGATTCTGAGAGGGGTCAACGCAATGCCTCTCCCCCCCGCCCCCTCCCTGCCTCTCCCCCCACCCCAGCCCAAGGTGGCTACGACTGTGTTTCTGTGTCTTTTAAATTAATTGGGAAAAATATTCATCTTTTCCATATTCGGCCTTCCTATCAATGGCCATGATATATTTCTATAAAATGTCTTTCTGTCTCTCGGGAAACACTTGTGGTTTTCCTGTTGCAAATTCTGTGCAATTTTTGTTAGGATTCATCCTTGTGTTTTATGTTCTTGTTTGCTACTATAGGAGTAATTTTCTCCAAATCTATTTTCCAATAAGTTAGAGATTAATTTTTCTACATTTAACTTGTTTCTGGCTACTTTACTTCGTCCTCAAATTAATGTTAAGGTTTCTATGTATGGGAAATATATATGTATACATATTTACATTTCAACATGTCATTGCATTGGGAAAATCTGATAGAACCATTTTAAACAGTCAGTCATAATAGACATCTTTGCTTTATTTCTAATTTTAACAATAATAAAGTTAATATTTGTCCATAGCTTCACTTTTGTCATCTAAAATGGAGATTATAATACCTACCTGGTTCACATAGTTAAGAAACAGAAGTAATACAATGACTGTAAAACACTATACAGAAATTAGGTGGCCATGTTATTTATTACTAAGATAGACTAAATTAGTATTCTTAATGTGAGGATCAGAAGGCATTCATTTCCTTAAAAAGCACTCGCTTCTCATTTTCATGGATAAACTAAAGATTAATACTGACTCTCGAGATGGAGTTTCTTTCCTCCTCTGTTAACTGTTTGCAAGGGAGCCATTCTTAGGTAGACATAGAAAACCGGTGCAAGAAACACAGACTTACTAAAATATCCTCTGATCTTATCTTCTAAATTCAGGTTCACCTTAGATTTCAAGCCTCACCATCTTTGGGAGGTATATTTAGGTGAGTAACAACGAAAGGGGTTACTTGGGATCTTACCTGGTGCTCAGTCCCTGCAGAGTCATTTCTATCTTTGACCTAAGGCTGGGAAATTGTGGCTGATCAGGGCCCGGTTCCTCCGGCCCCCCACCCGTGTTTCATGCTGGGGGAACCTGGAAGGAGATGCTGTGTGGATGTAGCTGACCTCTCCTCTGTAATTTCATTATTGGAGATGCCACGCCCAAGGAGAGGTGCCCTGCCCTTTGGGTGGACCAGCACACCAGAGGTGGGTGGGGTGGCGCCTCCTCCTGGGACCCACTCACACCTCTAATCCATCCACGGGCAGCTGAATGGGCTTCCCCAGAATTGCCTGCAACTTCCCCTCTGATTAGGCTTCTGAGCCACTTGTTAGATTGCCTTGCTCTTCTTAATGCAATTTTTCAGGGACTCAACGTATTTGTTCTTGAGCAATCTGGACACCAGTCCATGTTTGTAAAGAAAATATTCCCAGGAAAAGTCTCTGGAGAGGTATCTAGTGCGTGACCATTTGATGATAAAATGGGGATGGTGGCCATCAAGGGCTCATGCATTTAGTTTCCTGCCACCTTAGCAATCTCATTGGATGCCACTTTCCATGTTGGTAAGCGGATTTTTCCCCTGCTTCAAAATGAGGACCAAGCTCCCCAGCTTCTTGGTTGAACCAGTAAAGCTGGCAACAATAAAAAGAAACAATGCATAATGTTCATTATACTGCTGTGTGGGGAGTATGTTTAAGACTTGGGCTCTAAATGGTTTTTAATCCCAGGATGCACTGATTGTGATAATGTGAGGAGGCAAACCGGCCGTCTGTTATAAAATCGTTGCAAATAGGAGCAGAATAAAAAATGGTTAAAGGGATCTTGTTACAGATTCTGTTTATTCCGTAAGGATTTGAGGAAAGCAAAGAGGCAATGATTCTGTTTGGGACTTGTTCTTGAAAGATTACCTTTTATGGAGGTAAGTCAAAAGGTTAAAGAAGTAAACAGAATTTAAATACAGCCAGTTTTAGTAATTTTTCTATTGTTTGACTTAACGGCTTTGTAACATAATAATAATAATAAAAAAAAAAAAGCAACCTGCAGTGTCTAACCAAGGACGAAAGAATTCTTAAGATACGAAAGCTGTAACATCTTTGTAGGGCTCGTCTATAAAATACCATTTTGATTTTAGGTCTAGAGAAGTGTTATAGATCTCAAATTAAAATAAATCTCTAAAAGTCCAATAGTGATTTCCGCCAGCTTGTGCCTATAATGGACAACATTACACCATCTCAGGAAGCTTTGATTAAGGAATTGAGGGAGAAGGTTAGAGTGATTCTGGACTTCATTTTGGCACCTTGCAGAGCCCAGTGTTACCACAATTATTGGTTTTCTGAAATATGTCCCTATGCATTATTCTGATCAGATTACTTGCATTGCAGAATTCTCTGGTGAATAACGGGACAATAGCACAAAATAAATCTCTCTCTGAAATTTAATCTTCGTGTCTGTACACTGTTAAAGAGAACATCTACAGTCCTCCGATAAGAGGTTGTATATCTTCCCTAACTGAAGTGGGGTTTGTTCTTTAATTATCCGTGATGGAAATTCACAAACAGGCAAATGACCACATCACTGGTGTTTATGTTTAGGACATGGTGTTGAAACACAGCTCCTGTTCTCACAAGCCCCGCGTGATGACATCCTAATTCCTTTTGTAAAAATGCCACCGTAGATTGGGCCCGGTGGTTTACCCAAAGTATTACCCTTTCTCCTCCAAGAAGCTTCTAGTCAAATCTTTTGAAAGTCTTCCTCCAGAGTAAAGGGGTGGCTGACTACATAGAGCCATCCCTGGTAATTTTGTAGTTTTTCCTTTGAGAGGCTGTCCTCATCGAAAGGGGATAAACAGACCTGCCTTTAGCTGTTGAATGTCTCCCAGGGAGTGGGGAGCATGTCCAGCGGGAAAATACAAGATGTATAGACAAGTGCTCGCCTCTTGCTCCGTGAGCTGGGGGTTCGTTCATGTCGAAATGAGCGGCGGAGGGGAAGTCAGGCTTGACACCCTGTGAAAACAAGGACCCGTGCTCCGAGCTGAAGCTCTCCTCAAGCAGGACTTCATAACATCTCTCTTTATAATAGTTGGGGGAAAAAATGCCACAGGGACATTCAAATATCAAGCCAGGAGTTCAGCTGTGACTGCCTCTTGTTTATAAGGAAACATCACATCTTGAAGTCATTTTTTCCTCTCTTTCTAGAAATCCTATTGTCAGAATGTTGCCAGCCCTCCTGATTTGGGCGTGTACCTCTTGGAACAGATCATATCCTGGGGAAGTATCCAGGAAATGTTTATTCTTTATTTCAAAATTAGTTTTTTTTTTAAAAAAAGCATAAAAGAAAGACACGCTTATTATTCAAGGAAGCAAAGAATACAAAATATGTTAAACTAAAAGTTAACCAGCCCCACCCCTGCCACCGGCCCATTTCCCCTTGTCCTGGCCTCTCCTCTGGTCCAGGTCTGACTTTCTGCTGTCCCCTCCCAGGCAGTGGCTGGGCACGTACGCAAGAGTCGCCTTTTATATACATGGGCTCCGTTTCCTTCACTTAACAGATCTCAGACATGTTTTTCATTGCTATACATAAGTGTAAGCTGATGAAACTTAATCCTGCTTAGTATTCCAGAAACCAAGTCGTCTAACTTGTCCTCAGCTAATAGATGTTGACGCTGTTTCTGTTCTCCCATTATTGCAAACAAAAGGAAGGCAAGAACAAGGACGCTGCTTTAGAGCATAAGCCATGATGTGAAAGAGACTCCGTTCCCATCCTGGCTTTTCTGCTCACTTGCTACGCTACTTAGCCTCTCAGAAACGGTTTCCTCATCTGTAAAATTGGAGTAAAAGAAACCTACATCATATATTTGTTGAGTGAATTAAAACAATGCACAGAGACAGCAAAGAGGCTGTAAGGCTTTGCATACAGAATGCTTTCTCTGTATTTTATCTGGAATAAACACTCCTCGGTGTGTGTGTGTGTGTGTGTGTGTGTGTGTGTGAAAGAGAGACAGAGAGAGACAGAAAGGAGATAGAGAGAGATGGAGAGAGAGACTGAAAGAAACAGAGACAGAGAGAGAAGACAGAGAGAGGGAGAGAGAGAGGGAGGTCAAACTGGAGAGGAGACAGAGGCTGTCTAGTACTTACAAAGATTAAATTTCATTTTGGTTCTTCTAGTGGGCACTTTTATAACAAAAAAATTGCTTGCCTTTCTAGTTCTTGATCAATCAGTGTCAACTAACACTGATTTGCCCCAACCTATGAGATGATGAGAGGTGGGGAAATATGTGGCCTTATCTTTTTTCCTTTCCCATCTCTGGATTTTTGCTAGTTATATTTTAATTTTAATATTGTTGATTTTTTTTAAAATATGCACTTTCTGCTTTTTCTTCACAATTCTTGCAATTGCTTTATCCTGGTTCTATAGCTGGATACGCTCACTGTCTGCTACCTGTTCTGTTCACTTGCAGTCCTGATTTCCTGACTTGTTTGCCTAGATTGCATCCAGCCACGTTTCCCACGAGAGGCTCATGTGTGTGTTGTCTTCCCAGCAGTGATTGGCATTGAGCTCCCCATTTCCTGCTTCTGTCCTGTCTTGTCCCCAGACTGTGGTGGGCGTGGGGCTTCCCCACTGCTTATGTCCAGCATCCACACGTAGTCGGGACTCACTCAGAGAACTTTAGGATGGAAAAATGAATGAGTGAATGAATGAATGGAGGAATGAGTAGGTGGAACAACCACATCTACGTTGGATCCGATGAGTCTACATTGGAATCCTCAATCTTTTCTACGTCTCCATTACCTTTCCCTTACGACCCTTTACTTTCCCACCTCATTTGTTGGAATGTTCCACAGGCTTGTCCGTATTCCTATGTTCTCGACGTTGTCCAAATTCATTCTGTTTTGAGAGGTTTCACTTCTGTAAAAGTGAGTCCTGTTAGTTTAACATGTACCCACTTCTCATTCTTTATTTTCATCTTTATTTGTGATGTTCTGTCCCTTACCCCATATAGCTCTTCTCTTCCATATTCCATTCTCTTTTAGGGTTACCCAAGAATGTAAAGAAATGTGTGCCTGCAAGTGTTTTCGCCTGGTTTTAGAGCAATTCTTTGAAAGCATGACCTCCGTCAGCCTTTTTCTAGACATGTTCCATTTTTCATGTGGGTCCTATCTTCGTTAAACCTTTGAGTGATGACGGTTCTGGGGGGCCCCACTATCTACTCAAAGATGAGGGGCCACACCTCGGAGGCGAGCTAGTGAGCTGGTGGCTGTTGTGCATGCTCTTCATCCAGAGTTGGGATTTCTTCACCTGCCCCGTTCCTCACTTCGGTGCGTCCAGGAATGCACACAGTTAAGTGCACATTGTATCTATATCTATATCTATATCTATATCTATATCTATATCTATATCTATCTATATCTATATCATCTATCTATATATCTATATATCGATATCATTGATATCATCTGTATCTATATGTATATGTATATGTATATGTATATCTAGATCTAGATCTAGATATCGTTGTTTTTGTCATTTAGTTAGTATCAGCTCATCTCTGGTAAGTGGCTGCAAAACTGATTGTCACTTTCCCCTCCCCCCTATGTCCTACCTCAGCTTCATGCTTCTTCTCAAGTCGGCCCTCAAGAGCTAATAGTGTTTTCCAGATTACCCATCCTCAGCTCGGCCTTCCTTCCATCCTGTTTCTTTCCAGAGTGTTCCAGACCCTCTCACTTTTTGTGACACCTGACCGCTGCCCCGGCTCTGCAGGGAGGTGTGGTGACTCTGAGTGTCTAGCCCAGACGTGGCCATGGGTTTCTCCGACCCATAATATATTCCTTGCAGTTGCCATCATGCCCTACCTTCCATGAAACTTATTTATTTTCCATCAGTTTTGCTTTTTTGGTGGGTTTCAGACAAGGAACCTGACTTCACCCTTTTTTACTGGGGCAACTTTGACAAAGTGGAGGGAAGTCCAGTTGGCTGTTGGGTTGGACCCAATGATGGAACTGTGCCCAGTCAAAATACACCTCATGCTAGATCCATATGTCCCCGAGTGGTTCTTATATGATTTTGCCAAAATTGGAAAGAAGTTACAGCCAGCACGAGCATAGTGTTTATAATGATTTGTTTTGAGTAACTTGCTGGTGTTTCAGGATTCAGCAAATGCTGATAATTTGTGAGTAACTGCTGGAGGCAGAGAAAACCAACATTTAATGGATACCTACTAGGTGATGATTGCTTTACATCTGTTATCATTCAATTTAATCGTCACAACACCCCTACTCGCTGGGTATGATTGTCTCCATTTTGTGCACCAGGAAGCATGCTGGAGGGTGCGTTCCTACTGGGATCCTGTCTGAAGCAACTGCTAGTTCCATTGCACCCTGAGGTCTGACACGCCTCTATTGATGCTTCTTGCCCTTCTCGGCAGCGTTTGCCCTTCCTGGGGTCCACGTGAATGAAAGATTTGCCATCGTGTTCG